>NC_044555.1:105189609-105510364 GCF_007565055.1 Rhinopithecus roxellana | reverse complement strand
GAACATTAAATGTAGCAAAATACTTTGTTTCAACCTTTTTGCAAGAGGCAAGATTCAGGACAATGGTGTTAGTGATCTCCTGTTGTCTTTTAGGAGTTTTTATGTACTTCACAAGCAGGAAAATGATATAGTGCTTTTGGCAGTTAAACAATCAAGACATGAGAATATTAGAGGGGACTATTGATTCGCTTGTTTAATGCTTGCATATTAATTATATCAAAAAGGGAGACAACTTCCTGTTTTGTATTATAAGAAAAAGAAGAGACCTTCTTGTGTTATATTGAAGCATTGCATAAGGCATTTAAAATGCTTTGTAAAGATTAAAGCACTAGGAAAATGCAAAATATTATTAGATGGTACTTACATGAATTGAATACAACTTCCTCTACTGTTTGCTTCCCTTGTGGTATTTTTTTGGTTGTTTTTAAACTTTATTTAAATGGCATCAAACAGAATGCACTGTCTTATGTCGGACTAATTTAATTATGTTTGCAAGGTTCATACGTATATCTGAACCTGGCTATTGTTCATTTTTATTTCTGTATAGTATCTTATAAAAATATAAAACCTACTTTTTCTTATTTTTCCATTTTTAAAATTTTTATTTTTATTTCTACCTTTATTTTAGATAGAGAGGATACATGTGCAGATTTCTTACATGGGAATATTATGTGATGCTGAGGTTTGGAGTACAGACTCCATCACCGTCTACTCATAATTTTAATATTATATGAATATAACTTTTCATGTACTAAAGACATATGCAATATGTCAGGATACTTCCTCTAAAACACAATTGTAGGGAACCCAGTTTGAAACTGTGTTTAAAATATTGGAGTTGTTGCTTCTTGGTGATCGTTTAATAAACAATATTTTTCTTTGAAATTTCTGGACTTTCTAAAAAATTCTAAGATGACTGTTATGTATATGAAATGTAAAATTATAAATTTAAGGCATAAAATGAAAGTAGATGCAAATAAAGATAGTCTAACCACTAATTTTATAGTTGGAAATGAAAATCATTACATAAACCAAGCTTGCTTTATATCTGATTTCCACTGGGTGTCAGCAATGTATGACTTTTAACACATAATCTCTAAAAGTTGTATGCTAGTTCTAAAGTTTATTTTTTGTTTGTAGTTAATATTTGTTTGGAGATTCTTATTATTGAATCAATCTTTAGCTGTCTACTACTAGTCATTTTATTCTCTGGCTGATAATGTATCATAATCACCATAAAAATTATAAAATGCATAATAAATGATACTTTTTGTAATTTGATAACGTACAAAATTGAAGACCCAAAGAAAATGAAATGAACATATAACTAAGCTGTTAGCTTAAAGGTTTTTGCTTTGTTTTGTTTTTTGTAGATTCAAGCTAAGTGCTACATTGAGCAGGATTGCCCAGAAACCATTAAAATAGCCATTCATTGATTCAGCTCTACAATTATACACTCAACACACATTGATTGAGAATTTATTATGTGTTAGGAATTGTTCATGGGACAGTGGATAAAGTGGTGAACAAGATGGTCATTGTCTCTTCTCTCAAATTGTTCAGAGTTTAGTTCGGAAGACATATAAGTAAAATCACAATGATAGGAAATGCGATATGTGATACGTATTATGTAAAGGGTGGACAGTATAGTATTGAGGCTGAGTTCTCTGGCTCTGGAGTTTGGCTGTCTGGTTGGATTCCCATCCCTGGTTTTATCCATTATATGACATAAGCAAAAATACCCTTTCAGTCTTAGTTTTCTCATAAGTACAATGATGATAATAATAGTATCCATCTCTTAGGGTTGTTTTGAAAATGCAATGAGATAATCCATTTAAAGCACTGGGCACAAATCACTCAACATATGTTAAAGAATGTTATTAATGAGCCCACAGGTTGCTGTAAGGGGCAGTAAGAAATGACATAGGGGTGAGAATTGGGAATCGTAGGGTTGGAACTTCCTTCCAGAGTTGATGGCATTTGCAAAAGTATAAATGCATTTTGAGAACTTAAAATTGTTTAGTATGGTGGACAAACAATCAGTGGTTAGAATTGAACATGTTGACTTCCAGCTGAGTGTATCCATCCAGTAGACAGTAGAATATGGATCTGTAATATGGTAGAAAGAGTTGAGCTGAAGTTTTGGAGGTCGTAAGCATGTGATGGCCGAAGACATAAATGTCAATGATGGAGAAGGAAGTCATTTAAGGAGTTTCAACTCTAGAATTATATGATTAGTGTTATAGAAATATCACTCTGATAACAGTGAGGAACATCGATTTGGAATGGGTGATACGAGCACTGCTTTGAGACCAATGGCAAAAGTGTAATAGAAGTTGTCAGTTTTACGAGATTTTGACTAACATAATTCCTCTAAATAATAATGCATCATAACATGAAAAAGTAAAGTAGTACGGGTAATTATGTAAATAATCATCCAAAATGCATATTAAAGATGTAGTGATATCTGGTTCAAAGTCATCATTTTAGGAAATCACACACTATTATAACCAGCAGAACACTTTTTTATGTATCTTAATATAATTTTTTTCTTTGCCTTGCACCAATCTCCCTCTTATTCTAGAAGATGCATACATGTGTCTGGTAAGATTTAGGATAGTTACAGCAGAAATTCAAATATGTGATCAGTTAATATATTCATAATGTTCAAGAGGAATTAGATTGAGTCCCTAAAGTGAGAGATTTTAGGACTGAAGTTGAACGAGGTGTTTTCCTCTTGAAATCCAGGCTTTGTTGAGAGGGAGAGTTTTCTATCCTCTTATCTCTTTTCTATACTTATTTAATATGGGAGATTTTGTTTTTCAATAGAGTAGAGCAGAGGACTTTTGGACTGTGTACAGGGACTTGACGGAGGATAAAGACAGTGATGATAGAAGGATATATCATGATACCTGTCCCCTCTCTGGTCAGCCAATGGGTTAGATCTAATGTGAGAAATATTGAGATGAAAGTTGAGGGAGCTGTTTTCGTGAGACATGGTAAAATTTTCTATCTTGGCTGATGTTTTTTTAAAAAAAGATGATGAAACATGATGCGTTAGAGCCCAAGTATGTTTTATTTAATTAATTTATTTATTGAGTCAAGGTCTTTCTCCGTTGCACAGGATAGAGTGCAGTGGCATGATTGCGGTTCACTGCAACCTTAAACTCCTGGACTCAAATGATCCTTCCATGTCACGCAGCCTTCCAAGTAGCTAGGACTACAGGTACATGTCACCGCACCTGGCTTTTTTTGTTTTTGATAGAGACAAGGTCGCACTATGTTGCCCACGCTGATCTCAAACTCCAGACCTCAAGTGATCCTCCCATCTTGGCCTCCCAATATGTTGGGATTACAGGCATGAACCACTAGACTGGCCAGAGCCCATGTATAAAATGAGTGACAAGAAATTTGAGAAGATTCTGTTTATCAAGGAAGAGAGGCTTTACCTTTGATTAGTGGACTGTGTAAAATTTAAAAATTTCATCTTGATCATATTTGGACAAACATACATTTCACTTTATGTACTGCAGACCTGACAAGCTCTATCAGAAAGTGAGGTAAGCTGTCCAAGTTATCAAGATGGTATGTGAAATGAAATATTATCGACTGGGCACAGTGGCTCATGCCTTTTACACTCCAGCATACACCTTGCTGATTCACCCCCAACAGCTTATCAACATATTTCTTCCAAGTAGTGAATTCTGATTTACATGTTAAATGAATAAAATGTTTTACTTTTATTATTTTATCCCTGCACTTTGGGAGGCTGAGGTGGGTGGATCACGAGATCAGAAGTTCAAGACCAGCCTGGCCAAGATGGTGAAACCCTGTCTCTACTAAAAATACAAAAATTAACCGAGCGCAGTGGCAGGCACCTGTAATCCCAGCTACTCAGGAGGCTGAGGCAGGAGAATCACTTCAACCAGGGGGGCGGAGGTTGCAGTGAGCCGAGATTGTGCCACTACACTCCAGCATGAGCAACAGAGTAGAGTGAGACTCTGTCTCAAAAAAAAAATTATCTAACAGCTTAGCAAATATAAGTATTGTATCCAATTTTCAATTGTCCTCCAGTCCATGTGTGCTAATGCTGTTTCAGGGACAGGTCTAACGGGATACACAACTTGACATCAGCTTTGATTTTCACAAGTTTTAGCATACCAAGCATATCATGATTTATATTAGTAGCCTTTAGGTTTTGTGGGAACATGAGGATGGCACACAGCAATCCACTAAAAACTCATATTAGACATTTCATTTTCCAAAGACCCCTCTTGGACAACCTGCTTAAGGGATTCTGTATTCCTTAATTCTTTATGCCATGGGAAGCTTCTGTCTCCTACCTCTCTTGGATTACATTCACCTATATCACTTTCAAATACTTTTCTCTTTGATCATACCCTGAACATCTTTGCAGGAGTTTATCCAAAATGCTCAAATAAAAAAGGTACCACATTTATATGGACCTGCTCTTCTGAGAAGGTCCTTTAAGGGACCAATTTTTCCACTTCAGCATACACCTTGCAGATTCACCCCCAACAGCCTACCAACATATTTCTTCCAAGTAGTGAATTCTGACTTACATGTTAAATGAATAAAATGTTTTGCTTTAATTATATTATCATTTAAATGAATCTATGATTTTAATGTATTTGTTTAAAAATGAGCTTAAAAACTCCAGAATCAAAATATGTTATTTCTGTTTTTGGGAGGGGGTCTTGCTCCGTTGCCCATGCTGGAGTGCAGTGGCCAGATCACAGCTCACTGCAGTCCTGGCATTCCCAGACTCAAGTGATCCCCCCACTTCAACCTTCTGAGTAACTGGGACTACAGGCACGCGCCACCACCTCTGGCTAATTTTTATATTTTTTGTAGAGATAGGGTTTCACCACATTGCTCAGGCTGGTCTTGAACTCCTGAGTTTAAGTGATCCACCAGCCTTGGCCTTCTGAAGTGCTGGGATTACATGAATGAGCCACCACACCTGGCCAAGTGTGTTGTTTAAATTTCAAATATTTAGGGGATTTCTTTTTCAGATATCCTTTACTTATGGATTTCAAGTTTAGTTCTATAGCGGTTAGATAATATACTTTATGTACTGCAGACCTGACACTTTATGTACTGCAGACCTGTATTTCAATATTAAAAATTAGTTCAGATACATTTACATGTAGTCTCTCGCTGAAAGTTTCATGTACACTTGAAAAGGATTTAAAGTCTGCTATGGTTGTCTGAATGTTCTACAAATATCAGTTAGGTAACTCTGGTTGTTAGTGTTGTTTAAATTGTCTATATACATACTGATTTTGGTCTACTTTATTATATCAATTATAGAAAGAAAAATATTTCTTTCTATATTTCAAAGTAATCTCTGACTATAATTATAGATTAGTCTGTTTTTCTTTTCAGTTCCGACAGTTTTTGCTTTTGGTATTTTGAAATGCTGCTGTTAGTTGTGTACACATCTTTTACTGGTGTTCTGTCTTCCTGATGAATGGACTCCTTTATCACTTTAAAATGTCTTTTTAAATCTCTGGTAATATTCTGTTTTGATGTTTTCTTTGTCTGATATTAATATAGCCTCTCCCACTTTATTATGATTACTTTTTTCATAATATATGTATTCCATTTTGTAGCCTATACTTTTATATTTAAAGTGAATTTCTTGTATATATCATGCAGTTGAGTCTGATTTTTTTTTAATCCAGTTGATTTAGACTGAAAGGGATTGTTGTTATGTTGGTTTAAATCTACCATATTGTTATGGGCCTTCTGTTGTCTCATCTTTTAAATTTTCTATTACTTTTGAATTAATAACTTGTTATGATTACTTTATATCTTTTGTATTGGTTCTAGGAATTTAAGAAAAACTCTATTCAATAATTAGCTGACCATAAGCTAGCCAAGCACAGAGTATAATGGCCACAGGTGACAAATAATACAGACTTAATAGAATAAATTCAGGAAAGGACCTAAACACAATAGCAACAAGCATTGGAGGAGAATCTGATTTCCAAACCTGACAATTTGTATTTTTCAAAATGTCCAGTTTTCAACAAAATCTATATGACATGCACAGAGACAAGAAAGTATGCCCCAAACACAAGATTAATAAGTATTAAATAAAATAAGTCTCAGAGAAAACCCAAACATTGAACATTCTAGACAAATTCTTTATATCAGTTATTTTCTTTTCTTTTTTTTTTTTTTTTTTTTTTTTTTTTGAGATGGAGTCTCGCCTTGTTGCCCAGGCTGGAGTGCAGTGACGTGATCTCAGCTCACTGCAAGCTCTGCCTCCCGGGTTCACGCCATTCTCCTGCCTCAGCCTCCCATGTGGCTGGGACTACAGGTGCCTGCCACCACACCTGGCTAATTTTTTGTTGTTGTATTTTTACTAGAGATGGGGTTTCACTGTGTTAGCCAGGATGGTCTTGATCTCCTAACCTCGTGATCTGCCCGCCTAGTAGAGATGGGATTTCACTGTGTTAGCCAGGATGGTCTTGATCTCCTAACCTCGTGATCCACCCGCCTTGGCCTCCCAAAGTGCTGGTATTTCAATTATTTTCTATGTGTTCAAAGAACTAACAGAAACCATATCTAAAGAATGATGGAAAAAATGTGGGAATGATGTATCACCAAATAAAGAATATTGACACAGAGAAAATATACAAAAAAAGAAATTCTGAAGTTGAAACATACAATAGCTTAAATGAAAAAAGAAATACTAGAGGGACTCAACAGCAGATTTTAGGAGACAGAAAAAAGTACTGGTGAACTTAAATATAAGCATCATACATTTGTTTAATATATTTGCTGCTTGGGCACTCATTTTTGGGCCTGACATAAATTATTTGAAAACCAGTCATACCCCATCCCCTTTGCTCTAGCTAAAATTTCCCCTCCTTATGTGATGTTTGTGATATAGCCTATTCATTCCTCATTTCACTGACACAAAATCCAACACACCCCACAGCAGCTCACCATGATAAAAATCTAGTGATTGACACCAGAGTCATGTCAATAAGTTCCCCCCTTTGTGTGTGCTTTCTTTAAACTAATCAATCCACACTCCCCATGGGAAATCCTAAAGGATAGCACCCATGAACCTTAATAAAGTCATAGTCCCGTAGGTACTCTTTCTCGCTCTTTCTCCCTACATGCTGGTTGAACTCCCTTCTGCCTCCAGATTTCCTGTCTCCTCCCACTCCCCATCAGCACCCCCAATCTCTCGGGGATTTGTAAATAATAAAATTTATCTGTTTCATGTATTTTGGTTTTACCTCCTCATTCTGTCTCACCTGACTAACACACCTGAATCTAACTTTCTCCCAGTCAGGGATCACTTAGAGAGTGGTTATCTTGGCCTAAGGCCACTCTCATAAAAGAGACCTCAAGACCAAACTAGAAAGAACTACAACAATAAAAAACACATCAACAGGTCAATTGAGAGTGCTGAATCTGAGGAATAGAAAAAAAAAATGAAAAATAAACACAATCTTAGAGTCCTATGTGACACAAGCATATTAATATAAGCATAATAGGAGTCCAGAGAGAGAAAAAGAGGAAGGAGAGAGAAAAAGAGGAAGAAAGTTACTTGAAGAAATAATGGTTGAAATCTCCCCAAATTTGATGACATACATGTATCTACCTATCCAAGAGACTCAATACACTTCAAAGAGGATAAACAGATTCACACCTAAAAACATCATATCTGAACTGTTGAAAACCAAAGACAGTGATTCTTGAGAATGGCAAGTGAGAAGTGACTCATGACATACAAGAGGTCCTCCTTAATAACAGCTGATGTCTCTTGAGAAACCACTGAGGCTGGCAGGAAGTCTGATAACATAGAGTGTTGAAAGAAGAAATTGTCAACTAAGAATTCTATAACCAGAAAAACTGTCATTCAAAAATTAAAGGGAAAGACATTCCTGAATAAAAAAAAACTGAGAGTATTAGTCTCTTGCACACCTGACCTACAGGAAATAATAAAGTGAGTTTTTCAGGTGGAATTGAGAGGACAATAGACAACAACTCAAATTCACATGAAAAAATAAAGACCAATAAATTTTTTTTTTCTATAGAGTTGCTTGAGCTCCTTATGTATTCTGGTTATTAATCTCTTGTCAAATGGATAATGTGCAAATATTTTCTCTCATTCTGTAGGTTGTCTCTTCACTTTGTTGATTGCATTCTTTGCTGTGCAGAAGCTTTTTAATTTCATGTAATCTCATTTGTCCATTTTTGCTTTGGTTGCCTGTGCTCGTGGGGTATTGCTGAAGAAATTTTTGCCCAGACCAGTGTCCTGGAGAGTTTCCTCAATGTTCTCCTGTAGTAATTACATAGTTTGAGGTCTTAGATTTAAGTCTTTAATTCATTTTGATCTGATTTTTTATATGGCAAGAGTTAGGGGTTTAGCTTTATTCTTCTGCATATGGATATCAAGTTTTCCCAGCACCATTTATTGAACAGACTGTCTTTTCACCAGTGTATGTTCTTGGGATCTTTGTCAAAAATGAGTTTACTGTAAGTGTGTAAATTTGTTTCTGGGTTCTCTGTTATGTTCCATTGGTCTATGTGTCTGTTTTTTTGCCAGTACCATAATGTCAGGTAATGTGATTCCTCCAATTTTGTTCATATTGCTTAAGATAGCTTTGGCTATTCTTGGTCCTTTGTAGTTCTAAATAAATTTTAGGAATTTTTTCTCTATTTCTGTGAAGATGTCATTGGTATTTTGGTAGGGATTGCATGGAATCTGTCGTGGGTAAAATGTTGTGGTTAGTATGACTATTTTAATAATACTAATTTTTTCAATCTCTAAACATAAAATATCTTTCCATTTTTTGGTATCCCCTTCAATTTCTTTTATCAGTGTTTTATAGTTTTCATTATAGAGATCTTTCACTTCTTTGGTTAAGCTATTTCCTAAATATTTAATTTCATGTGTGGCTATTGTAAATAGAATTACTTTTTTACTTTCTTTTTCATGTCATTCATTGTTAGCACATAGAAATGCTACTGATTTTTGTATGTTGATTTTGTGTCCTGTAACTTGACTGAATTTGTTTATCAATTCTAATAGCTTTTTAGTTGAGTCTTCAGGTTTTTTCAAATGTAAGATCATATCATCTACAAACAAGCATACTTTGACTTCTTCCTTTCCACTTAGGATGCCCTTATTTTTATCTCTTTTTGGGAAGAGCTGATTGCTCTAGCTAGGACTTATGGTATTATGTTGAATAACAGTGGTGAGAGTGGGTATCCTTGTCATGTTCCAGATTTTAGAGGAAAGGCTTTCAGTTTTTCACCATTCAGTATGATACTAGCTATGGGTTTGTCATATATGGTTTCTGTTAGGTTATGTTCCTTTTATACTCAGTTTTATTTTATCATGAAGAGATGTTGAGTTTTATCAAATGCTTTTTCAGCATATTGAAGTGATTCTATGGATTTTGTCCTTTATTTTGTTGATATGATGTATTGCATTGACTGATTTGCATGTGTTGAACTATCCTTGCATCCCAGGGATAAATCCCACTTGGTCATTATGAATGATCTTTTAAATGTATTGTAGAATTTGGTTTGCTAGAATTTTGTTGAAGATTTTTGCATCAATATTCATCAGAGATACTGATCTATAGTTTTCTTTTTGTGTTGTGTCTTTATCTGGTTTTTATATCAGGGTAATACTGGTCTTCCTCTTCTATTTTTCAGAACAGCTTGAGTAGGATTGCTGTTAGTTCTTCTTTAAATATTCAGTAGATTTCAGCAGTGAAGCCATTGTGTCCTAGGCTTTTATTTACTGGGAGACTTTTTATTATGGCTTTTATCTCCTTACTTGTTATTGGCTTTTTCAGATTTTGGATTTCTTCCTGGTTCAATCTTGGTAAGTTTTATGTGTCTAGGAATTTTTCCATTTCTTCTAGATTTCCCAATTTTTTTTGGCATATAGTTGCTCATAGTAGCCACTAATTTTCCTTTGAATTTTTACATTGTCAGTTGAAATGTTGCCTTTTTCTTCTCTGACTTAGTTTGTTTGGATCTTCTCAACTTTTCTCCTTGTTAATCTGGCTAAAGGTTTGTCAATTTTCTTTAACTTTTCCAAAAACGACATTTCTTTTCATTGCTATTTTGTGCTTTTTTCTTCATTTCAATTTAATTTATTTCTGCTCTGATATTTATTATTTCTTTTATTCTGCTAATTGTGGATTTGTTTTTTTCTTGCTTTTCTAGTTCTTTGAGATGCATCATTATATTGTTTATTTAAAGTTCTTCTGTTTTGATGTAGGCAGTTATACCTGAAAACTTCTTTCTTAGTACTGCTTTTTCTGTATCTCATAGATTTTGGTATGTTTTGTTTCCACTATTTTTCCATCCCTTTATTTTCAGTGTATGTGTGTTTTTATGGGTGAAGCATGTTTCTTGTAGGCGACATACCATTGGATCTTGTTTCTATCCATTCAGCCACTCTATGTCTTTTGATTGGAGAGTTTAGTTCATTTACATTCAATATTATATATATATTGCTAGGTAGGGACTTACTACTGCTATTTTATTATTTGTTTTCTGGTTGTTCTGTGGTGTTCTCTTCTTTCCTGTCTTCCTTTGTGTAAACATTATTTTCTCCAGTGGTATGTTTTAATTTCCTTCTTTTTATATTTTGTGTATCTTTTCTAGGTTTTTTGATGTGAGGTTACCATGAAGCTTGCAAATAACAGCTTATAACCAATTATTTTAGACTGATAACAACTAAGCCCCAATTATAAACAACAATTAACAAACAAGAAAAAAGAGAACTAATAAAAGCTCTCTACTTTAACTTCATCCCCCTGCCTTTAAATTCTTTGTCATTTCCATTTACATGTTTTTATGTTTACACACCACAATTAGTGGTATTCTCCCTTTGTATGTATGCATCCTATTACCACTGAGTTTTGTACTTTTGGATGATTTCCTATTGCTTATTAATTTTTTTTTTCTAATTGAAGTAGTCCCTTTAGGATTTCTTGTAGAACAGGTCTGGTGTTGACAAAATCCCTTAGCTTTTGTTTGCCTGGGGAAATTGGCACTTTGAATATGTCACGCCACTCTATCCTGACCTGTAAGGTTTCCACTGAGAAGCCTGTGGTCAGATGTGTTGAGCTCTTTTATATGTTATTTATTTATTTTCTCTTGCTGCTTTTAGGATCCTTCTTTATCCTTGACCTTTGGGAATTTGGTTATTAAATGCCAAATTTAATACCCAAGGAAATTGGGTGAGCTAATACCCAAGTTGCAAGACAAAATCCTCTTTACTCTTCCCTCTCCTTTCCATAGCAGAAGTCTCTCCCCGCCTGCACTGTCAGGAGTTAGGGTGGGAGTAGTGCAAGTACTCCCTTGGTTGCCACAACTGGTGTCTAACTGGGTTGTGTGCACTCCAATTCTACTGGCTCCAAGCCCAGCACAGCACCTGGAATAACTTAAAGACTGCAGTCCTGTGGCCTGACTACCTTTCAAATTTACTCAGAACTCCAGGGTACTTTAGTCAGATGGTGGTGGAGCTAGCCAGAACTCAGATTCCCATGGTTCGAGTGGAGGATATCCCTCTAGCCAGGGCTAGTTTAAATGCTCCTTCTGTAGGTGATGGTCGAATTCTGCCTGGTGTTGTGGTCTGCTGTGACAGGGCAACACTGAATTCCAATGCAAAGTCCCACTATCACTTTGCTCTCCCTCTCCCAAGCACATGGATTCTCTCTTTGCATGGCACTCAGAGGTGATGGGGGAGGGGTGGTGTAGCCAATGCAAGGCTTTCTTTCCTACCCTCTTCAGTTCCTCTTTCCTGGATGTAATATTCAAACCAGGTACTGTGATCATTCACCTGATTTTTGGTTCTTATTAAGATGCTTTCTTGTGTAGACAGCTGTTCAATTTGGTGTTCCTGTTGAGGGATGACCACTGGAGGGATCTACTTGACCATCTTGCTCCGCCTGCCTCCCCTGGTTCTTTTTAAAGCAAACTTTCCATGTGGTTATGAGACCACTGATTGTGCACAGGTTTGTAGACAGGCATTTGAGATTCCCTGTTCTGCAGAATTTCATTTTTTTTGTCTCATCTTAACACCTAAATAGCTAAGAGAGGTCTGCCAAACATACAGTTTGCTTATATTGATGTACGATTCTTGCTGTATATAAAGTGAAACTAGGTAATTCTTTCAACACTTATAAATAGAACCTCCATCAAGCCCTACATAATGGAATATCTGTTCACATACTAAAGAAATAAGTCAGTCTTCCAACTAACATCAGAAAGACACATGGAATTCAGGTCTGGAGTTGTTACAAGTGTTAGACAGAGAACCTTTTTCTGTCATTCAACCATAGTATAAAACGGTAGATGAGGCTACAGAAAAAAAATTGACTTATGTGGTGAGCAGGCTGTTGTAGCCAAACCAAGAAAAATAAAATACTGTCAGGCAAGTTCTAACCAACTTAATGACTGTCAATAAACACTGATGAGCTGTCTATCCAAACTATTCTCCAGACAAAATAAGGTATGCGTCAAACAGCTTTGGCAAGTACTGACACATTAGGCACGCCAATCCAAATTAAGGCCTCAGGGATCTCCATCTCCAAATCAGTCACAATCGTTCTTTTTTGGGAGGTGATATTAGTTCATATTTGGGAATATAATAATTTGGACACCAGAGTAATTCCCCAAATAATCTAGCCAAGAAAATAAATTCTGTAATGACATGTTATATTTTTTTCTGTTCCTTCTTTCCTCCTTTTCTTCTTTCCTCAGTTTCTGTTTTTGTGTTAAAAATTCGAATGGCTCTTTATTAATCCATAATGGTTAGGGGAACTTGCCAATATAGGAAAGCTGATATTTGCTCCCTAGGACGCTATTTTCCTGGTATTAAGAGTCTCAGAGATCAAATCGTTAAGTAGAACACTGATCTATAAACATGAAATAATCTATTTATGGAAAAGTTTGATGAATTCTTCATTCTGCATACTTGGGTACAACTAGCCATTATTATAATATTTGCCTCATCCATGCTTTAGTCAATTGGTATAAAACCTATTTCCTTGCTTTATTCTATATTAAAACCAGTTGTCTGTCCTAGACATCTTTGCCCTTTCCTTTCTGATCAGGTTGGATAAATCTGAGGTGCTGGAGTATGAACAGGGAAGAAGACAGAGTACTTCTTCCCATCTCTGTGCTTTCTCTAGTATCTCTAACAATGACTGATTCTTCTGCCTGGCTTCATTTGCCACTAATGGTTTCCTCCTGTATGGTCCCAGTCCAGCCTTGGTTCTAGGCCCTTGCACTTTAGCCCCAGTTTCTGGGCTCTGGTAATAATAGCTCCTTATCCTTTGTCACTCTTCCATAGGGGAAAGCATAGCTTCCTGTCATTTCTTATCTCTGAGTTGCCTCACTTTTTCCTATTTAGTTTCTCAGCGCATTCATCTTCTGACTAACAAAGGCCAGTATTAAATTCCCTTTGTTTGAAAAACCCAGAGTGGTCTCTTGTTCCTGGTTGGAATATGATATAGTCAGATATTTTATCTCTTGGTTAATGCTACAAAAAATAACGAAAAATTCTTTCTCTCAAGATAATTATTAATAATAATGAAAATTCTGACTAAATGGTTGTGGAAGTCATACAAAATGCCCACAAAAGTTATGACGATACATGTAGAAGTATAAATATTAAAGAATTATATTAACAGAAAAATTAATAAACAACTTAAAAGCTTATCAGTTGATAAATGCTTAAATAGATTACAGCTTATTCATACCATGGAACATCGTGAGGACATTAAAAATAATGGTATTTATTTATATATATGATGTGAAGAGTTTTTTAAATCTTTGTGAAGAGCATTAAGCAAGAGCAGAGATCTGTCTTTTGAAACATCTATCTATATATATGCATATGTGTGTAAATATATGTATATTTGCACATATATGAATGTGTGTGTATGGCTGTATGCATATGTACATGGAAATGTTCAAATCAAAAGCCTGGTTCTTTCACTTCCAATCTGCTTCCCCTCTGTGTTTCCCATATCAGAAAAATGCAGCAGTATTCACTCCTTTATTCAAACATTGAACTCTGTTCATCTTCACTCTCTTCTCTCTCATACCTGATATTCAATCTATCAACAAATTCACCTTGCAAAATATATTCTGAATGCAACCACTTCTCACTTCTTACTGTAGTTGGACTATTATAGTAATGCTTAACTGGTATCCTTGATTTAACCTTTACCCCATTACATTATATTCAACACAGGGACTAGAATCACGTTTTGAAAACAGTTCTTATGACCCTCACATTCAAAACCTGAAAATCCAAAGTTCCCACATGATCTTGCCACTAGTTACTTCT
Source organism: Rhinopithecus roxellana (assembly GCF_007565055.1). NCBI lineage: Eukaryota > Metazoa > Chordata > Mammalia > Primates > Cercopithecidae > Rhinopithecus > Rhinopithecus roxellana. The sequence continues at coordinate 105,495,990 of NC_044555.1, read as the reverse complement.
TTGAAAAAATTATGCTGTGTGAAAGAAGCCTGAAAGAAAAAAGAATACACAGTGCATAATTCCATTTATGGAATCATATTAATGACATATTAATGTCATAGCATGTATAAAAAGTTCATTATTTTTATTGCTAGGTTTCACTCCACTATATGGTTATGTCATACTTTCTTCATCCACCCACTTGATATACTTTTGGATTGTTTTCAGGTTTTGGCTATGACAAAGCTGCTATAAAAACTTGTGCACAAGTCTTTGTATGGACATATGCTTTCATTTCTCTTGGAGTGGAATGGCTTGATCATATTCTAGACATATGTTTAACTTTTTGAGAAAATGCCAAACCGTTTTCCGTAGTATTTGGATCATTTTATACACCAACCAACAGTGTATGAGAGTTCCAATTGCTGCACAGCATTGCCAAAACTCAGTGTGATTAGTCTTTTCAGTTTTATCCATCTGAATAGCTGTTTAAGGTCTATTGTATTGTGGTTTTAACTTTCATTACACTAGTGCCTATTTACCACGTGTATATCTTCTTAAAATAAGGGTCTGTTAAAATATTTTATCTTTTCAAAATGGAGCTATTTTCTTATTATTAAGGTTTGAGAGTTCTTTACATATTCTGGAAAAAAGTCCTCTATCAGATTTGTGATTTGCAAATATATTTTCCCAGTCTATAGTTGGTCTTTTTTTTTTCTCTTAAGAAATGTCTTTCAAAGTGCATATGTTTTTAATTTTGATGGAGTCCAATTTGTCAGCTTGCCCTACTGCAAAACCCTATTGCAGTTATCTCGACACCCATTGCAATGGTCTTGAATAAAGTTTGCCTTACTGTGCTTTAAAAAGGGTCATTGAATCATTTTTTTCTTTAGCAGTGTGTATTTTGTATTCTCTTCTGCAGTGATATGTTTTGGCTGTGTCCCCACCAAAATCTCATCTTGAATTCCCATGTGTTGTGGGAGGGAGCTGGTGGGAGGTAATTGAACCATGGGGGCAGGTCTTTCCTAAACTGTTCTCGTGAGAGTGAATAAGTCTCATGATACCTGATGGCTTTATAAGTTGGAGTTTCCCTGCACAAGCTCTTTTTTTGCCTGCTGCCATTCATGTAAGATGTGGCTTGCTCCTCCTTGCCTTCTGCCATGATCGTGAGGCCTCCCCATCCATGGGGAACTGTAAGTCGCATTAAGACTCTTTCTTTTGTAAATTGCCCAGTCTCACCTATGTCTCTATTAGCAGCATGAAAAGGAACTAATTTGGTAAATTGGTACCAGAAGAGTGGGGCACGGCTGAAAAGATACCCAAAAATGTGGAAGCTACTTTGGAATTGGGTAACAGGCTGAGTTTAGTACAGTTTGGAGGGCTCAGAAGAAGACAGGAAAATGTGGGAAAGTTTGGAACTTCCTAGAGACTTGTTGAATGGCTTTGACCAAAATGCTGGTAGTGATATGGACCTATGAAATCCAGGATGAGGTGGTCTCAGATGGAGATGAGGAACTTATCAGGAACTAGAGCAAAGGTGACTCTTGTTATGTTTTAGCAAAGAGACTGGCAGCATTTTGCCCGTGCCCTAGGGATTTGTGGAACTTTGAACCTGAGAAAGATGATTTAGGGTATCTGGCAGAAGAAATTTCTAAGCAGCAAAGCATTCAAGAAGTGACTTGGGTGCTGTTAAAGTCATTCAGTTTTAAAAGGGAAGCAGAGCATAAAAGTTTGGAAAATTTGCAGCCTGAAAATGCAATAGAAAGGAAAATCCCATATTCTGAGGGAGAATCCACGCCAGCTGCAAAAATTTGCGTAAGTTAGAGGAGTCAAATGTTAATCCCCAGGGCAATGGGGAAAATGTCTCCAGGGCGTGTCTTCATGGCAGTCCCTCTCATCACAGGCCCAGAGGCCTAGGAGGAAAAAGTGGTTTTGTGGGCTTAGCCCAGGAACCCTGTGCTGTGCAGCTTAGGGACTTGGTGCCCTGCTTCCCAACCACTTCTGTTGTGGCTGAAAAGAGCCAATGTAGACCTTGGGCCATGGCTTCAGAGGGTGTAAGCATCAAGCCTCGGCAGCTTCCACCTGGTGTTGAGCCTGCCAGTACACAGAAGTCAAGAACTGGGGTTTGGGAACCTCGGCCTAAATCTAGAGGATGCATGGAAATGCCTGGAAGTACAGGCAAAGTTTGCTGCAGGGTCAGGGCTCTCATGGACAACCTCTGCTAGTGCAGTGCAGAAGGGAAATGTGCAGTCAGAGCCCCCACACAGAGTCCCTACTGAGGCACCACCTAGTGGAGCTATGAGAAGGGGACCAACATCCTCCACACCCCAGAATGGTAGTTCCACCGACAGCTTGCACCATGCACCTGAAAAACTGCAAACATTCAGTGCCAGCCTGTGAAAGTGGATGTGAGGGAGGCTATATACTCTGTAAAGCCACAGGGGCAGAGCTGCCAAAGACCATGGGAACCCACCTCTTGCATCAGTGTGACCTGGATGTGAGACATGGAGTCAGAGGAGATACTTTTGGAGCTTTAAGATTTGACTGTTCCATAGGATTTTGGACTTGCATAGGGCCTGTAGCCCCTTTGATTTGGCCAGTTTCTCCCATTTGAAATGGCTGTATTTACCCAATGTCTGTACCCCATTGTATCTAGGAAGTAACTAACTTACTTTTGATTTTACAGGCTCATAGGCAGAAGGGACTTGTTTTGTCTCAGATGAGGCATTGGACTGGGAACTATTGAGTTAATGATGCAATAAGTTAAGACTTTAGGGCACTGTTGGGAAGACATGATTGGTTTTGAAATGTAAGGACATGAGATTTGGGAGGGGCCGGGGTGGAATGATATGGTTTGGCTGTGTCCCCACCCAAATCTCATCTTGAATTCCCACATGTTGTGGGAGACACCCAGTGGGAGGTAATTGAATCATGGGGGCAGGTTTTTCTTGTGCTGTTCTCATGATAGTGAGTAAGTCTCATAAGACCTGATGGCTTTATAAGGCAAAGTTTCCCTGCACAAGCTCTCTCTTTTTGCCTGCTGCCATCCATGCTTACTACAGAATTGCATTAGTAAGATACTGGAAAACCCCTAAATTTTCAGCAGAAGAAGACTAAATACATTTAAGCATTTTTCTGCAAATAAATAAATAGCCTTGTTTCCAGAAAGGTATCTGGATCCAGACTCCAAGAGAGGGTTTTTGTATCTCTTGCAAGAAAGAATTCTGGGTGAGTCTACAGAGTAAAGTGAAAACAAGTTTATTAAGAAACTAAGGGAATAAAGAATGGCTACTCCATAGACAGAGCAGGCCCGAGGGCTGCTGGTTGCCCATTTTAGTGGTTATTTTTTGATTATATGTTAAACAAGGGGAGGATTATTTATGACTCCCCTTTTTAGACCAGATAGGGTAACTTCCTGACACTGCTATGGCATTTGTAAACCGTCATGGCACTGGTGGGAGTGTAGCAGTGAGGATGATCAGAGGTCACTCTCATCACCATCTTGCTTTTGGTGGATTTTTGATGGCTTTTTTTACTGCAACTTGTTTTTATCAGCAAGGTCTTCGTGACCTGTATCTTGTACTGACCTCCTGTCTCATCCTGTGACTTAGAATGCCTTAACTTACTGGGAATGCAGCCCAGTAGGTCTCAGCCTTATTTTACCCAGCCCCTATTTAAGATGGAGTTGCTCTGGTTCGAAAGCCTCTGACAGCTTTGCATTTCCTGATTTTCCATAGAATGCTCTAAATTTCATAGTTGAATTAAAAACCTTTTGGAATATAAAGCTGAGTGAAAAACTCTTAAGTGCTTTGTAGTATCTTTTATACATAAAAGTTACACATAGTACTGACACACATATGTGTGTATATGTGTGGAAGAATTTTGTAAGGGCATATGAGAAAACTATGATGACGATAATGTCTGATATATGGGATTAAGGAGGATGGAGTTAGTTAGAAGGACCCTTCTCCCTGACTACATATGTGTACAATAATTATTTTACCCAAAGTAAGTTTTGTATTTATAATCACTTTCCAAAAAGTAATAAAGGGGCTTTTACTTCTGGGCAGCCTGTAATATGTCACAGCAGGTTAATGTTTCCACTGACCGTAACTAATAGAATCTAGAAAACTATGGAAGCAATGATCCCTAATTTGATGAAATTTCAGAGAGTAAAAATCTCTATACACGTGGGCAGTTTACTGGTCATCATTTTCTCACTGGGGTCATTTGCTGATTCTGAGCATGAACAAAGATTAACTGCTGGGGAAAGAGAAACCAGTAAAGCTTCTATTGGTCACATGGGGCTGGGGCGACAAAATGGTAAATTAGAGAGGCCTCAAGTACACAGAGGTTGCTATATTATGAGCCCATGTGGGAAGTTAAATAGCTAAGCTAAAAGTTTCTGAAGGGAAAAGTAAAAAATCCTGCAGTCTTATGGCATTTAGGAAAAAGAGACTAGCTGGGACCAAGGGCCTGCAAAATAAAAGTAGACTAGAGCTGAACGTCCTAGGAGTGACGAACGGACACTAAGGTTCTATGGTCCTGTTTTTACCTAGAGACATTTGTTATTATTAAAACTAGATTTACTAAGAGTTTACAAATGCAGATGATGGGGTTGATGTGATTCAAGGCATGCTACTCCACAATATGGCAGCTTGGCATTTGAGAAAATAACAGAAGTAGCAAGGGCACACTCACCTTCTCCTTGCCCTTGTTGGGGCTCAGAACATGCTACCCCAAAATATGGCAACTTGGTATACTAAATATTTTAAACTGAAGGAAATTGAGAAAACCGAAGCAGGAAGGTCACTCTCACCTTCTCTCACCTTTCTTCTCTGAAGCAAGCCATAAAGAATTCCCTGGCCTACCTCGTCAGAAAGTAGGTCATAAGACCTTCATTCCAGAAGGGTCCTTCCCTATACCTACAGACCAAGAAGAAGCTAAATAAACAGGCCTTGCTAATTTCTCCCTGGTTTATTACCATTAGGTCATACCCATTTTGTCCAATCATACTTCTCCATAACTATCCATTTCTCCATCAAACCTAAGTGTGAAAATGCGCAAGTTTACTTGTTTCTTTGAATCTTCATTTCTGAAGGCTTCCATTTCATATAAAACGAATATTAAATAAATTTGTATGCATTTCTCATATTAGTCTGTTGTTCATTATAAGGGCCTCAGACATGAACTTAACAATGGGTGAGGAAAATAAATCTTTCATCTTCTACAGGGACAAACAGATCAGCAGAGATTTTAGCATTCTTGTAAGGTTGGGATGACAAAACTTAAAATTTGAAGGGCTTTAAAAACATAACCATACCTTACTCAAGACAGTTGTCAAATTTTCAAGTTGAGCATTTCTAAATAGCAGAACTGAGCCTCTAACAATTTTTCGGCTGAGGAGACAAAGCTCCATTAAGGTTTTAGTTGAAAACAGCAGATGGATATGACATAGGAATATCAGTGATGTAAAGTAGAATATGCCTCATAGAAACTGAAACTGAGCAAAAATCGGATCAATCCCTTATGAGATGGACATTATCACTTCCCTACTCCCATCCCATATCCCATTAGCTTAATAGATGAAAGGAAGAACCATCTATGATACAAGACAGCATCATGTGGTCTTTCTGTGGTCCTTTAATTAACAATGTTGGACATGCAATAGAAATTATAAGACGAGGCGGCTAGCAAGATGGCCGAAGAGTAACAGCCCCAGTCTGCAACTCCCAGTGAGATCAATGCAGAAGGTGGGAGATTTCTGCATCTCCAACTGAGGTACCCAGCTCATCTCATTGGGACTGGTTAGACAGTGGGTGCAACCCGTGAAGGGTGAGCAGAAGCAGGGTGGGCCGTCACCTCACCTGGGAAGCCCAAAGGGGTTGAGGAACTCCCACCCCTAGCCAAGGGAAGCTGTAAGGGACTGTGCCTTGAGGAATGGTATATTCCTCAAGGCATGGATTATGGGGCAATTTTAGTTTTTTCATTATGTATTACTATGTTTTGAACATAAATATATTACTGTTATATTAGAAAATATCAATACATTTTGCAAAAAGAATAAAAGGTAAATGCCCTTATTCCATGCAAAATTTTATATTTAAACAACTAAATGTCACAGGGAGACATTCTGACACATTTCTAAATGTTTCTACCATACATTTGCAAAACAAAATATAAGCTTACTACTATCAAGAAAATTCTCAATAAAATGCAAAAACACTTATTTTTTGTACTTCTTTTCCTCCTCTTGACATGATTGTCCTTTTATACAGAAAAGGTTATCCCAATAAAGTCAAAATAATTCATTAGTATCAAAACATTTTATTTGAGTGTAGAATGAATGCCAGCGTTCAATAATATTTAAATACATACACTAATTTATACTTTTTTCCTTTGCTCCAATGACAAGTTCATTCCAGGTACTGTGCTTGCATTCAGTTATACCAAGTATACTGTCCATCCTCTTTTGAATATCTGCCTGTCATGAGTGGTACAAAGTTAGAGATAACCGGTTCTGTGCATGTTTGTGTCATCTTTCCTCAATATCAGGCTTTTATTAATTTTATTGATGCTATTTCTTTTCTTTTATTTATTTTATTTTTTTGAGATGGAACCTCACTCTGTTGCCCAGGCTGGCGTACAGTGCTGTGATTTCATCTCACTTCAACCTCTGCCTCCCGGGTTCAAGCGATTCTCCTGCCTTAACCTCCTGATTACCTGGGATAACAGGTGCCAACCACCATGCCCGGCTAATTTTTTTTTTTTTTTTTTTTTTTTTTTTTTTGTATTTTTAGTAGAGACTGAGTTTCACCATGTTGGCCAGGCTGGTCTTGAACTCCTGACCTCAGGTGATCCGCCGGCCTCGGCCTTTCAAATTGCTGAGATAACTGGTGTGAGCCACCACTCCTGGACTATTGATGCTATTTCAATCACAAAATTCACAAGCTACATGGATTTCCCAAGGAGGCAATTGCCCTTAGTACTTCCTTTCCACTTGTTAGAGCCATGGGTACACAGGCTCAAGCCACTCCACAAGTCAGTTAATATTGCAAACCATACATAATAGTATACTTAATATAGAAGTGTTACAGATTAAACATTCCGTAACAAACAAAGTAACATTTAACATTGAGAGGAAGATATAGGAGAAAGGGTTAACAAAAAATCTAGGGTACTTATAATACAATATTATTATTATTGGAGTCAAGAAAAAGTTTCTCATTGCTCCCTGAAGGTCTGCTGAAAATTAATAAGAAAAAAGGCATACACATACATGTGTATTTAACTTGTACACAAGGGAGCCTTCAGAATGAATACCCTAACCCACAATGAAGTGCAGAAGTTTGAGGTTACAGAAAGAATGGGGTCTTGGATCATGGCAAAACAGGTTATGTAAGGTGAGAGATGAGGAATTCTATTGAAGGGCAACAAATGTTTACTAAAGAGAATGAATGAATAGGGAACAGAAATAACCTGGTAAATAGTTCTCCCCGGCATTTGAATGAGTCTGAGAGACAGACGTTACCTTGTGAAGGGGTCTGTTCATGTATGGTTACATTCTTGTTCTTCTTTCCTACTATAGATAATGAGATAACAGAGAGGGGAGTTAAAAAACAATTGATCTCCTTGGTGGGTCAAGTAAGGATAAAGGAACTTCAGCTAAAGGAACTTCAGAGAACAACTTTATCCTATGCTTTGGGAGAGAAGATGGTGAGGGGAGGTAAGAGGGACCTTGAGGGTTCTTCAGCATGTCAAAACACCGTATTATGCAATATCACTAGAAAGTAGTCCCCAATAGTATGCTATTCTGTTTGAGCATGGTTTGAACACAGAACTGTGTTCTTCTTCATCACTTATTATTAGGTGGAAAACAAACAGGAAGAGTGGCAACAAATGCAACTCACTTTAGTTCTGCGACTTCTTTTGAGTTTTTATTATGTCTTAGATTTAGGCCAGCTTTTTATTGGCTGATTTTGTCTTAAAATAATGAAGGAAATAAAAATATTTCACCCCAAAATATATTTGTTCAGTATATTTTGAGATGGCTGTTCAGAAAGCCAACAAACAGAAGTAGTCTGTTAGTCCATTTTCACACTGCTATAAAGAACTGCCCAAGACTGGGTAATTCATAAAGGAAAGATGTTTAATTGACTGACAGTTACTCATGCCTGGAGAGGCTTCAGAAAACTTACAATCATGGCAGAAGGTGAAGGGGAAGCAAGGCACCTTCTTCACAAGGCAGCAGAAAGGAGAATGAATGCAGGAGGAACTACCAAACATTTATAAAACCATCCGATCTCATGAGAACTTAGGAACAGCATGGAGGAAACTGCCCCGATGATTCAATTACCCTCACCTGGTCTCTCCTTTGACATGTGGGGATTATAGGGATTACAATTCAAGATCAGATTTTGGGTGGGGACACAGCCAAACTGTATGAAGTAGCCCTGCAAAGCTATCTTTCCCTAGGGAGATTTGTATCTGTAGAGAATCTACGTTGATGCAGCCAGGGTTTCTCTGAGGCCTTCCCTTGTCCAGATCTACGAAAGATTAACTGAGAGTCTGACACCTTTAAAGGTCTGAAAGAAACACTTACCACCTATTCTCTCTGGGGGCTGCTACCTGTGAGGTTTCATCTACATAACAAGATCCCCTTTGCTAGCCTGGCCTCCTCTTTTCTCGCTACCATGACCTGTTTTACTACTATAGTATGATTTACTAGCAACATAACCTATTTTGCCAGAATCCAAGCCCTCATTCTTCCTGTAACCTCAAGATAGTATATAAGCTTCTGAACCTCATTGGGGGATTAGAGTAATCACTCCATGGTTCTACCCTGTGTGCATGTTAATAAATATGCTTTTTCTCCAATTAATGTGACTTTTATGAGTTGAATTTTCACCAAAACTTCAGAGAGTGAAGGGGAAGTTTTCCCTTGGCCCCTACAATAACAATGCTTGTTTTTTTTTGTAATTTGCACACCTAAGGAGCTGCTTCCAAAAACAGTTTTCCATTGAGCAAGTCATGCATTAGTACTTCATTTATTTTTGCCGAGAACAACTACCTACAAGTAAGTGAATGTTTATTATAGTAATAAATAGGATAAAAACACTATTATTTGCTTCTTTTTATGAGCATATTGAGAAACAGAAAAACATATTACTGGATTGGGATTCAGAGCTGATAATGAAGAAGTAAAAACAAATATAAGACAAAATTTCAGAAGTCTGTAAACTCCTGGATAAGATCCAAGTATTCATTTCTCCATTTAATGGTAAATATCTGGATTCTTACATGTTATTGGATATCATAAATTCAAGAAAACAGCGTTAAAATTAAATCCATCTTCACAAAAACTAATTCATCCATTTATTTTATAAATATTTACTAAGCTTCTTCCCTATGCCAAGCTCTCTTCTAAGCACTGCAGGTACAGCAGTAAAACAGAGAAAAAGTTTCCTTGCCCTCAAGTAGCTTACATACTAGTAGGGTGGGGTATGGAGACTTGTTGGCTCCATATTCAGCTGTACTTTCCCTTATTCCCCTACAGAGGAATTAGACAATAAAATAAATTGGTAAATAATATATGTTTTATTCTACTGCATGATGAGTGCTATGGAAAAAAGAAAGTGAGGAAGAAAGATAGTGTTGTGGGTGGTGAATCCCTATGGGCCTGCAGCAATCTCAATTCTTGTCTCCTCAGGAGAAAGAATTCGATTCAGGAGGCATAAGGCAGAACGAGAGACCAAGGCAAGTTTTAGAGCAGGAGTGAAAGTTTATTAAAAAGTTTTAGACCAGGAACAAAAGGAAGGAAAGTACACTTGGAAGAGGGCCAGGTGAACGACTTGGAACACAAGTGCCTCGTTTGACTTTTGACTTAGGGTTTTACATGTTGGCATACTTCTGGGGTCTTGGATGCCTTCTCTCCTGATTCTTTCCTTGGGGTGGGCTGTCTGCATGAACAGTGACTGTTAGCACTTGGGAGGGGAGCATGCTCAGTATGTTCACTGGAGTTGTATGCATGCTCACTTGAGGCATTATTCCCTTACCAATGGAATGTCCCTGGAAGGTCATATACCAGTTAAACTTCGCCATTTTGCATCTTAATGCACATGCTTGAGCCCACTTGCCCAACTTATCGGGAAGATAAGATTTTATTAGGAAGCTGCTAATCATCAGTTTCAGGTGTTTCTAACTGCCTTTCCCTGGCGCCGGTTGTGACCAATTATTATTTTAGAGAAACAGTGTGAAAACTGCCCGACCATTACCTGATGGTTGCCTGACATTCCTGGTGTGTGTGTTGGAGTGAGCCCTCTCCTGTCCTGCTCATGTCTGACTAGCTACCTACCCTAACAATAGGAACTGTAGAGCTTGATTTTAGCGGGGAGGTGATGTTCAGGTTGCAATTTAAAAAACATCTGGCAAAGTTTTCTTAGTCCATTTTATCAGATAGGCAGAAATAAAAATAAGTTCTTGCTAAAAAATATATCTTTGTTATCCATGATGCTTAATAATTCAAATTCATTATTGTACAGATTAAGGAAATTAATCAGAGCACAGCCCTTTCTCCATAGTCAAAGAATGATAGAAAATTCAGAAAAACAATAGGGGCAATTTAAAGACACATGTTACAAGTGTTTTTCCCCTGAAAGTGACTTCTCCCAATGAATTCTAAAAACATACGAAAAAAATATTTATCTTTGGGGAAGGAACTTTAAAGCAAGTAGTTTACTTTGAGTACTAAACTCTGATTTTTTTTCTATGTTCAAATTCTTTCCTAAGGGGCCTGGGGAGTCATGCGTTACAAACCATAAAATGTTATTAAACAGGTCTTTTTTGAACCAGCTCAATGTAGCTTACTTTCCAACCTGACTCTGGTATGGCATTGCATGACAGCAGATTCCCTTATCTTAACTTAAACATTCCTTTCTACTGACTCCAAATTTTTAGACAAAGCTTAACTCTTTCAACCAATTGCCAACTAAAGAATTCCTAAACCCACCTATGACTTGTAAGCTCCCATTTTGAGCTGTCTTGCCTATTTGGGCCAAACCAATGTTTGCCTTTTATGTATTGATTTATAATTTTACCTGCAATTTCTGGGTCCCTGAAATGTATAAAACCAAACTGCAATGCAACTGCCTTGGGTGCACTTTCTCAGGACCTCTGAAGACTGTTTTTCCCCAGGCTATGATCACGCATACTGAGTCAGAATAAACCTCTTTAAATATATTGGCAGAATTTGGCTTTTCTGGTGTCAATTCCTTCACATTTCACATTCTTAGAAAATATGTTGGGAGAATAGTTTTATAGAGGAGCAGGAAGCTATCCAGAGAAGTATTTCCTCAGCACAAATGTCAGAGCTCCTATACTCTCTGTGTCTGTTCAGCCCAAGGACATTTAGAACAAAATTTAGAACAAAAGGATATTTAGAAGAAAAAAAAGAAATTACAACAAATTACAAATTTTAAAAAGTTGACATCAAAACGTCATGTAATCTAGAGCAGTTATATATTAATCTCTATGTACATTTCTAATAACACATGAGCACAGTGCCATAATACTTTTGTGCTGCACATTTTTGGCTCTGTATTTTTGATAACCTCTTTATATATCAATAATTTTGTAATATATTTTGCTACAGAATATATAGAATAATAGTTTTTTATTAAAATTGATAAAAATAATTTTATTAATCAAAGTTTAGAATATACCCTTTAAGCCTCACAACTCATATATATTTTGTAGTTTTATGTTTTACACTTAGATCTATGATCCATTTTAAGTCGTTTTGTATAACATTTGAGATTTCAGTTGAGATTTACTTTCTCCCTATGTATGTCCAAAAGCTCTAGCACAATTTATTGAAAAAAAATTATTCATCCATTAAATCTTTCTGTGGTTTTAAATTTATTTTACTTAGTTCTTGACTTAAATGTATTTTACGAAAATATTTTTATCTTAATTACTAATTATTGATGAGAACTTTATCAATATAGTACATTAGCAGTTCTGGATATATTTTTATATTCAGCCTTGTCTCCCAGTAAGTCATTTTACCATAAGGATATCTTTTATCAGTTTATTGAAGATTCTCTGCTATTATCATTTTAAAAAATACTTCTATCTCATTCTGTGTATTTGTTCCTTCTGATTTTTTTTTTTAGCTATATCTTGGAGCCAGTCAATTCATACTGTCTTTTCTTACCTAATTTCCATTTGTTCACTCCTCTCCACTATCTTAGGGAAATGGATAAATTGGCCAATCACTAATAGTCTTTTCATTTCAGTCTAATCTATGGTTTATCTGCACTATTTTTTTTCAGTGACTATATTTTCTATTCCTAAGATTCTCCTTGGTTCTTTTACATGTCTGTTTTACTTCATATTCTCCTGTTTTTATGTTTATAAATCTTATTCCTAAATCTTCTAAAAAACAAAGCACACCCATTCTATAGCTGCTTTCATATTGCTCTATTATTTGTAGATCCTGGTGTAATTTCTCCTCATTATTATTATTATTATTATTTTTTTTTTGAACTCTGAACTTTTTATTGGCCTCCTGCTCCCCAAAGGGTACCCTGCTTTTGCTGGCTTAATGCCTCAGAACTTTGGTGTCGTTGGTCTCAGACACCACTTTGCCATCCACTATCCGGCGGGTGGTGGTCTTTTGGATGGTTTGCATGGAGTTGCTGCTGTCCAAGGCATCACCAAGATTGAATTCCTCGCCATCTTCCAGCAGGCGGCGGTAGGTGGCAATCTCAGCTTCCAGCTTGACCTTGATGTTCAGCAGGGCCTCATACTCCTGGGCCTGTCGCTGTCCCTCTGCCCGGGTCTGTGCCAGCTCTGACTCCAGGTGCAGCAGGATCCCATTGAGCTGCTCCATCTGTAGGGCGTAGCGGGCCTCCACCTCCCTCAGGCTGTTCTCCAAGCTGGCCTTCAGATTTCTCATGGAGTCCAGGTCGATCTCCAAGGACTGGACTGTACGTCTCAGCTCTGTGAGCGTCGTCTCAGCAGCTCCAACCTCGGCGGACTGTGTGGTGACCACTGTGGTGCTCTCCTCAATCTGCTGAGACCAGTACTTGTCTAACTCCTCTCGGTTCTTCCGAGCCAGCTCGTCATATTGGGCCCGGATGTCTGCCATGATCTTGGCGAGGTCCTGAGATTTGGGGGCATCTACCTCCACGGTCAACCCAGAGCTGGCAATCTGGGCTTGTAGGCCTTTTACTTCCTCTTCGTGGTTCTTCTTCATGAAGAGCAGCTCCTCCTTGAGAGCCTCGATCTCTGTCTCCAGCTGCAGTCGAGTGACATTGGTGTCATCAATGACCTTGCGGAGCCCATGGATGTCATTCTACACAGACTGGCGCATGGCCAGCTCTGTCTCATACTTGACTCTAAAGTCATCAGCAGCAAGACGGGCATTGTCAATCTGCAGAACGATGCGGGCATTGTCCACAGCATTTGCGAAGATCTGAGCCCTCAGGTCCTCGATGATCTTGAAGTAATGGCTCCAGTCTCTGACCTGGGGTCCCTTCTTCTCCAAGTGCTTCCGGATTTTGCTCTCCAGCCTCCGGTTCTCGGTCTCCAGGCTCCTCACTCTGTCCAGGTAAGAGGCCAGGCGGTCGTTCAGGCTTTGCATGGTCTCCTTCTCGTTCTGGATGCCTCCCATTCCTGCCAGACCCCCAGCCATCCCTGAGGCCAGGCCCCCGGACCCCATGCCGCCCCGGAAGCTGGTGGAGCGGGACACGGAGATCCGGGAACCAGAGCCCCCGGCGCCTGCATAGACACTGGCCGCGCTGCTGACCGGCCGGGCGCCGTAGCTGGGCGCCTGGACAGAGCCCAGGGACCGGTAGTTGGTAGAGAAGGTGGAGCGAGTGGTGAAGCTCATGCTGTATGGGAGGAAGGCGAGACGACAGGACTCAGGCTTTGCCGACTTCTCCTCATTATTGATTTTCTATCTGTCTCTTGGTTATTCATGGTGTATTCATTTTATAATCTTTGCCTTCAAACCTATCATTAGACATTTTTCTCTTCTGTGGGCATTCTTGAAATGCTTCTCTGGTTATTTTTGTCTTGCTCTGACAGAATTCAAGAATTTTTTGTTAGTCTGTCATCTCGTGGTTTCCATCCTACTCATATCACAGAAAATTTGGAAATTACACCCTCATTAACTGGCATTTCAGTCTGTCGAGGAGGACATTTTTTATCTGCCTGTGGCTTGAGATGAGCAGCTCAGTTTTGGCCGTGACCCTAGGCAAGTGAGTTTCAGTATTCCGTCAGTGAGAGAGCAGACTTTTACTTAGCAACAGGACGAGAGCCCAGTTCTAGCTTCATTTGGTGATTTGAGATTATTTCTTCAGATAGGGATTGAAGTCCCAGTTTCTAATTCCTGTATTGCATCCTAATCTCTTGATGGTATCCTACTTTTAATTTCTGCTTCTCTCCCTTCATTCTTGAAATTCAGATGCCCCTATCTTAGGATAGACTTGTATCAAACTGACTTTTAAAAGTCTATTTCCCATAACCATTTTGCTACCATAAGAAAGTGTTATGACCATACATAGTAATTACAGGTAGATAAGAACTAGCATATACAGGGTTACATTATGAATACAGGGTCTTTTGTGAAGGTATGTGTTGAGGAATGCACAAAAAGGCAGGTGTCTAAGCTTCTATAATGGCTCTGCAAAGGCTCTTCATCTCACTCAGACTGAAAGTCAATGTCTTTTCAGGTTTTGCACGATTAAGTCTTCTGTTACCTCTCTGACTTTATCTCCTCTTAGCGTCCCTCTGGCCCACTGTGTACCAGTCACACAATCTTTTTTGCTATGCCCAAACACCTCAGATGCATTCCTATTTTTGGGTCCTTGCTTTTCTTTTATCTTCTGCTTGTCATGATGCTCCCCCAGGATATCCCCATAGATCATTCCTCATCTCCATCGAGTCTTTTTTCAAATATTGCTTTCTCAGTGAAGCTTCTGCTGACCTTACAAAGAGTTTCACTCCACTTAAAATTGTACCCCTTCACCACAACCCTCTATAGTACTCTGGAATTTTTTCATAGTACTCACACTTATCATATAACACATTGTATAACTTAGTTAAAAATATTTCCCCTCCCAATGGAATGTAAGCTCTATGAGTCCAGGAATTTTTTGATCTGTTTACTCACACTCTATTTCCAGTACCTAAATAAGTGCCTAGCAAAAAGTAGTTGTTCAACAAATATCCCCATAATAAAATAATAAATTAATGAACTACTAGAGTAAGTCCTTATTTAATGTCATCCATAGGTTCTTGGAAACTGCAACTTTAAGTGAAATGATGTGTAAAGAAACCAGTTTTACCATGGGCTAGTTGATATAAACAAGAGTTAATTTCCTATGGCGTATTTCTGGTCGCAAATAAACATCACCAAACTTCTAAATAAAGACCTCAAACACTTCTAATATTAAACATTGAAATAGGCCAGGTGCAGTGACTCACACCTGTAATCACAGCACTTTTGGAAGTCGAGGCAGGCAGACCCCATGAGCCCAGGAGTTTGAGAACAGCCTGGGCAATGGGTGAAACCCCATCTCCACAAAAAGTACAAAATTAGCTGGGTGTGGTGGCGTACACCTATAGTCCCAGTTATTCGGGAAGCTGAGGTAGGAAAATCACCTGATCCTGGGAGATTGAGGCTGCAGTGAGCCGTGATTGTACCACTACACTCCAGCCTAGGTGACAGAATAAGACCCTGTCTCAAAATAAATACATAAATAAATAACATTGAAATAAATGTGAGATATACATACATCTGAGAAAGATTAATGAAATTGAGTACAATAATTACTTACCTAATTATTCAAGTTCAGGGTCTTGAGTGGGTAGAACCTCTCCTGGAAGCTCAAGGCCTAAGTCAGGAACCAACCCTGGACAGGCTGCCATCCTATCACAGGGCACACTCACACAAACATGCACTCACCCTCACATTGGGACTTGAGGACATGACAATTCATATAATATGCACAGCTTTGGGATGTGGGAGGAAACTGGAGTACATGAGAAAACCCATGCAGACACAGGGAGAATGTGCAAACTCCACACAGACTGTGGCCACATGATATTGCTTGGCTTTGTGTCTCCACCCAAATCTCATCTTGAATTGTAATCCTCACGTATCAAGGGAAGGACTTGGTGGGAGGTGATTGGATCATGGGGGTGGTTTCTGCCATGCTGTTCTCGTGATAGCGAATGAGTTTTCATGAGAACTGATAGCCTTATAAGGGGCTCTTCCCTCTTTGCTTTCTCTTCTCTCTCCTGCTGCCCTACGAAAAAGGTCCTTGCTTCCCCTTCCACCATGATTGTAAGTTTCCTGAGGCCTCCCAAGCCATGAGGAGCTGTGAGTCGATTAAACCTTTTTCCTTTATAAATTACCCATTCTCAGGTATTCTTTTAGCAGTGTGAATACGAACTAATACACCCCATCTGGGAATCGATTTTTTTCCTTATCAGTGTTATAAAGAAACCATGTTGAACAAAATGATGTTCAAGGAACTGCTATATTGAGTTTAAGCTAAATTTGAGGTTTTTTTTTTTTTTTTTTTTTTTTTTTTGAGACGGAGTCTCGCTCTGTCGCCCGGCCTGGAGTGCAGTGGCCAGATCTCAGCTCACTGCAAGCTCCACCTCCCGGGTTTACGCCATTCTCCTGCCTCAGCCTCCTGAGTAGCTGGGACTACAGGCGCCAGCCACCTCGCCCGGCTAGCTTTTTGTATTTTTTAGTAGAGACGGGGTTTCACCGTGTTAGCCAGGATGGTCTCGAACTCCTGACCTCGTGATTCGCCCGTCTCGGCCTCCCAAAGTGCTGGGATTACAGGCTTGAGCCACCGCGCCCGGCCAATTTGAGGTTTTTAAAAAAAGTTGATTGTACTCAGATGTGCCCTGTTAAGTATCAAATAAACACCTTGCTTAAAATACAAGGGAGTAGTTTCTAAGGGGAAATTGGTAGTCAGAGAGAGAGTTTCTAGGGCAGTTCACACCTGAAAAGTTCCCCATAAGCCCTATAGACCCCTCAGAGCACTTGGGCTCTTCAGCAACAGGCCTGTCAATCTTAGTGGAATCAAGGGTAATGGGCTAAACTGTGTCAAGAACACTATTTAAATGCAGTCTCGTTGTATATGGAGTTAAGTCAATTATGTAAACTCTGTCCAGTATGAAGCTGTGTCACCTCATAAAATGTGTAGCTGCAATGTTTGTGAGAACTTGATCATTAGCATGCACTGGAGTGTTTCAGGCCTGTTATATGATGGATCTGATTATATAACAATATGCTTGCAATATTAAGTATGAATTGTTACTCGTTTCTATCAACTTTCCTAAAGCCTTATGTGGAGGATGTTTGGAAAACTACAGAGGTTATTATCATCAATTTTTCGTTGTCAGTGAAAGTCTTAAAGTTGAAGATAATTCAGACAAACTCTTCAAGGAATTTCAATAGTTCAGTGGATAAAGGAAGTACCAAGCATATGCTGTTAATCATATCAAATGTTTTAATAATTCTATTTTGAATTGTCAACTTTGCATAATAAGAAATTAACTTATTAGTGACATAAAGAATGAGTAAAATGTAATCATTTGTGTTCAAAATTTACGACTGTGTAGTCCTAGACTTATTTTTTTACATTTCTATAACAGTATTTTAAAGTGGGTGATATTTATCGTGTTTATCTAAAAAGGTATCAATATATTTCTTATAACTGGTATAATTGTTTTTTATAATAATACAAAATATGATCAAATATATAACATTTTGTTGTGTTTTTTTCCCAACGGTATTGAAATTTGATTGACATGAATATATTTAGGATATAGTGTATTTACAAAATGTGCTATTTAGCAATTTTAATTTCTGTAGTTTATTTCTTGTGGACTCTACCTGTGGTAGCTTTAATAAAAACCATATAGAACTTCCGTGCACAATTATATGCCAAATTTAATACATGTTTCCTCCCTGATTTTTTTTAAAGAAATCTATTAGACCATTCCTTCATTGCTGTAAAGAAATACCTGAGACTGAGTACTTTATAAGGATAAGAGGTTTAGTTGGCTCACGATTCTCCAGGCTATACAGGAAGCATGATGTTGGCATGTGCTCAGCTTCTGGGGACATTTCAGGAAACTTACAATTATGGTGGAAGACAAAGTGGGAGCTGGCATGACACATGGCCAGAGCGGCAAGATAGAGAGAGAGAGAGAGAAAGAGAAAGAGAGAGAGAGAGAGAAAGAGAAAGAGAGAGAGAGAGAGGTGCTACACACTTTTAAACAACCAAATCTCATGAAGACTCTCTCACTATCACGAGAACAGCACCAAGAGGGATGGCGCTAAACCATTCGTGAGAAACTGCCCCCATGATTCTATTACCTCCCACGAGCCTCTGCCTCTGACATTGGGGATTACAATTCAAGAGGAGATTTGGGTGGGGACTCAGATCCAAACCATATCAAGAAATATAATAATTTGTGCAAATTCTGGATAAATGCTAGAAAGTAGGGAACATTGCCAACAGTAACCTCAAATTTCTGAAAGTTATATAAAATACAGGACCAAGTGTAGGGGCATTGTTATCACCATGATATGCCAAATATGAATAGGACAAATTCACAAAGAAAGCAATTCCAGGGACAAGAAAAAAACACTTGGAAGGAATTGGTTGGGAAGAATGGATAGAAAATTCAACCAGCATCAGCGTACTAAGGAGTTGGCCACATCCTTCACTCTAACACTTAAAACCTTTCAGAAAACCCTTAGATAATACTGCTTAGAGGCCAAGAGTTTTTGGAAATTGGCCATGTAGAAGTCAATCTTTCTCCTAGAAAGAGATGGGATTTATAAACTGTGACTAGTACTCCTAAAACATAATACCAGAAGCCTGTGACCATTAGATCCCAAGAGATGACTTACATATGTTGTGACCCAGGTGCAGGAACTGGATGCATATATTAATCAGCAAAAGTCCATATCTCATTGTCTAGAACTCATGTGTGCATACAACTTTTTCATGGTTCTATTATAGAATCGGAAAAAAAATCTGTCTTTCAGTGCCTTAAAAAGAGATGAAATGTAAAATGCAAAAATTGAATTTTCTTATTGTCCATTGATCCTGCCTCAGGAAAGGTTAAAAAAGTCAAAATCAGAAGACTTTATTCCCTCAAGGCAGTTACCAGCATATGTCTATGAAGCTTGAATTTGGGCTTGTCTTTCTCTTTATCAGTTCCTTCAATTTGGAGGGCACAGTAAACTATTACAACTTCTGGGGAAATAATGGAAAGAAACCTCACTAACAGAGATTTGAAAAGCATTGAAAGGAATATCTAATCATTAATATTCTATTAGGTAAAAAATAAAGGGAGATGTATAAAAACTCTTTGATGACTGTTTCTTTGTGTTTTGAAATTTTTATCTGATTCATTTTATAAACAGTCAATTAACTAGGTGGAGCCTACATAGAATAGGGGGCATTCCAGATTTTGGCAAGATACTCAGCTATGGGAACAAGTAATAACTAAAGTAAGACCCTTATATACAGTGGATTTTTAATGAAAACAAGTATGCCAATTAATTAGGAGGTATAGTGCCATAGCGATCACACAAAGCTGAGTGGATTTTGCCTTGCACAACTCCAGGAGATGCCATTCACTTACACTGCCAGAGTCACAAAACTTGGTGGCCATGGGTGATGTTCCGGATAACTTAGGGCTATCATAGAAAACACAGTAAAAAGAAACCATTGAGAGTACTAGAGACTGTCCCTGTTGTGTGAATCCTTAGGCTGACAGATCCCCCCTAAATCTAGTAAAATTAAGTTACATTATACATATTTTGATATAATGTGATATATGCATTCCAGAAATGTAAAGCTCACATACTACACAATCTTTCACTAAAAATAAAAAAGGCTTATTGGAAACTAAGATAGGCACAGATGATTCAAAATTGATGCAACTTTGTAACCAGTACACTAACAAAAATAATAACAATTTTAACCCAAGAGTAGCAAATTTAAAAAGCACAAGAGGACATTGCATCCATAAAAAGGAAGCAATTTGAAATCAGAAATAATGACATTCAGATAAAAAACAAAATAAAAAATATAAATTTAAAAATATACTCGATACATAACATGTTGGATATTTCAGAATATAAAATCAGCAAATCAAAGTCTAGTTTGAGAAATTATGCCAGCACTCATAAAAAATGCAAAGTATAAATTACTATTATGAATAAAAGGATGAGACATGAAAAAATAATACAGACCATTTGAAGTGGTCTGGCTCTGAATCTCATATTGAATTGTAATCAAAATTGTAATCCACATGTGTTTGGGGAGGGACCTCATAGAAGGTGATTAAATCATAGGGGCAGTCCCCCCATGCTGTTCTTGTGAGAGTGAATGAGTTCTCATGAGATCTGATGCTTTTATAAGGGGCTTTTTACCCCTTCATTCTGCACTTCTTCCTGGGCTTTTTACCCCTTCACTCTGCACTTCTTCCTGCAGCCATGTGAAAACGGATGTGTTTGCTTCCCTTTCCACCAGGATTGTAAGTTTCCTGAGGCCTCCCCAGCCATGCCGAATTGTGAGTCAGTTAAACCTCTTTCCATTTCTGAAGAGGGACATCAGAATCAGGAGGTAGCCAGGTGGATTAGCTTATTCCAAAACCCCTGTAGGCTACAGAACAACAATGGTGGTGTAAAAATGTAAAAGTATTCTGGAGAAACCAATAAAATTGCTAAAGTCCTAGTTTTTACCTAGATAAGAGATCTAAGCCATCAGGAAGTTCCAGTGGCCACATAGGCAGTGGTTTGCCCAGAGGTTGCCAAAATCACTGTGGTGGTATCTTCGAATTCAGTACTTGTGATGGTTAATATAGAGTGTCAACTTGATTGGATTAAAGGTTGCAAAGTATCGTTCCTGGGTGTGTATGTGGGGGTGTCACCAAAGGAGATGAACATTTGAGTCAGTGGACTGGGAGAGGCAGAGCCACCCTCAATCTGGGTGGGTACCATCTAATCAGCTGCCAGTATGGCTAGAATAAAGCAGGCAGGAGAAAATGGAAGAGCACTTGTTGAGTCTTCTGGCCTTCATCTTTCTCCCATGCCGGATGCTTCCTATCCTTGAACATCAGACTCCAAGTTCTTCAGCTTTTGTACTCTTGCACTTGCACCAGTGGTTTGCCAGCGGTTCTTCGGTCTTTGGCCAAGACTGAAGTCTGCACTGTCAGCTTCCCTACTTTTGAAGTTTTGGGACTTGGACTGATCCACCACTGGCTTTCTTGCTCTTCAGCTTGCAGACAACCTTTTGTGGGATTTCACCTTGTGATCGTGTGAGTTAATATTCTGTAATAAACTCCCCTTCATATATGCATCAATCCTGTTAGTCTTGTCCCTCTAGAGAACCCTGACTAATACAGTACCTACTTGAATGCATTGTTTATGGAGCACCTACTCTAAGTAATGCAGACATTTATTGTAAGTGTGTAATTCAATACTCTTTGGTAGATTGATAGAGTTGTGCTAGCATCACCACAATCCAGTTTTAGAACATTTCCATCACCCCCAAAACCTCCTCATGCCCGTTTGCTGCCAAGCCTCATCCTACTAACAGGCCCAGACATGTAGATCATGCCACAATAAATGTTAAAAAAAAAAAAAAAGTAACTCCAATAAAACATTATCATGTATTGCTTCCCTGTAATATTGATTGTATTACTGTCAAAAAATAAAATATTGTAAAACTGAAAAAAGATAAAAAGGAAAAATCTCAATGCTACAGATCAAAAAGAGGAAAGGAATGAGTGTTAGCAGGCAAGTGTTTAATGATGGGGTCTGGAGATAACTGAAACTGGAGTAGGCTTACATTTTAAGGGTTTACTGAGAAGTGTAGAAGCTAAAATGTGTAATACCTTTTCCTCACCCATCTCCAGGTCCACGGACAACACTCCTATGACAAAAAGCAGATTAACAAGTGAAAAGTATAACAGATTTTTTTCAATCAAAATATTATATGACATGGGAGCCTTTAGAAACAAAGACCCGAAGAACCAAGGAAAATTCTATTTTTATGTTTCAATTCAATGACGAATGGACCATAGTGTAGAAATGTGATTGGAGACAAAGGGTATGATTTAGTGGTAATAAACTGGGAGGGACTTAGCAAGACCTATTTGTTTAGATTCTCCTTAACCTCCTTGTGTAGCATTTCTTCTTTCCTGGGTATGGGGCAGGACCCCTCTGGAATGTGGGTCTTATGGCCTACTGTTATGGTTTGAGCATGTCCCCAAAAGTTCATGTGTGAAGAATTTAATCCCAGATGCAACAGTATTGCGAAGTAGGACCTTTAAGAGGTGATTAGGTCATGAGGGCTCTGCCCTCAGGTATGGATGAATGCTGTTACCATGGCAGTGGGTTAGTTATCAAGGAAACAGGCTCCTGATAAATGGATGAGTTTGGTCCCCCTTCCTCTCTCTCTTTCTCTCTCTCTCTCTCTGTCTGTCTCTCTCTCATGTGCTCTCCTGCCCTTCCATCTGTAGCCATGGGATGATGTAGCAAGAAGGCCTTTTGCCAGATGCAGGCCTCTCAATCTTAGACTTCTCAGCTTCCAGACTATAAGGAATAAATCTTTGTTCTTTGTAAATCTCCCAGTCTCAGGTATCCTGTTAAAGCAGCACAAAATGAATGAAGACACCTACTTTCAGGAGAGGTAAGTCAGAGAGTGACCTCTCTACATTTTATGGTTTGCTTTAGGGACTAGGAGTTCTAGTTTCTATGAGCTGCCTTGTGGAAGAGGAATTCTAGTTTCTATGACCTGGATTGGGGGAGAAAGGAGGGCAGAAGAAGGTGAGACAGAACTTCCTGTTTCTCAGACCCTTGCTTCTGAGCACCATAATTTGGGGTATTCTGTTCTGAGCCTCAACAGAACCCGTATCCCTGACACTTACAGGCCTGTACACTTCTCCTTAAAACCATACGTGACATCAAAATATTTTAGAGTCTAGGAGCAGCTTTCATGTAAGTTATTGCCGGCTCTGTAATATAATGTCCTAGTAGGTTTTGGAATTGAATCACAGTTAGAGGTAATGTGAGAATTTAGAGAAAATTGTTAGGGTTGGGGTTAGAACCATAAAGTTAAGAGCAGAGGTAGGATTACATATAGGGACAGTTTTAAAGATAAAGTTAGGGACAGAAATAATGTTATAGGTAAAGCATAAGGACATGAAAAGAATTAGCATCAAATTGAAACTTAAAGAGGGTTAGCTTGAGTGAACAAAATGGACTCACTAAGTTCCCTTCTCTCTGCTATGTGGAAGCACATATAAAGATAGAACCTCTATCAGCATTTTTTCTGGGGTAACTATAATGAGGAGAGGTTTCCCAGCAATCCAAATTGGACATGCAGTTTTATCAAGAAATTAGGATTTTATTGTTAAGTCACTGAGTCTTTGTGATTTTTTTTTAATGCAACTTAGCCTAAGCTATGCAGATGAATTCAAAGTCTAAGAATCTTAGTAAGATGCTGGATTGAGAACACATTTAATAAGAGGATAAACCACAGGAAAATAATGTATTTCCTTTCACCTCTGTGTGATTTGATTTTGGCTGAAGTGGCAGCCAACCAGGTTGTTTTATGTTATGTAGGTGGTGAATGAAGCAGCTGACAAATAATAAGAAATATATATTTGATCTCTGCACTCAGCTCCTGACACAGAGCTCGTAAGTCCCTTGGGATTTCCTGGGTGATAGGAGTGTCTTTTGTTCTAATGAGGCAACTCTTGGTGGGGCGCTTGATAGCTTCAGGATGGGCGCTGTTAACAACCAAGCCATGATTAGAAGCTTGGGACTTTTGGCCCAACACCTATCCTTCAGGAAGGGGAGCAAAATTGGAAATTGAGTTAATAATCAATCATGCCTGCATGATGAGAGCACCATAAAAATCACTAAACTATGGGGTTTAGAGACCTTCCGGTTGGCAAACTCATCCATTTGTCGGGAGTACAGTGCACTCTAACTCCGTGGAGACAGAAGCCTCTACACTCAGGACCATTCTCGACCATGTCCTCTGTTCTTCTTCATCTGGCTATTCATTGGTATCCTTTCTTTTTAATAAACTGGTAAATGTAAGGAAAGTGTTTCCTTGAGTTCAGTGAGCCAGTATAGCAAATTATCAAAGCTGAGGAGAGAGTTGTGGGAACCTCTGATTTGTGACCAAGTTGGACAGAAGAGTGGGGTATCCTGGGCACTCAATATTTGCAACTGGCATCTGGAATGAGGAGCAGTTTTGTGGGACTGAGTTGTTAACCCATGGAGTCTGTGCTAACTCTGAACAGTGTCAGCACTGGAGTAAACTGTAGGACACCAAATTGGTGTCTACAGAGAAGTGGAGAATTTCTTGGTGTGGAAACCCCATATATTTGGTGTCAGAAGTGGAATTTTTTAGAAACAAATTATAGTTGTGGTGAACCTTGTCTACTCAATTAATACATTTTTATGGATGTTGAGATTCCCTGTCAAAGATCTTGCCTTCAGGAAAGAGGTGTTTATTCCCCGGTGCTCAGATGTTGTGAATTGATAGCTCTCAGCTGTAAGTCCTCTTTGGGAGTTGCCTTTGTTGAAGAAAGAGGCCTGGCATAAGATCACATATTTGTTTTAGGGACAGTGGAGGTGTAGAGGCCTGGCCCTCTGATATGGTTTGGCTGTGTCCCCACCCAAAATCTCATATTGAATTGTAATCTTTATAATCCCCTTAATCCCCATGTATCAAGGGAGAGACCAGGTGGAGTTAATTGGATCATGGAGGCAGTTTCCCCCATGCTGTTCTTACGATACTGTGTGAATTCTCATGAGATCTGATGGTTTAATAAGTTTTTGGTAGCTCCTACAGCTTTCATTCTTCTTCCTGCTGCCCTATGAAGAGATGTCTTCCGCCATGAATGTAAATTTCCTGAGGCTTTCTCAGCCATGTGGAACTGTGAAGCAATTAAAACTCTTTTCTTTATAGATTACCCAGTCTTGGGTATTTCTTTATAGCAACATGATAATTGGCTAATAAACCCTCTCACCTCAACTTTGAATAATTCTGAAGGTTATCCTAGATTCAAAGCTCCCCATGGGGCTCTGCTAAGTGTGATATCATTTTTTGGTGTTCATTCCCCTTAATTGTCTTGCCTCTGGTATTGTAATCTTTAAGTACATGCATAATTAGTCAGGAAGAGTGGTACTTTCTGCTGTGTTTGTCTCTGTGAACTTCTTTCACAAGATTCAATTTAAGTTTCAAAGAAAATAACATGAAGTGCTATGTTTTCCCCTCTAAAGGTGAAGGGGAAATAAGTCCTTATTGTAACTCTATCACAGCCCAACTTCTACCTCTGCCCAATCTTAATTTCTTTCCTTCTCCCACGCATAAAGATCTCAAGATCACTTCCCAATAAACATCCTGCACACTTTTCTCCATCTGAGAATTTATATCCCAGGGGACCCAATCTATGTCTTAGAACTATTTATGTTTTGAGAGTGCTATAGGTCACATAATATTTGAGAACCACTATGATGCCACCTATTCCTGTTGATATACAAAAATATCTCTTTCTAATATAATCAGTTCTCTAGGTTAGGAGTCCCCAAACCCCTGGTTGAGGACCGATACTGGTCTGTGGCCTATTAGAAACTGGGCCACACAGCAGGAGGTGAGTGGTGGGCCAGTGATCATTACTGCCTGAGCTCCTACACCTGCCAGATCAGCAGCATTAGATTCTCATAGGAGTGCAAACTCTATTGGGAACCGCACATGTGTGAGATCTATGTTGCCCATTCCTTAGAATCTCACTGATGCCTAATGATCTGACGTGGAACAGTTTTATCCCGAAACCATCTCTCACCCTCACCCCACCATCTGTGGAAACATTGTCCTCCAATAAACTGGTCCCTAATGCCAAAAATTTGGGGGACTGCTGATCCAGGTGACAGATGGGTTTACATATGTCTAGGGGAGAATACACAAGGAAAAAAGGGCCTCAACCTTGGAAATTGCATTGGCCTAAGTGGGAGCTGGGAAACCACATGGATAAAATAAACCTATTGCTATTTGATGGCAAGAAGCATTTTTCTTTCTCTCCTCAGACCATGAAGACCTTCTAGAGCTACAGACTGAGGCACTTTAGTGTTCTTCTGCCCTCTTCCCTTCCACTGGTAGTAGTGACTCCAAGACTAGGCCATCAAGAAATTTCAGCCTCTCTCCATTGCCTCAGTGATGGGTTCGAGTAGCCCCTAGCTCTAGCAGAATAAGATATTTCCGGCCATGGGTAGCAGTAAACCTACTTTTTCAAGTGGCATTTCAAATCCACTTTATCTCTTGACCCACTCATAGGAACCGACCTACTCAGAGTAGCAGAGAAATTAGGTATTGCTGCTTTTTTTCCTCAGGGAACTGATGTCATGCCAGTATTGTCTAGGCTCACCCAGCATCAGAAAAGCATATATGTTGAAACAAAAGGTCAGTGTATTCTGTCATCCCTGGTTCCAGGTATGGAAGAAGAGAGTTGTTTTAGTATCACGTCTCTGATGATTTTGGAGGTATCCAAAGGCACTTGAGATATGACATAAATTAACATGCCACACCTCATGAGTGAAGAGCTGGGAGTTGTAAGACCTAGTTTGGCAACTGGAACAGATAACACAATTCTTGCAAATTTTTTTCTTTTCTTATCTTTTTTTGAGAGTGTCTCACTCTGTCTCCCAGGCTACAGTGCAGTGGCATGATCATGGCTCATTGTAGCATCTATCTCCTGGGCTCAAGCAATCTTGCCTCAGCCTCCCAAGTAGCTGGGACTACAGGCATGCACCACAGTGCCTGGCTAATTATTTTTTTATTTTTATTGGAGATGTGGTCTTGCTGTGTTGCCCAGACTGGTCTCAAGCTCCTGAATTCAAGTGGTTCTCCTACTTCAGCCTCCCAAAGTGCTGGGATTACAGGCATGAGCCACCAGTCCTGGTACTTGCAAATATTAATACTCAATGAATACATGTTGAACGTAGAGATGCTGCTAAATGTTGGAGACAAAACCATCTACAGGATAAACATGGTCCTTTTTGCCCTTGAGGAGCTTAGATTCTAGTGGGAATAAGGCAGTACTGACAGCTATAACAAGGAGAGCATGTGAACCACCCCAGTCCTTGCTCAAGTAAGGAAGGGAGAACAATTTGGGAGTGTGGTTATTTTGCTCATGAGGAATTGGTGATGCTGTTGTTGATATTGTTTTTGTCATTCACATCTCTTGTTTTTCCTCTGATGCTGTAGTCTTTGAGTACATGCATCATTACTGAAAAGAAAGTGATCTTTTCTGGTTGCATTTGTCTTTGTCAACTTATTTTACAGGATTCAATTTCATTTTCTATGAAAATGAAGTCAAGTGGTATATTTTTCCCTCGAAAGATTCGGGGGGAAAAAAGACATATGACATATTAGCCAACATTTAATAAATTTAATAAATTAATAGGAAGTCTCACAAAACCTGTAGTGGATAACATACAGGAATTAGGAATAAGACAACACTTTGCAACCATTCACAAAAAATACCATTTGACAAAGGAGAAGAATTACAGAAAATAATATAAGGCAGTCTGTTGCACGTGTCTTACACAGATATACATATATAATAATACATCAAAAGGATTTGTTTGATGGTAAATTCATCACCTTTACATTTATCACATGGACTTCTTTTAAAACATTTATAAAAGTTTGTAGATTTAACATTGAAGGGTAAGATTTATATCCAAATGAGTATATTTGTTTCATACCAAACTGCACAGAACTTACGAATAGCACACAATTTGAGGATAATTACCATGTTGGGTACTATTAAGTACTACTACTTGATGACATAAGAATCATTAACAAATGTGCTGTAAGCTATTATCATTCAACTTATTGCTAGTACTTTCGGAAATCTGTGGTTTATATTTTATTTCTTTGTAAAACATGTGCTATGAGCTTGCCCTGATAGTTCAGAAATCAGATGTTTCCAATTTTTTCTAACACTCACACCACTTCAGATCTGAATGCATGGTCTTTTAAAGGATTGCTGAAGGATTTTCTTCAGTCCTTCTTCTATCAGCTATTCTGCCCTACATTAATACAAATCGATGGATTCATGCAACATACATGGCATACATGCAGGGCACCATCTGTATGTGCAGAACTCATGCTAAATGCATGCTGTGTTTCTTCAGACATTTTCATTTTGGTAAGAATTAAATCATCTCATTCTGTTTCATATAATTATTTTAACATGCACTTCAACAGACCTAACAGGCAAGGCAAGTAGACTCGACTTTCATGTTATATTTGGGCATGCTCAAGCAATTGACTGATGTTTGGCAGTGTTGCAAATCAAATAGAGACTGTATGAGTTTCCTCAAATACAGCAGCTCTTCCACTGCCCCTGTGGCAGACTATTGGATTTATCTATGCTGTGTGTTGAGAACACAGACCAGGGGTTTTAGAAATTCAGATTTTTCATTAACCAATTTTAAGATACTGAGAGGCACACTCTCAGATGTGTAAGTAACTGTCAAGTGTAAGAACTAGCATCATAAATTCTTCGGAAATTTATCCACAGTTGTGTGAAATGGACACATACAGAAATACTGTTACTAGAAACACTTGTATACTCTGCACACAGCATAGACTGAATGGTCTGACTTTAGCAATGCTTGAAAACCTTTCACGGTTTAGAAACTATTAAAATGCTACAGAATTCTTAGAGAGCAGCAGGCCCACGAATGAAACGATGGCCAACACTTATTGTAACACAACACTATATTTTAATAAAGATTTAAACTTCTGGTACATAATTGCAGTGCAATGAAGAGCTTGCCACTTTCACAAATTAGCTGCAGCCTTTTCCTGCACTAGAGAGTTTGGAAGGATCTGAAAATGAGATAAATTTTGTTTAAAATCCAAATGGAAACTGTATTTCTGTAATCCCTAGAGTTCGGTAAAAGCGTCTTTTAAATTACTTTTTTTTTTTCCACATTCTAAGGGCCCAATTCTGTAGTCCTTAATCAAGTAAAACTTCCAAAGTTTCTACCATCTCTACTTCCAATACAAGTTTTACTCAAAAATGGACTGCTAAATTAAGTCCTATAGATAGAGGTACCATAATTAAGAAAATATTTTAATAAGGCTCAAAATACTAATTTCACTTTGTGTGAAGCACACAAATTTCCAGGATGCTGAGATCAAAACCCAATTGATGTTGAATCCTGGATTGGAAAATAACTCTGGGATTTCATTTCCCAGTTTAATCATAGAATTAGGAATTTACTAAGGACCAGAATGAAAACACTAATTTCAGTTTGCTTGTTGTAATAGTCAGAATTTGAACATTGTCTTTAAGAAGTGAAAAGCTATTTGGTGTATTATATCTCATCATCCTTCCACTTCTGTAGTCCTGGTTAACCAGCTGCTATGTTAAAATACCACTATGTTTAGGGACAGACATTGCAGTAAATACCAACACAACATTCTGACAATGTCAAATTTTGCCCCTATATGAACAACCAGACTAAGTTCTGCCTCTGACTCACTGACAGATGTATCAGAAAGCAGAACCTATCTTACTGTGTTTTTATGTGTAGATGAGCAGAGCAAGAATTTAAAGTGTATATTTACTGTTAACCCGGAACAAATATCCACTGATTTTGTTAATTTAGATGTGGTTGAAATATAACCACTGTCATGTGCCTCATTCTGGTCACCTGCAAATGCCACCTGAGATGAACATGAACATTGCCATATGCACAAAAGAAAGAGAGAAAGGAAGGAAGAAAGGGAAAAAAGGAAGGAAAGAAGGGAGGGAGGGCAAAAATAAACATTTTATTCATCAAACAATCAAAATAAGTTAGTCTCCATCTATTATAAACAGTAAATATAGAACCCTAAATCTCACTAATGTAAGCATGATTGTAAAGTACAAGGTTGCAAAGCTATATGTAAAAACACCTTTTTTCAGACAGCAATATTTACATTAGTTAAGACCAACAGAAAAATTAAAGAAGAAAATTTTCCTACACGTGTAGCTTGTACGGTAGGAAAAGACTGTGCTGTTCTTTCTCACACACTACTAATCCTTTCGCTAACCACACTGGAGGGATTTACTGGTAACTCTAAATTCTCAACTTGCATCTCTATACCGGGCTCATTGTCACTGGCTTTCTTGATCACCGGTTCATTGGTATGCCGATAAATGTTAACATTAAGCTCCCTCCCTGACAAAGCAGTGGCAGCAACTCTTGGAATTTGCCTGACAGGAGGCTTTTTCTCTACCTTATAATTGCAGCGCAAATAGTTGGAGAATGCCCTTCGGTAAATTTTGTTGAAGAGAGTATACACCAGAGGATTGATTCCTGAACACACATAGCCAATCCAAACAAACACATTCAGAAGCTTTTCCATGAGCTTTTGATTACAGGACTTCTCACAAAGAACCGACAGAATATTGGTAATGAAAAATGGGCACCACATGATCAGAAACACAAAGAAAACAATCCCAAGGACTTTCGAAGCTTTTCTTTCATTGTTGATAGCCTGCATGGTGCCCCTAGGACGTCTCTCCTTCTTCCTTCTTCGGCGTGCGTTCTGGTCTTGGTTAGGGTTTGCAGCGTTCTCTTCCTCGGCCGTATTCCTCTTGCAGCACTTCAGGAAATCCAGACTTAATCCAGGCGGTTCCTCGGTGTGGCCGTGCAGTAACATCAAAGCTTGTCGGCGAAGAACGTAGATCGTCAGGCAATAGGTAATCACCATAATCGTCAGCGGTATGAAGAAAGCTACGAAGGACCCAATAAGAACGAAATTTGGGTCGTTGAGCACGCACGTCGTGTTGTTCACGAACACCTTGTCTTCGTCCCTCAGTCCAATCACAGGGATAGGAACTGATACACCTAAAGGAAGAAAAAAGGAAGGGCGTTGTTATAGCATACTGAAGGACTGAACAGATGTATTCAATGGCATACATTAATTTGCACTTTACGGAAGGAAATTCAGACCTGATATTTGTTGAAAGCTATTCACGGCATAATCAATAGTCACATGAAACACTAGCAGTATGGCATCAGAAAATGATGGTG
This sequence comes from Rhinopithecus roxellana, assembly GCF_007565055.1. Taxonomy (NCBI): domain Eukaryota; kingdom Metazoa; phylum Chordata; class Mammalia; order Primates; family Cercopithecidae; genus Rhinopithecus; species Rhinopithecus roxellana. The sequence continues at coordinate 105,464,843 of NC_044555.1, read as the reverse complement.
TTTTTCATGTTAGGAATGCCTTCTCCCTAAATTCTATAGAAGGCATGGAATTACCCTCATTGATATTAACTATATTAGAGACACGGTTGTGTCAAATTTGTTGGATTTCCAAGAATCGTCCTGGCTCATAGAAGGCACTCAATAAATATTTGTTGGATCAGTGAATAAATTAACATCTGTACTTGATGACATTAATAAAGTCAATCATTCTTTCTTTAGCATATCATCTTCCAAATTCAATAAAAATGAGACACATACCACCTGTAATAGTAATAATAGCCTATTAGGGTTGGTTGGGAAGAGCCTAACTACTATGAAATAGTATGAAATACTAACATACTATGAAATACTATGAAATAGTCAATAAGCAGAGACTGAAAGGATTATCTTTTTAGCAAGGATTTTTGTTTGTTTGTTTGTTTGTTTTATTTTGAGTCTCTGGGCATAAGCAATGTTTCAAAGTCAAGAGAGGGTGAAATGTAGAGTTGGGAGAGACGCAGTCCTCCAGTTTCTGTGTGGAATTTTGAGCTTTTCTGTTTTTAAGAATACTGAGAGGTAGTACTCTAGAGAAGCACTTCCTTCAATAAATAGGCCCACAGTCAGAAAATATCAATGAGGAGGTGGCAGCAGAAGGTGATTTTGTGCCTGAGCATAAGAAAGAAATCTGGAAGCTTTCAGAAATAACCACGGTAGGTCTTCAAGAGGTCCTGCATCAATACATAGAGATAAATAGATAATAAATAGAGATAGAGATTGCTATCCTCTCTTGTGTCCACAGGAAGTCAAAGCCTGGGAAGTTCAGATTTTACTTGTGGGATTCCATCAGAGATTATTAGGAATCCTGGGCTGGTAGGTGTCTACATCATGAACTGTGAGGGGAGACAGAAAAGGATTCTCAGAGATCCTTGCTGACCTTAAGGAACACACGAGCAGCTGTGACAAACCTGAAACAGAAAGTCCTTACCAGTTGCGTTAACATGCCTAGTCAGGTATAGAGTGTCTGGCTGGATGATCAAGAGGGAAAAGAATTGGGTCAATGCTTCTTTGCCAGAGCTTGCTGAGAATGCTGACTGATGTTTAATCTCTGGGCAGACAGAAGGAAGAGAGTGTTTTGAAAGTGATCTTTAAGTCTTCTTCTTTAGAAGTTCATGGAATTTCTAAAATGACTGGCCTTTTCCTAGAGTAGGAAGCCAAGTAACAGGATGAGGAAGCCACACAGATATGACAAGACTTCCCTGGGTATTGTTCCATGCCTATCTATAGATTTGAACCTAGGCATACCATTCAGGAAAGTAGGAAAGACTGAAAATGAGGAGGCACTGCAAACAATAAGTCTCCTCAAGTAGTGCATGGCCAGATCCTAAAGAAGAGACCTTTGCACCTGGATGGGGTGGAGTGGCAATTATTAGAAAGAGAAAAGAGAAAGTGATTTTTCACCAAGTTTGATGAAATGCCAAGGGAAATTTCAACAGGAATTTGGGAATATAGAGTATAGCAGAACCACACAAAATATATTTCTTAAGAGTTTAAAAAAACAAAAACAAAAACAAAAAAACAGTTAAGAAAGCTGCCAGACTGTGTTGTTAGAATCTTCATTTGAAAAATCATAAACATAAGGCAATCTCTATAAAAAGCGCAGATCAAGCATGCCCTAAGGACATCAATATTGGCTTAACCTTAATAACATATTTTAGTGGCAGATCAGTCTGCAGAAAGTTAATATAAGATGTTTAAAAGAAGGAAGAGTTTCTTTAAAAAAATTTACTACAGAAAATGTTAGGCCGGGCGCGGTGGCTCAAGCCTGTAATCCCAGCACTTTGGGAGGCCGAGACGGGCGGATCACGAGGTCAGGAGATCGAGACCATCCTGGCCAACACGGTGAAACCCCGTCTCTACTAAAAACTACAAAAAAACTAGCCGGGCGAGGTGGCAGCGCCTGTAGTCCCAGCTACCTGGGAGGCTGAGGCAGGAGAATGGCATGAACCCGGGAGGCGGAGCTTGCAGTGAGCTGAGATCCGGCCACTGCACTCCAGCCTGGGCGACAGAGCAAGACTCCGTCTCAAAAAAAAAAAAAAAAAAAAAAAAAAGAAAATGTTAGAGGGGGAACTTATACATTAAGAGATACTTAAAAGACTTGTCAAGTAATTACAATAAGTGGAACTTCTTGGGAACTTGATGAAAGCAAAAACATGTTAAAATTTTTCATAACACAATTAAAAACCTGAACAATGACTAGCCTTTGGATGATATTAAATAATTATTGTTCATTAACTTTTAGGTGAGGTATTGATATTGTGGTTATATAAAAAAATAGCTCTTTTATTTTTAGATATGCATACTAAAACACTTAAGGATGAAGTATTATGATGTCTGGAGTTATTTCAAAATAATACAGGAGGGAGAAGTGGATGAAAGTATGGATAAAACAAGACAGTCCACAAGCTGATAAATCTTGGAGCTGGATGATGAGTTCACGGGCTTTATTTTATAATTCTACTTTTGTAATCTTTGAAAGTCAACTACTAAACAGAAAGCTTAATAATTTTTTTCAACTAAAAAAAAGAGAAAAGAAGACATAGAGGTCCTTTCTGAAACAGAGTAACATCACTGTTAAACCTCAGATTTTAAAAACTCTCCAAAACTGATTGGCCACAGTTAACCTTGGAAGTGATTCCTTCCAGAGCAAAAAAAAAAAAAAAAAAAAAAAAAAAAAAAAAAAATTCGGATCCCTAAGTAGAAACATTCGATCACTGGTTTGAAACAACTGTAGGGAAGAAGGCCATTTTCTGACAAAGTGTTGGTAGGAAACTCCGTTATACCTTTCCAGGTTCCTTACAGCAAAAGCAATAAAGGATGCAGGAGTGGTGTTTCCCTCTTCAATCTCCTACCTTGCCAACAACACAACACTAGATACCACAGTGTGGGGCTAGAAACTCAATCTGGGGAATTTGCTTTCCCTGGAAGCATCATGACTCAGGCATGTACCTTCAATTTCCCACAGGTAATGCTGCATATATTCTAAGTATTCATAGACACACTTGGACGTTTCTGGGGAAGGCCTCACACACAGGCCATAAGATTGGTGGAAGTTGGTATCACTCAGGGACCAACTCTGGAGTAATGTTAGCTCACTTCTATTAAATGATTTATTCACTTGTCTAAGGGACTCTTGAGCCTAAAGTAGGCCTTGTCAAGGGAAAACAAGAGAGGGTAGCAAAGTCACTGTAGATGAGCTGAAGCTGTTATTGGGTAGATGAGACCAGTTTTATCCCTGGCATCTATTTGTATAATATTTTGTGCATTGAGGAAAGGGTGATTCTAATAGCGGCTATTTATTGAGTATATCCTATGTGCCAGGCACTGAACCATGCATATTACTGACATTACAGATGTAGAATGTATTATCTCAATTTGGTTAAAAACTTTATAAGACAGGTATTACTTGGCAAAGTAGCTGAACCACTTTACCAAATCTGCACTGTCATTAATTTTCTTTTGTTTTTAGAAACCGTGAATGCAATCAACAAAACAAGAAGAAATTCAAGTTATTTCAAACATACGAGGAAATTATAAAAAGCAACAACAGAAGTAGCATTAATAACAATATATGTTGTACACACTGTCTTATTCAATACTTTAAAAAAAAATAAAAGGTAAGTGTCAGTAGTTCTCAAGGTGTGGTTCAAGGACCCTAGGGTGCTCTGAGACTTTTGGAAAGCTTGCTAGGTTTTCCTTTCCGAACTGTCTTTAAAACTGCATTTTCTTCATAAATTTCAACCACAACAACATATCACAACCGGTTGAATGTGGATACATATATGAGAACCTAGCTTTCTTTCTGTCAAACAAGATATTAAAAGAGATTTTCAAAACTGTGGGCCAGGTGCAGTGGCTCACGCCTGTAATCACAGCACTTTGAAAGGCTGAGATGGGCAGATCACCTGAAGTCAGGAGTTCAAGACCAGCCCGGTCAACATGGTGCCACCCAGTCTCTACTAAAAATACAAAAATTAGCCAGGGATGATAGCACGTCCCTATAATCCCAACTACTTGGGAGGCTGAGGCAGGAGAATCGCTTGAACCCAGGAGGCAGAGGTTGCAGTGAGCTGAGATCCCGCCACTGCACTCCAGCCTGGGTGACAGAACAAAATTCCATCTAAAATAAATAAATAAATAAAACAATAAATTTTCAAAACTATAAAATAATGTGCCTGTTTTCTCTCTGATTTGTTTTGGAGATTATAGTTTTCAAAAATATGTTTTTATGTTAACCTTAGATGGGTTTATTATTATTATTGAAAATAAAATTATTCCTAAATATTTTAAACATTTCCCAGTTTTAATTTCTAATACCATAAATATCAATAAATATAAGCCACATAAGCAAAAACTCTTTTGGAACCCTCAATTATTTTGAAGAGTATAAAGGGGTCCTGACACCAAAGAGCTTGAGAACTGCTGTTCTACGTTAATGCATTAAGTTATTTAAGAGCTAGAGAGTTAAGTTCAGCAAATGTGTTTGTTTGTCTTAGCATTTCTATTTCAACCAATAGTAATTCATGCGGTATTAACATGTCTGGTAAATATAAATAACAGCAATACTGGCAACAAAACACTTTAAATTCATCATCTCATTCATTTTTATAAAAATTCTGAAAGGCACACGTTATTTTATGAAGTTAACTTCAGAAAAATTAAGTAAGTTTAGCAAATATCATGAGGCAATCTTCAATATTTTTGAAATTCCTGATTTGGCCAAAGAGGAAAAGTAGATATGAACTACCATTGAAAATATCAGCTGTCACTAACAATAATTCCAAAAATAATAACTACATTTCACTGAGGGCTTATTTGTCACACACTAAGCCACATATTTCATAACTGTTATATACTTTTATATATATTTTATTCAATCTGGACAAAAAAACATAAAAGAAATTATTAGATGGAATCACTTAACTTTTCTGAGTTTAACTTCAATAAGTCTGTATCATCTTCCTTAGAATTTTAGAACCAACAAAGATAAGTTATAATTCATGTTGTGCTGCAAATCTTAGGTACTTCTTCAACTAATAAACTGCCAAATATATTTCACATGCATTATCTAATTCAGTTGTTGCAAATCTCTGAAAAGTGGTTATTATTTATTAAGGTTACTTAAACTCTGAGAGGAAGAGTGCCTTCAGTAAACATATAAGAGTCTTAGCATTTTAAAATATTAAATTCAGTAACATAGTTAAGTTAAAGCTTTACTGAAAATATCATGTTACTTCTACTACTATTTTATTCAAAATATAATGTTACCACTATTATAACTACTACTGCTGTTACAACTACTACTACTATCATTCATTAAGTACTTATTATGATGCTTACTGACTCTGATACTTTATCTGCATTACATACTTTACATGCATTATCTCATTGCAACCTCTTAAAAGCCCATTAGTTGATGAAGTTATTTTACTGCAAAAGAGGTAAGTTCAGAGGATGTATAAAAAGGTTTACATTATGTCTTAAAACCTTGAATTCAAGCAACACAGATCAGTTCTCTCCAAACCATAAGGTCATACATATGCCAATGATTCTAAGAGGCACATTTCTTTCAGATTTTAACATCTTTGAAATTGTGATGCTTCATACAACCCATAGTGTCTTATAATCATTGTTGGCCAGACAGTAGTCATTAGATAGGTGTCATTGTCAGTACATGTGTGAAACTGGTCTGAATAATTTCTTTTGACATCTTCTGGTAGGATCAAAACTACCAGCAGCAAAATTTGCAAAATGAGTGTCAGCCACATGATAACAATTCAGTGTAAGTGAAAAGTTATGTCATTACAGACAAAGGGAAGGAGTGTTCTGAAGAAGACATCCACAACAGTTTCAAATGCCACAGAGAGGTCTAGAATTTGAAACATTTTCTCTATCTTCGAAAATAAAAAGGTCATTGGTGATTATACAGAGAACAATTATAGTGAAGACAGGAAACAGACTGCTGAGAGATGAATAATAAATCGTGATACAAAAGAGATTATAGAATACATTTCCTAGAACAGCTTGATAAACATCAAAATGAAAACATAGGGAAATTATTGTTAACCTGCAGGGTTATCTGTTTCCATGGGTTATTTTGCATGGAAAGGAAATTTATTTCAGGCTGACAGGAGTTCTTGAAGTCTGGTGATGCTGCAGTCATTGTCATTGATATGGCTCCTGGCAAACCCATGTGTGTTGACAGTATCTCACACTATCCTCCTCTGAGTCATTTTACTGTTCATGATATGAGATAGACATCATATCATGATGATGTGTCATCAAAGCAAGGGACAAGAAGGCTATTGGAGCTGGCAACGTCACCAAGTTTGACAGAAAGCTCAGAAGTCTAGATGAATATTATCCCTAATACCTGCCACCCCAGTTTTAATCAGTGGTGGAAGAATGGTCTCAGAACTGTTTGTTTCAATTACCCTTTTAAGTTTAATAATAAAAGACTGGTTAATGATAACAATGCATTGTAAAACCTTCAGAAGAAAAAGAGAATGTTTTATGGATCCCCTTTTTTTTCACATGTGGCAGTTTTAAGTTATTAGTTTTTTAAATCAGCACTTTTTAATGGAAATACCCTGACCAAAAATCTGTCACAGAATTTTCAAACCCATTAAAATAAAGCTTAATAAGAGAAAAAAAGAGAAATATCCAAGGATGTCATATCAGATAACATGGAGGACAGAAGATAAAATCATCTTTAAAAAGAATAAAGTAAAAACTAGAGCAACAAACGCACATCTGTCAACCCAGAATTTTATGTTCAGTGATCATATACTTCATAAATGAAGGTAAAATTAAGACTTTTTCACGTCAACTAAAGCTGAGAGAATTTGTTGCCAACAGAACTTCATTAAAAGACTGCTAAGAGGACCAAGACGGTCGATTAGAAGCAGCTGTAGTCCATGGCATTCACAGAGAGAACAAAATGGGTGAGTGAATACAGTATCTTCAACTGAAATATCCAGGTACTCACTTTAGGACTGATCAGGGAAACAAGTCAACCGATGGAGAACAAAGAAAAGACAGGTGGGGCAACGGCCCAACTGGGAGCAACACAGAGCCAAGGAAACCCTTACATCCAGTCATGAGAAGCGATGAGTGATTATGTGACCGTGGGAAACCATGCTTCTCCCACGGATCTTTGCAACCCATGAATCAGGAGATCCCCTTGTGAACCTACGCCACCAGGGCCTTGGGTCCAACACACAGAGCTGTGTGGAGTCTCAGCAAAGCAGCTGCTCAGGCAAACACATAGACCCAGGAGCTTTACATGCTCTGACCCCAGGATCCCCAACAAAGGTGTCTGCAACTTAGGCAAAGTGGGTGGTCTGTACATACCACTAGGAAGGGGGCTGAATCCAGGGAGCCAAGCAGCATTGTTCTGCGGGCCCCACTTCCATGGCATCTCACAAGATAAGGGTCAATGGTTTGGAATTCCAGCCAGCCACCAGCAACAGGGTGGAGCCTGCCTGAGATAGTGCATTCCTATACAGAAACAACAGGCAAGCTGAGAGCCAAAGAATGAATGAACTTCCATTCACAAGTGCCACAAAAGGAATAAAATACTTAGGAATGTAGTTAATAAGGGAAGTGAAGGACCTCTTTAAGGAGAACTACAAACCACTGCTCAAAGTAATCAGAGATGACATAAACAAATGGAAAAAACATTCCATGCTCATGGATAGAAAGAATCTATGTAATTAAAATGCCCATAACTGCCCAAAGTTATAGATTTTATACTATTCCCATTAAACTACCATTGAAATTCTTCACAGAATTAGAAGAAACTTTAAAAATTCATATGGAACCAAAAAAGAGCCCAAATAGCCAAGGCAATCCTAAGCAAAAAGAACAAAGCTGAAGGCATCACGTTACTCAACTTCAAACTATGCTGGTGGGCCACAGTAACCAAAACAGCATGGTACTGGTACAAAAACAGACACATAGACCAATGGAACAGAAGAGATCTCAGAAATAAGACTGCACACCTACAGTTATCTGATATTTGACCAACTTGACAAATACAAGCAAAGGGGAAAGGATTTCCTGTTTAATAAATGGTGCTTGGAGAACTGACTAGCCATATGCAGAAAACTGAAACTGGATTCCTTTATTACACCATATACAATAATCAACTCAAGATGAATTAAAGACTTAAATGTATAACCCAACACTATAAAAACCTCAGAAGAAAACCCAGGCAATACCATTCAGAATATAGGCATGGGCAAAGATTTTAAGATGAGGACACCAAAAGCAATTGGAACAAAAGCAAAAATTGACAAATGGGATCTAATTAAACTAAAGAGCTTCTGCACAGCAAAAGAAGCTATCATAAGAATGAGCAGACAACCTACAGAATGAGAGAAAATCTTTGCAACCTGACAAAGGTCTAATATCCAGAGTGTACAAGGAACTTAAACAAATTTACAAGAAAAAAACAACTCCATTAAAAAGTGGGCAAAGGACATGAACAGACACTTCTCCAAAGAAGCTATTCATGTGGCCAAAAAAAATATGAAAACAAGCTCAACATCACTGATCACTAGAGAAATGCAAATCAAAACCACAATGAGATATCATCTCATGTCAGCCAGAACGGCGATTATTAAAAAGTCCAGAAACAACGAGGGTGGTGAGGTTGCGGAGAAAAAGGAACACTTTCACACTCTTGGTGGGAGTGTAAATTAGTTTAACCATTGTGGAAGACAGTGTGATGATTCCTTAAAGACCCAGAGGCAGAAATACCATTCGACACAGCAATCCCATTACTGGGTATATACCCAAAGGAATGTAAATTGTTCTGTTATAAAGATACATGCATGCATATGTTCATTGCAGCACTATTCACAATAGCAAAGACTTGGAGCCAACCCAAATGCCCATCAATGATAGACTGGATAAAGAAAATGTGGTACATATAAACCATGGAATACTATGCAGTCGTAAAAGGAAAGAGATTGTGCCCTTTGCAGGGATATAAATGGAGCTGGAAGCCATTATCGTCAGCAAACTAACACAGGAACAGAAAAGCAAATACCTTGTCTTCTCACTTAGAAGTGGCAGCTGAATCATGAGATCACATGGACACATAGCTAGGAACAATATACACTGGGATCTGCCAGAGGGTGAGGAGGGAGGGCATTAGGAATAATAGCTAATGGATGCTGGGCTTAATACCTAAGTGATGGGATGATCTGTGCAGCAAACCACCATGGGATACATTTACCTACGTAACAAACCTGCATACCCTGCACATATATCCCTGAACTTAAAATAAAAGTTGGGGAAAAAAAGAATGCTGAGGGAAGTTCTTCAGGCTGTTGAAAATGATACCAGGTGGAAACTCACAGCTACTGGAGGAAAGAGGAGCACCTGAAATGGTAAACATGTAAGTAAACAGACTACATTTTATTTTTTCTTAATTTCTTAAAAGGTGAGTGAGGTTTTGAGGCACAAATGAGTTGATTTTAAAGTTGTGTCTATGACATTTGTAGCAATGGTATACATGACAACATTAACAAAAAGAACAGGCTTGAAAAATCAAATTAAACATTTTAAGTTTCTTACATGTCTAAAGTCTAAAGTGGAGAATCAGTACATTATTAAAACTGAGGATGCTTATGAGATAAGATATCTGATGGCAATCCTTAAATCCACCTAAGTCAAATAAAAATACTTAAAAATACATAGCTAAAAAGTCATTAAAGAAACTAAAATGCAATGCTAAAGGTATTTGGTAAGCAGAAGATAAGGCAGGAAAAGAGAAACAGGAGAACAAAAATTAAATGAAGCAAAACGAAAATGAATAGCAAGATGTCAGAGTTAAACCTAGTCATATTGATGATTACACAAAATGCAATTGATCCAAATAGTTTAGTTAGGAGGCAGAGATTTTCAGATTAAGATAAAAGAGAAAGACGATCAGTTGTCTTAAAAGAGGCAAACTTTAAATATGAAGACATATGTAAGTACAAAATTAGAAATTATGGAAAATTATACATTGAATGAATAGTTATTACAAGAAAGGTAGCATGGTTATATTATTGTCAGACAAAGTGTATTTCAAGACAAGGAATATTAGCAGAGATGAAAGGGAGTATTTGCAATAATAAAAGGACAAATTCAAAAGTAAGGCATACCAATCCCAAATGTGTCTCTCCCAATGACACAGCTTCAAAATATTTAAAGCAAAAGCTACAGAACTAAAGGAAGAAATGAACAAATCCCCAATCCTCACTGACAAACATTCCTTTCTCAGTAACGGTTTGAAAAAGAAAGTAAAGATATAGAAAATATAAACACTGTAATTTGATGTAATTGACATTTACAGAGCACTACACTGAATGCTTCTGAATATACCTTCTTTAAAATGTTCACATGGAATGCTTATCAAGATAAGTCATATGCTGGAGCATAAAATATCTCTCAATAATTTCTAAAGACTGAAACCTTGTATAGTATGTTCTTAGCAACAGAATTAAATAAGAAATTAATGACAAATAAGATATTGATCACTCATTTCCCACACCTCATCTAAATAACTGGAAAATCAAATTACAAACATCTAAATAACTCATGTGCCAAAAAAAGAAATCACAAGCAAAATTGGAAAAACATTTGAGAATAATTTGTTGAACATACAGCATATAAAATTTGTGGGTAGGGCAAAAGCAAAATTTAGAGGATTTTTGTTTTTCTTTTTTGAGATGGAGTCTCACTCTGTTGCCCAGTCTGGAGTGCAATGGCATGATCTTGGCGCACTGCAACCTTTGCCTCCTGGGTTCAAGTGATTCTCCCTGCCTCAGCATCCCAAGTTGCTGGAATTAGAGGCACCCGCCACCACTCCTGGCTAATTTTTGTATTTTTAGCAGAGACGAGGTTTCACCATGTTGGCCAGGCTGGTCTCGAACTCCTGACCTCATGTGATCCGCCCACCTCAGCCTTCCAAAGTGCTGGGATTACAGGCGTGAGCCACCACACCCAGCCTAGAAGAAGTTTTAACAGTAAATGTCAATATTCAAAAAGAAGAAAGAATGGTTAAAATTAGTAATCTAAGTTTCTGCAGTAAGAAACTTGAAAAAAGGAAGAGGAAATTACATCCTACATACAAGGAAAGAAACAGATAAATGAGTAAAAATCAACAGAAGAGGAAACAGATACATGATAAAGAAACCTCACAAACCTAAAGTTGGTTCTTTGCAAAGTTTAATAAAATGGATCAATCTCTACCAAGACACATCAAGAAAAAGGAAGGAGAAAGAACACAAATTACCAGTATCAAGAGAAAAGAGAGTACATTACTACATAACCTACAGATATTTTTAAAAAGTAATACTATGATCAATTATGATAAGTTGCATGATCTACTATCTCATGTATAATGTAAGAATAATACAACAGCATAAATTCATTTACACCCCCAACATGTCATTGTTTTCATATAATTTATTTCTAAATATGACATAACACCACAACACTTTGTTATAATTTTTTTCACTTATTACTAGACTTTAAAAAATATAAGAAGGGATGTACACTTTCTATATGCTTCAAACATTTTATGTCCTCAGTGTGTCTTTCCTCCCTTTCTGAGATCAATGCACCTTAGAGCGCTTGCCAGTGTCCCACAGATTGTTGATGCTCTGTTCACTTAAAAAATAAATCTGGCTGGGCACAATGAATCACGCCTGTAATCCCAGCACTTTGGGAGCCTGAGGCGAGTGGACCACTTGAGGTCAGGAGTTTGAGTCCAGCCTGGCCAACATGGTGAAACCCCGTCTCAAATAAAAATACAAAAATTAGCCTAGCATGGTGGTGTGTGCCTGTAATCCCAACTACTCGAAGCTGAGGCATGAGAATCGCTTGAACCCAGGAGGCAGAGGTTGCAGTGAGCCGAGATCATGCCACTGCACTCCAACCTGGGTGACAGAGCAAGACTCTGTCTCGATTGAATAAATAAATAAGGTAGGTAAATAACTGAATAAATAAATAAGGTACATAAATAAATAAGGTAGATTTATTGAAATATAAATATCTTATTGAAATACAATTTACAAGCACATAAAAACACACAGATTTCAAGTATACATTTACATGAGACTTTACAAATGTATATATCTGTGAAATCACCATCCTAATTGAAATATAGGACATTTTCAAGCCTGCAGAAAGTTTTCTTATCTTTCTATCTAGTCAATTTTCCCCACCCCAAGAAATGACTATTTAGATTCTTATCAGTATAGGTTTACCTGTTTTAGGACTTTACATAAATGGAATCATACAAGATCTACACTTACATATCTGTCTGCTTTTCCTCATAATGGCTATCACTTCACACATACTTTTGGTTGGTGTCACTAGTTTTTCTTTCTATTATAAATATTATTCCTTTGAAGGAATTGTTGCTTATCCTTTCACCTGTTGATAAACATTTGAGATATTTTCAGTTTGGGATTATTATGAATAAAGTAGTTTTAAAAGTCATGATAAGATTTTTTGTGTGTAAACATATATTTTTGTATCATTTGGGCAAATGTAAGCAGTGGAATTGCTGATTGATAGGGTGGATGCATGTTCAACTTTCTAAGAAACTGACAAAGTACCATTTTGCAGTCCCATCCACAATGAAAATTTCAGTTGCCACTAATTCTTGACACCCCTTGGTAGTGTTAGGCTTTTCAATTTTAGCCATTCTAGTGGTGTGAAGCCAGTTCTCATTGTGGTTTTAAAGTTGCATTATCATCATGGTTTAGGACACTGAACAATGTCTCATATACTTACTGCCATTTGGATATATTCTGTTATAAAGTGTTCAACATTTTTCTCATTTTCAGCTGAGTTGTTTGACTTAATTTTAAAGAGCTCTTTATATATTTTGGATACAAGTCTTTTGGCACATATATCTTGCCTATATTTTCTCTGAGTCTTTGGCTTGTCTTTTTTATTTCCTTAATATTGTCATCTTTCAAAGAGCAGTTTTTAATTTTGAAGTTCAGTTTGTCAACTTTTAATTTTTTTATTTATGTGTTTTGTTGCCTATTCAAGGCATATTGGCCTATGCAAGGTTATGAAGATATTCTTTTATATTTTATCTATAATAATTTTGCTTTTAGATTTTATATTTAGATGAATGATCTGACTTAAGGTAATTTTGCATATACTATGAGGTTGAAGTCAAGGTTAATTCTTTTTTTTTTTTTTTTTTTTTTTTTTGAGACGGAGTCTCGCTCTGTCACCCAGGCTGGAGTGCAGTGGCCAGATCTCAGCTCACTGCAAGCTCCGCCTCCTGGGTTTACACCATTCTCCAACCTCAGCCTCCCAGGTAGCTGGGACTACAGGCACTCACCACCATGCCTGGCTAGTTTTTGTATTTTTTTTTAGTAGATACGGGGTTTCACCACGTTAGCCAGGATGGTCTTGATCTCCTGACCTCGTGATCTGCCCAATTCGGCCTCCCAGAGTGCTGGGATTACAGGCTTGAGCCACCGCGCCCGGCCCCAAGGTAAATTATTTTTCTTTTTCTTTTTTTTTTTTGTTATACTTTAAGTTCTAGGGTACATGTGCATATCGTGCAGGTTTGTTACATATGTATACTCGTGCCATGTTGGTGTGCTGCACCCATTAACTCGTCAGCACCCATCAATTCATCATTTATATCAGGTATAACTCCCAATGCAATCCCTCCCCCCTCCCCCCTCCCCATGATAGGCCCCGATGTGTGATGTTCCCCTTCCCGAGTCCAAGTGATGTCATTGTTCAGTTCCCACCTATGAGTGAGAACACGCGGTGTTTGGTTTTCTCTTCTTGTGATAGTTTGCTAAGAATGATGGTTTCCAGCTGCATCCATGTGCCTAAAAAGGACACGAACTCATCCTTTTTTATGGCTGCATAATATTCCATGGTGTATATGTGCCACATTTTCTTAATCCAGTCTGTCACAGATGGACATTTGGGTTGATTCCAAGTCTTTGCTATTGTGAATAGTGCCGCGATAAACATACGTTTGCATGTATCTTTACAGTAGCATGATTTATAATCCTTTGGGTATATACCCAGTAGTGGGATGGCTGGGTCATATGGTACATCTAGTTCTAGATCCTTGAGGAATCGCCATACTGTTTTCCATAATGGTTGAACTAGTTTACAATCCCACCAACAGTGTAAAAGTGTTCCTATTTCTCCACATCCTCTCCAGCACCTGTTGTTTCCCGACTTTTTAATGATTGCCATTCTAACTGGTGTGAGATGGTATCTCACTGTGGTTTTGATTTGCATTTCTCTGATGGCCAGTGATGATGAACATTTTTTCATGTGTTTGTTGGCTGTATGAATGTCTTCTTTTGAGAAATGTCTGTTCATATCCCTTGCCCACTTTTTGATGGGGTTGTTTGTTTTTTTCTTGTAAATTTGTTTGAGTTCTTTGTAGATTCTGGTTATTAGCCCTTTGTCAGATGAGTAGATTGCAAAAATTTTCTCCCATTCTGTAGGTTGCCTGTTCACTCTGATGGTAGTTTCTTTTGCTGTGCAGAAGATCTTTAGTTTAATTAGATCCCATTTGTCAAGTTTGGCTTTTGCTGCTGTTGCTTTTGGTGTTTTAGACATGAAGTCCTTGCCCATGCCTATGTCCTGAATGGGACTACCTAGGTTTTCTTCTAGGGTTTTTATGGTATTAGGTCTAACATTTAAGTCTCTAATCCATCTTGAATTAATTTTCGTATAAGGAGTAAGGAAAGGATCCAGTTTCAGCTTTCTACTTATGGCTAGCCAATTTTCCCAGCACCATTTATTAAATAGGGAATCCTTTCCCCATTTCTTGTTTCTCTCAGGTTTGTCAAAGATCAGATGGCTGTAGATGTGTGGTATTATTTCTGAGGACTCTGTTCTGTTCCATCGGTCTATATCTCTGTTTTGGTACCAGTACCATGCTGTTTTGGTTACTGTAGCCTTGTAGTATAGTTTGAAGTCAGGTAGCGTGATGCCTCCAGCTTTGTTCTTATGACTTAGGATTGTCTTGGCAATGCGGGCTCTTTCTTGGTTCCATATGAACTTTAAAGCAGTTTTTTCCAATTCTGTGAAGAAACTCATTGGTAGCTTGATGGGGATGGCATTGAATCTATAAATAACTTTGGGCAGTATGGCCATTTTCACGATATTGATTCTTCCTATCCATGAGCATGGTATGTTCTTCCATTTGTTAGTGTCCTCTTTGATTTCACTGAGCAGTGGTTTGTAGTTCTCCTTGAAGAGGTCCTTGACATCCCTTGTAAGTTGGATTCCTAGGTATTTTATTCTCTTTGAAGCAATTGTGAATGGAAGTTCATTCCTGATTTGGCTCTCTGTTTTACTGTTACTGGTGTATAAGAATGCTTGTGATTTTTGCACATTGATTTTGCATCCTGAGACTTTGCTGAAGTTGCTTATCAGCTTAAGGAGATTTTGGGCTGAGACAATGGGGTTTTCTAAATGTACAATCATGTCATCTGCAAACAGGGACAATTTGACTTCTTCTTTTCATAACTGAATACCCTTGATCTCTTTCTCTTGCCTGATTGCCCTAGCCAGAACTTCCAACACTATGTTGAATAGGAGTGGTGAGAGAGGGCATCCCTGTCTTGTGCCAGTTTTCAAAGGGAATTTTTCCAGTTTTTGCCCATTCAGTATGATATTGGCTGTGGGTTTGTCATAAATAGCTCTTATTATTTTGAGGTACGTTCCATCAATACCAAATTTATTGAGCGTTTTTAGCATGAAGGGCTGTTGAATTTTGTCAAAAGCCTTTTCTGCATCTATTGAGATAATCATGTGGTTCTTGTCTTTGGTTCTGTTTATATGCTGGATTACATTTATTGATTTGCAAATGTTGAACCAGCCTTGCATCCCAGGGATGAAGCCCACTTGATCATGGTGGATAAGCTTTTGGATATGCTGCTGAATCCGGTTGGCCAGTATTTTATTGAGGATTTTTGCATCGATGTTCATCAGGGATATTGGTCTAAAATTCTCTTTTTTTGTTGTGTCTCTGCCAGGCTTTGGTATCAGGATGATGTTGGCCTCATAAAATGAGTTAGGGAGGATTCCCTCTTTTTCGATTGATTGGAATAGTTTCAGAAGGAATGGTACCAGCTCCTCCTTGTACCTCTGGTAGAATTCAGCTGTGAATCCATCTGGTCCTGGCCTTTTTTTGGGTGGTAGGCTATTAATTATTGCCTCAATTTCAGAGCCTGCTATTGGTCTATTCAGGGATTCAACTTCTTCCTGGTTTAGTCTTGGAAGAGTGTAAGTGTCCAGGAAATTATCCATTTCTTCTAGATTTTCTAGTTGATTTGCGTAGAGGTGTTTATAGTATTCTCTGATGGTAGTTTGTATTTCTGTGGGGTCGGTGGTGATATCCCCTGTATCATTTTTTATTGCGTCTATTTGATTCTTCTCTCTTTTCTTCTTTATTAGTCTTGCTAGCGGTCTGTCAATTTTGTTGATCTTTTCAAAAAACCAACTCCCGGATTCATTGATTTTTTGGAGGGTTTTTTGTGTCTCTATCTCCTTCAGTTCTGCTCTGATCTTAGTTATTTCTTGCCTTCTGCTAGCTTTTGAATGTGTTTGCTCTTGCCTCTCTAGTTCTTTTAATTGTGATGTTAGAGTGTCCATTTTAGATCTTTCCAGCTTTCTCTTGTGGGCATTTAGTGCTATCAATTTCCCTCTACACACTGCTTTAAATGTGTCCCAGAGATTCTGGTATGTTGTATCTTTGTTCTCATTGGTTTCAAAGAACATCTTTATTTCTGCCTTCATTTCGTTATGTAGCCAGTAGTCATTCAGGAGCAGGTTGTTCAGTTTCCATGTAGTTGAGCAGTTTTGATTGGGTTTCTTAGTCCTGAGTTCTAGTTTGATTGCACTGTGGTCTGAGAGATAGTTTGTTATAATTTCTGTTCTTTTACACTTGCTAAGGAGTGCTTTACTTCCAATTATGTGGTCAATTTTGGAATAAGTGTGATGTGGTGCTGAGAAGAATGTATATTCTGTTGATTTGGGGTGGAGAGTTCTATAGATGTCTATTAGGTCCGCTTGGTGCAGAGATGAGTTCAATTCCTGGATATCCTTGTTAACTTTCTGTCTCGTTGATCTGTCTAATGTTGACAGTGGAGTGTTGAAGTCTCCCATTATTATTGTATGGGAGTCTAAGTCTCTTTGTAAGTCTGTAAGGACTTGCTTTATGAATTTGGGTGCTCCTGTATTGGGTGCATATATATTTAGGATAGTTAGCTCTTCCTGTTGAATTGATCCCTTTACCATTATGTAATGGCCTTCTTTGTCTCTTTTGATCTTTGATGTTTTGAAGTCTATTTTATCAGAGACTAGGATTGCAACCCCTGCTTTTTTTTGTTCTCCATTTGCTTGGTAGATCTTCCTCCATCCCTTTATTTTGAGCCTATGTATGTCTCTGCATGTGAGATGGGTCTCCTGAATACAGCAGACTGATGGGTCTTGACTCTTTATCCAGTTTGCCAGTCTGTGTCTTTTAATTGGAGCATTTAGTCCATTAACATTTAAGGTTAGGCCGGGCGCGGTGGCTCAAGCCTGTAATCCCAGCACTTTGGGAGGCTGAGACGGGCGGATCACGAGGTCAGGAGATTGAGACCATCCTGGCTAACACGTTGAAACCCCATCTCTACTAAAAATACAAAAAATTAGCCGGGCGAGGTGGCGGGCGCCTGTGGTCCCAGCTACTCGGGAGGCTGAGGCAGGAGAATGGCGTGAACCTGGGAGGCGGAGCTTGCAGTGAGCTGAGATCCGGCCACTGCACTCCAGCCCAGGCGACAAAGCAAGACTCCGTCTCAAAAAAAAAAAAAAAAAAAAAAAAAAAAAAAAAAAAAAAAAAAAAATTAAGGTTAATATTGTTATGTGTGAACTTGATCCTGCCATTATGATATTAACTGGTTATTTTGCTCGTTAGTTGATGCAGTTTCTTCCTAGCCTCGATGGTCTTTACATTTTGGCATGTTTTTGCAATGGCTGGTACTGGTTGTTCCTTTCCATGTTTAGGGCTTCCTTCAGGGTCTCTTGTAAGGCAGGCCTGGTGGTGACAAAATCTCTAAGCATTTGCTTATCTGTAAAGGATTTTATTTCTCCTTCACTTATGAAACTTAGTTTGGCTGGATATGAAATTCTGGGTTTAAAATTCTTTTCTTTAAGAGTGTTGAATATTGGCCCCCACTTTCTTCTGGCTTGTAGAGTTTCTGCTGAGAGGTCTGCTGTTAGTCTGATGGGCTTCCCTTTGTGGGTAACCCGACCTTTCTCTCTGGCTGCCCTTAAGATTTTTTCCTTCATTTCAACTTTGGTGAATCTGGCAATTATGTGTCTTGGAGTTGCTCTTCTCGAGGAATTTCTTTGTGGCGTTTTCTGTATTTCCTGAATTTGAATGTTGGCCTGCCCTACTAGGTTGGGGAAGTTCTCCTGGATGATATCCTGAAGAGTGTTTTCCAACTTGGTTCCATTTTCCCCCTCACTTTCAGGCACCCCAATCAGATGTAGATTTGGTCTTTTTACATAATCCCATACTTCTTGCAGGCTTTGTTCATTTCTTTTTCTTCTTTTTTCTTTTGGTTTCTCTTCTCGCTTCATTTCATTCTTTTGATCCTCAATCGCTGATACTCTTTCTTCCAGTTGATCGAGTCAGTTACTGAAGCTTGTGGATTTGTCACATATTTCTCGTGTCATGGTTTTCATCTCTGTCATTTCATTTATGACCTTCTCTGCATTAATTATTCTAGCTATCAATTCTTCCACTCTTTTTTCAAGATTTTTAGTTTCTTTGCGCTGGGTACATAATTCCTCCTTTAGCTCTGAGAAGTTTGATGGACTGAAGACTTCTTCTCTCATCTCGTCAAAGTCATTCTCTGACCAGCTTTGATCTGTTGCTGGTGATGAGCTGTGCTCCTTTGCAGGGGGAGATGTGCTCTTATTTTTTGAATTTCCAGCTTTTCTGCCCTGTTTCTTCCCCTTCTTTGTGGTTTTATCTGCCTCTGGTCTTTGATGATGGTGACGTACTGATGGGGTTTTGGTATAGGTGTTCTTCCTGTTTGATAGTTTTCCTTCTAATAGTCAGGCTCCTCAGCTGTAGGTCTGTTGGAGATTGCTTGAGGTCCACTCCAGACCCTGTTTGCCTCAGTCGAAAATGCAGAAATCACCGGTCTTCTGTGTCGGTCGCGCTGGGAGTTGGAGACTGGAGCTGTTCCTATTCAGCCATCTTGCTCCGTCCTTGTTAATTCTTTTATACCAATTTGTACATAAGCCTCAGAACATTTATTGAAAAAGCAATTTTTCTTAATTATCTTGGCACTTTTTTTGAAAACTGATAGTTTATGTGTGAGTATATTTCTGGACTATTTTTTTAAAAATTGCATTGATTTATTTCTTTATTCTTGTGCCAATAACCACTCTCTTGGTTACTTTAGCTATATTGTATGTCTTGAAATCAGATAAATGCTCCTAGTTTTCTTTTTTTTTTCAAAATTGTTTTAACTCTCCTAGGTCCTTTACTTCTCCTTACAAATTTTAAAATCAGGCCAAGCACAGTGGTTCACACGTGTAATCCCAGCACTTTGGGAGGCCGAGGCAGGTGGATCACCTGAGGTCAGGAGTTTAAGACCAGCCTGGCCAACATGGTGAAACCCCATCTCTACTAAAAATACAAAAAAAGTAGCAGGGTGTGGTAGCTGGCGCCTGTAATTCCAGCTCCTTGGGAGGCTGAGGCAGGAGAATCGCTGGAACTCAGGAGTCAGAGGTTGCAGTGAACCGAGATCACGCCACTGCATTCCAGCCTGGGCAACAGAGTGAGACTCTGTCTCAAAAAAAATAAACAAACAAATAAATAAATAAATAAATAATAAAATCAGTTTGTCAGTTTCTGAAAGTAGCCTGATGTGATTATTTTTGGATTAATATGAATTTATAGATTAATTTAGATATGTTAATAGATTATATTTTAATTTTTAAATTTTCAATTCAAGAACATGTAATTATCACTCCTTGTATTTATTCTAATTTAATTTCTGTAAGCTATGTTTATATGTACAGAGGGTTCTCCCATATTTTATAAGGGTACTATATTTGTTATGATACTATAGATACATATTATTTAATTTTTTGATTATTTGTTGTGAATATATGGAAATACAATCTATGTTTGTGTGTTATATGATCTGTTATTCAGAAAGCCTGCTAAATTACTTATTGATATTAGTAGAGTTTTCATTTTTGTAGATTCCTTAAGTTTCACAAAGACAATTATTTTATCTTCAGGTTAAAAAGTTTTGTTTTCTTTCCAGTCTTTTTTACTTTTACTTATTTAATTTTTTGCCTTATTGTGTTGCCTATGAATAAAAGTGAAACAAAATGGAAAGGAACAGAAAATTGAAATTGCTTTTCATCTACTAAGGTAACTAAATGACATTTGAAACCCTCTCCAAAAAAATAATTCAGATTCAAATGCTTCATTGGTGGATTCTGTCAAACATTTAAGAGATAAATATTACCAATTTTACGTGAACAGTTTCAGATAATGGAAAAGGAGGATAGATTTCTAACCAATTTTATGATTTCAGCATAACTGATATGAAAAGCTGATAAAGACTCTGCAAGATAAGTAATATATTGAACAAAATCATTTATGTACATAGATGCACAGATCCTCAGTAATATATTAGGAATTGAAATCCATCAATATATGAACAGTATATCATGATGGGGGTTTAATCTCTAGATTGTTCCCAAGAATGCAAGGATGTTTCAAGAGTGTATACTAGTCAAAGAAATTATCCACATTAATAGGATAAATAAGAGAAAAAAAGTATACTATTAGATCCTCTCAATAGAATTTAAAACATCATTTATCAAAAGTCAGTATCTATTCCCGATAAAAA
Organism: Rhinopithecus roxellana; assembly: GCF_007565055.1. NCBI lineage: Eukaryota > Metazoa > Chordata > Mammalia > Primates > Cercopithecidae > Rhinopithecus > Rhinopithecus roxellana. Next base: position 105,443,871 of record NC_044555.1, on the reverse strand, counting down.
TTCTCCAAAAACTAGGAACAAAGATACTTCTTCTGTTGATAAAAAGATATACTCTTATAAAAAATCAACAGCTATTGCCAGACTAAATTATGATACATTGAAGGATCTCTTCCTATGATGAGGACATACGATATGAATTTATATTTAGATTTAACAGTCTCTATGTGGTTCCCTTTCTTCCTGAGTTCCCCTACTAATTTTCAATTTGTGTTTTTGATTGAATGCATTCTCCAACCTATCCTAAATCTCATTACAAATTTTGCCTCAATCTTAGACTGATCTTTAAACTCCATACGCACAAAGGAAAGATGGGAGGAACATGCTAAAACGAAGCAACTAGAAGTCAAGAAAACTGAAAAGAAATGTCAGCTGTTGCACAATGTGGAGGACACAGGTTTTATAGTTTGAGTCCGGAAAGTTAAATACCTGCTAGAAGAAATAAACAATAATCTTCACAATAAGAAACAAACTCCAGAGTATCAATGTATAACAATGTCCAGTTTTCAATCAAAAGTTATTAGATATAGACAAAGAAACAGAAAGTGGGAACCATAAACAGTAAAAGGGGAATTTAATATAAATAGACCATGATTGGTCACAGATATTGGATTTAAAGATCCAAATGTGAAAACAGGTATTTTAAAATATGTTCCATAAGTTCGAGGCAAATATGGTATTAATGACAGGAAAGACAACAGTATCAATAAAGAAATGGCACATATAAAAAGACCAAGTGAAAGTTATAATGTTTGTAAAATTAAATTACCAAAATAGCAAAAAAAAAAAAAAAAAAAAATCACTTGATGGGACAAATGCAATTTCGAAGGCTAAAAGGATCAGTGAGTAGGGAACAAAATGATACAAAATATGAATTAAGCCTGAGACTTATGAGATAATACTAAGTGGCTTAATATATGTATAATTTGGGTCCCAGACAGAAAGGAAAGAAAGAAGCAGAATAAATGTTTGCAGAAATAGTGGCCAGTAACTTCACCAATTTGTGAAAAAGTTTAACCAACATTTTCATAAAGATGAATGAATTCCAAATAGAATAAACAGGAGAAATCACACCTACAAACATCGCAGTCTGCTGAATTTAAAAGAGAGTAAGAACATTTAAAAAGCAGAAGTAGGCAAAGACATGTTTCATGCAAGGAAACAATTATATAATTATCAGCTTATCTCAAGAAAATATGAAGGACAGGACATACTCAAATATCAAATTCAAAGTGCTGAAACAAAATAGCAGTCAACCAACAATTCTATATCCAGTAAGACTGCCCCTCAAAATTGAAGGTGAAATGAAAATACTTGTAGATAGCAAACATGGAATTATTGATTGCAGATATGCACTATGAGAAATGTTAATGGAAGTCCTTCAGGCTGAAAGGAAATGACATGAGATGGTAACTCATGAAAACCAGAAATAATGAAGGGAACAAGAAACGGTAAGTGAATATGTGGTTAAGTACAATGTAAGGTATAACTCTTTTTATTTTACAAAGATGCTATTTACTGCAAAAATTACGTCTGTAAGTGGCTTTATAATGTAGACACATGTAATATATTTGACAACAACCCACAAATGATGGGAAGGGGTAAATGCAACTACACTCTTTCAAAGTTCCAATATTTCTTGTTCCAAGAAGTAAATAGAGATGAACATTTAGTATAATAGGATAAGTTATAGAAGCATACTATGTTTTCTAGCTCAATAATTTAAAAAATAATTCAAATATACCTAAAATGCCAATAGTGGAATTGAAATTGCATACTAACAAATTTATTTATAATGATAAAAAGCAGAGAGTGGCATCTGTGAAAATGTTAGAGTAAGTTCCTTCCAGAATTTGCCTCTCTATAAAAGCAACAGAAAAATTGGAAAAATAGATTCAATATCATCAGAACTATAAAAACCAACCCAAAACTTGCAGCAACACGGGAAACATTCATTCAAGATAAATGTCTCAATATCACTAAGAACCGTTCCCTTCCCATCCCCTGCTCTCCAGATCAGAATCAGTCTTAAAAAATAACAGCTGATCCTCCTGGCACTGAGGGTAGCAAAATGGAGAGCTCTGAAAGCCATGCACCTAAAAAATTGTCATTATTTGAATTTTCTGGTGGTGTCCTGGAAGAACCAACACAAAAGGCTTATTTCATTTCATCTGACTTGGAGTTCAACCAGTGCTAAAAACTTCTCCCTGAGGAGCATTTCTGGAAAACATTTACTGGCAAATGTTTCAACATTCCAGCTGCCTGAGGAAATTATTTACAGTTGGAGAAAACAATAGACTAAGCAAAATGAATAAAAGGAAAAAGTGAGAAATAAAATGTCCAGAAGGGCTTTGAACAGCTCCAGCATGATTGTACATAATCTAAAAGGACACCTGCGTGTGTAGGATTGTATGCATTCCCCAAATAGTCGGATTGCTTAAGAAAGACCTGAGAAGTCCTTAAGCTCTCACTTTTCTCTGACCTTGAATCTCTGTGCAAGTAAGGGAAGCCCATGGCAGAATTGCATACTGATTGGCTGAATGTTGAAGATGTGCCCCAACAGCAACACAGAACTCATTGGCAACAACAGAGATTTATTGGTTCCAGACAATTAATCTGTCCAATTATCAGCTGGCCTCTAAGCTAGTGGAGCTGAGATTTCATTGATAAAGAATATATACTCTGCAGAATCACTTCAGGAAAGTCAGTAAACATAACTACTACAATAAATAGTGAAAACAACCAATCCTGGGGAATGATGAGAATCTAATTTCCAGAGTTATCACATTATAATATTTCAATTGTCCAAGTTGCAATAAAAATATATGAGAATTTCAAAGAAATAAGAATGTATGGCTCTTACATAGGAAGAGAAGTAATCAGTAGAAACTGTCAGTGAAAACGTAGATATTTGGCTTACTAGAAAAAGACGTTAAGTGATTTGACTCAAAAGGAGTCAAAAATATTAAAATTCTGTAAGCTTGATAATGGTATTTCAAAATATACAAAGCAGAAATAGATAGATGTACAAAGATAAATAGAAAATTTCACGGCCGAGCACGGTGGCTCACGCCTGTAATCCCAGCCTTTTGGGAAGCCGAGAAGGGTGGATCACGAGGCCAGGAGATCAAGGCCATCCTGGCTAACACTGTGAAACCCCGTCTCTACCAAAAATACAAAAAAATTAGCCGGGCGTAGTGGCGGACACCTGTAGTCCCAGTTACTTGGGAAGCTGAGGCAGGAGAATGGCGTGAACCTGGGAGGTGGAGCTTACAGTGAGTTGACATCGCTCCACTGCACTCCAGCCTGGGTGACAGAGCGAGACTTCGTCTCAAAAAAAAAAAAAAAAAAAAAAGAAAAAGAAAAGAAAAAAGAAACTTCACTCAGATTGGTACAACTAATGCACACGGTTCCCCTTATCCTCAGTTCCCAGTCAAGGATTTATATTCCTAGAAGAGGCACAGCATCAGCATTTTTCATCCTACTACCAGCTACCTGTTGCTGAGGATAATATCTGGGTAAGTGTAGCTGAGAAGTGGGCACTCTACTTTTCTGCTTGATCTCTACTCATACAGTAGAAGCTCCAGCTTGGGTATGGTGCTGCTGAAAATACTGGGTCCCGAATTGCCATTTTCCCACCTGATAAGACAGGGGTTCATGTCAAGAGAAGCAAGCCTAAAGACCTATGGCTACTGCCTACCCCTTTCACTTAGCACTCAAGTTCTAGATTGGGACTATTAGAGAGAATAACATCATTACACATCTACACATCTAGGAAAGTCAATTAACTAAAAGTTGGAAAAATGCAAAGAGATCCACAGATAAACTAGTCAAAATACTGAAAGCCAAAGATATGGAGAAAAATTGGGGAGCAACAAGGGTAAAGGGCCCATCACTTACAGTAGAACCACAATGAAATAAACATCTGGGTTTTTTTGTTGTTGTTTGTTTGTTTTTCCAGAGTCACTCTGTCGCCCAGGCTGGAGTGCAGTGGTGCAATCTTGGCTCACTGCAACCTCTGCCCCCTGGGTTCAAGCAATTCTTCTGCCTCAGCCTCCTGAGTAGCTGGGATTACAGGTGCCCACCACTACACCCAGCTAACTTTTTGGGTAGACACAGGGTTTCACCACATTGGCCAGGCTGGTCTCGAACTCCTGATTTCATAATTTGCCCACCTCGGCTTCCCAAAGTGCTGGGATTACAGGTGTCAGCCACTGCGGCTGGCCAACAGCTGACTTTTAATCAGAAACAATGGAGGGTGGAAAGTAATGGGATAACATATTCAAAAATACCTAATGAAGAAAAACGAAATTTCAACCAAGGATCCTGTATCCAGCAAAGTTATTTTTAAAAACAAAAGCAACATAAGCACATTCCCTAAGAGAATTTTACTAGCAGATCTACCTTACAAAAATTACTAAATGAAGTTCTTGAGCAGAAGGCAAGTGACCCCAGATAATAATACCAATATAAAAATACAAAGAATATCTATAAAGAAATTTTTAATTATAGAATACAGTATAAATGCATACATTTCTCCTTTCTTGGCTGATTTTAAAAGCAATTGTATAAAAAAGTGTACAATTGTGAAAGTTGCTATAATCAAAATGGATTCATTAATATTAATGAAACCCTGACAAATAGAGACAGGAAAGGCCATGAAGAGAGCATTCCTATGTTGGTATATCTGATAACAAAGCTGTCACAAAAGTCTGCAAAAACCATCACAACTTTACACAAATCAATACTTATACAGCATCATCTACCCAGCAAATACCTGTCTAACCTCAGACTGGCATCATTCTTGTTATTAATCTTTGTAGACAAGAATAACTATTTCAAAACAATTATGTAATCCTTCTCATTGTTTCCTTTAGAAACCTTTGTGTTTGTTCATCTCATTAAATATGCACATTGTTTACTATGGCATGCATATTCCCATTGCAATGCTGTATCCCCCAATAAACATCTTTTCTTTTAGAGAGCTTCTCTTGGTTTGTTATTTAAGTTGACATAATATATGCTTGACTATATACCTTACAGAAATGTAAACACATTTGCCAATGACAGCTAAAAAGATGTAGGTGGGGGCGAAGCTATAATGGGCTAAATAAATGATTCTAGATGGCAACTTGAACCCATAGGAAAAAATCTGAAATAAGATTAATATAACAAAAGACATAAATATGAATTTGCTCCTTTCCTTTCTGAAATTCTTTAAAAGACATAAAATTACATAAAGTAGTAATTATAATGATACATTATTGTGTTAGTAAAATGTATTGATGATATGTATCATATGTAATATATGATATATTATATAATACTTCAGAAAGGGGAAAAAGGAATACAGTTACATAGGAGTAATGTTTCTAAATCTTATTGGAATTAAGTTTGTACATATCTGAAGCTGATTCTGATAAGATATATATGGTAAGCCCTAGAGTTGCCACTAAAGAAATAACTTAAAAGAAATAATTAAATAAATTAAAATGCTACTTTAGAAAATATCCACTTACTGTAAAAGCAAGCAGTAAAGGAAGAATATAAGGAAAAAAGACACGAGACATATAGAAACAAAATGTAACATGGCAGACCTAAATCAAACTATATCACTAATAACATTAAATGGGATTAGACTAAAAATGTAATCAAAATGAAGAAATGGTAAGACTGAATAAAATCATGATCCAACTAATACCATACACAGGAGGCACATTGTATATACAAATCTATATACAAATATATTGAAATTAAAAGATAGAAAATAAATCATGCAAAGAGCAACCACAACAGAGTTAAAGAGGATATTCTAATTAATATATGACAAAACAGACTTCAAAACAAAAAAGTTTACTAAAGACAAAAATTTTATAATGGTAAAAGGTCAATCCATGAGAAAGGTATAACAATTATATATATATATGTACCAATAACAGAACACCAAAATGCATGAAGTGAAAATGGAAAGAAATGAAGTGATAATTAGACAATTCAACAACAGTTGAACACATCAATACTACATTTTACGATTTTAAAGAACAACTAGCCTAACAATCAACAAGGAAATAGATGACTTGAACAACATTATAAATCAATTAGAACTAAAAGACATCTGTAGATCAATCTACTCAACAACAACAGAATATATATTCTTTTAAAAAATATATTTGTCAGATAAAATTTATTTTTCTTGCATTTAGCTACATCACTAATTACATGGATTTAATAAAGATTTTTACATAATTTGTGGTCAATTGCCAGTAATAACCTAAATGAGTAAAATGAAAATATATTTATAAAAGTATACATTAAAACAAGAGTACAATTTAAAAGTTAACATTTTTCCATATAGTTTTGAAAATTTCTTTTTTAAAATATTAAAAATAAAAATTAAAGTGCAAGACACCAATGTAAAAAATGAATATACATTTTTAAATCAATGTACACCTTGCACTTTCTTCAGGCTGGATTATATGCTATGTCATAAAACAAACCTCAATAAACTTTAAAGGATAAAGAATATGAAGCATGTTCTCTGAACATAATAAAATGGAGTTACAGATCAATAATAGAATAAGATCTGAGAAAATCACAAATATGTGAAAATTAAACAACATGCTCTAAATATCTAATGGAACAAAGAATAAATCAAAGGAGAAATTAGAAAATACTTTTAGACGAACCTTTATACTGGTTTCCATAGTAGCTGTACTAATTTGCATTCCCACCAAAAGTGTGCAAGGGTTGCCTTTTCTCCACATTCCCAGCAATATTTGTTATCTTTTGTATTTTTGGTAATAGCCATTTGAACAGGTATCAGACGTCATCTCATTGTGGTTTTAATTTGCATTTCCCTGATGATTAGTGATTTTGAGCATTTTTTTAATATGTGCCGGCCATTTCTATGACTTCTTTTGAGAAATGTCTATTTATATCATTTGCCTATTTTTATCTGGATTATTTGTTTCCTTACCATACCATTGAATTGTTTGAGTTCCATACATATTTTGAATATTAACATATTATCAGATGTGTAGTTTACAAACATTTTCTCCCATTCCATAAGTTCATTATGAGGAACAGTATGGAGGTTTTTAAAAAATTAAAAATGGGACTAATATATAATCCAGTAATCCTACTACTGGATATATATCTTAAGGAAATGAAATCAATATGTTAGAGACACCTGCACTCCCATGTTCATTGCAATATTATTCACAGTAGCCAAGATATGGAATCAAACTATATCTTCATCAGTGAATAAGTGGATAAATAAACTGTGGAATATATACACAATGAAATATTATTAAGCCTTAAAAAAGAAGGAAATCCTGTCATTTGTGACAACATGAATGAATCTGGAGGCCATTAGGCTACATGAAATAAGGCAAGCACAGAAAGACAAATATCGCATTATCTCATTTATATGTGAACTCTACAAAAGTCTAACTCATAGAAGCAGAGAACATAATAGTTGTACCAGAGGTTAGGATGATTTGAATAGATGCTGATTCAAGGATACAAAATTTCAGTTAAAAAAAGGTAGGGGAATAGGTTCTAGGAATCTGTTTTATAACATGGTGACTATAGTTAATAGCAATGTATCGTATACTTGAAAATTGCTAAGAGAGTAGATTTTAAGTGTTCTCACCACAAAAAGGATATGTATGTGAGGTAATGCATATTTCAATTAGCTTGATTTAGTAATTAGACAAAACATACATATTTTAAAAACATGATGTACATAATTAATATATATACTTGTTTGTCTATTAAAAAAGAAAAACAAAAGAAAATCCTTTTAGGCGAATAAAAATAAATACACAGCACACCCAAACTTACTGGATGCAATTATACAGGGCTTAGAAGTTTATTTATCATTTTAAATGCCTGTATTAAGAAAGAAAAAAGTCTTAAGTCAATAACCTGAGCTTCCATCTAAGACACTTGAAGAAGAACAGCAAAATAAACACAAAGCAAGATGAAGGAAGAAACTTGTAAAGATTAGAGCAGAAATTAATGAAATAGAGAATATTAAAACAATACAGAAAATTAATGAAAATAAAGCTGATTCTTGAAAAGATCAACAAGATTGACAATCTTTTGGTTAGATTGACCAAGAGATGACAGATGATTGATAGATAGATAGATAGATAGATAGATAGATAGATAGATAGATAGATAGATAGATGCTTAAATTATTAGGATCAAAAATGAAAGCAGGGACATTACTGCTGAACTTTCAGAAATAAGGCTGATAGAAATACTGTTAACCACTATATGGCAATAAATGAGATAACTCAGATAAAATGGTCAAATTTTTAGAAAGATGCAACCTACCAAAAATGACTCAAAAACAGACAATGTGACTAGACATATACCAAATAAACAGACTGACTACTAACCCAAAACTATGCACAATGAAAAGTTCATAACTTATGGCCATAAAGATAACTTTACCAGTGACAAAAATTTAAAGATATAAAAAGTTTAAAGAAGAAATAATACCAGTTCTTCCCAAACTTTTCCAAAATATTGTAGAGAAAGAAACATTTCTTAACTCATATTATGAGGCCAGAATTACCCTGATACCAAAACAAGATGAAGGCAACACAAGAAAACTATGGATCAATATTTCTTAGGAATATGGACACAAAAACACTGACCAGAACACTAGTACACTGAATCCAGCAACATATAAAAAATTATGCACCATGATCATGTGGGCTTTGTCTTCGGTATGCAAGGTTGGTTTAACACCTGAAAGCCAATTAAGGTAATATACCATATCAATAGAAGTAAAAAACACATGATCATCTCAATAAATACAGAAAAGGCATTTTAAACATATCTACTTCCCTTTTATGATAAAAATCACTCCTCAACATTGAAATAGAAGGAAACTCATCAACTTGATAAAGGGCATTGATGAAAAACCCACAGCAAACATCTTACTTAATGGTGAAAGACTCAATACTTTCCTCATAAGATAAGGAGCAAGTCAAGAATATTCACTCTGGCCCCTTTTATTTATCATTGTACTAGAGGTTCTACAGAGGGAAATTAAGCAAGAAAAAGAAAATGCAGCTAGATTGGAAAGGAAGAATTTAAAACTATCTTTGTTAGAAGATGACATGTCTTGTATATAAAAATTCTAAGAAATCCACTTAAAAAGTATTAGAACTAATAAATGAACTCAGAAAGGTTGTATGATATAAAATAAGTATGCATAATTTAATTATATTTCTGTACACTTGCAATGAACAATCCAAAAATTAAATTAATAAAATAATTCAGCTTATAACATAATTGAAAAAAATAAAAGTACTTAGGGATAATTTTAACCAAAGAAATGCAAAACTTGTGTTAAGTATTAATATATTTAAATCTATAAAACATTGCTGAAAGAAAATAAGGAATTTAATTAAATGGAAAAAATCGTCATGCTCATGGATTAGATTTGAAATAGTTAAGATGACAATACTTCCCAAAGTTATGTAAAGACTATCAGCATCCCAGATGACTTCTTTGTAGAAATTGTCAAGCCTATTATAAAATTCCTATGAAATTGCAAAGGACCCAGAGTAGCCAGAGTAATAGTAATCTTGAGATAAAAGAGCAAAATATGAGGACTCACACTACGTGATTTTCAAACCAACTACAAAGCAGTGGTATTCAAGACCAGGTGGTACTGACATATATATATATATATATAGACATATGGATAAATGGAATAGAATTGAGAGGCTACAAGTAAACACATGGTGTCTATGTAACTGATTTTCAACAGAGCATCAAGACAATTCAATGAAGGAAAGAATAGTCTTTTCAACAAATGGTGCTAGGATAACTGAATATCAACATGCTAAACAATCAAATCATACTCTTATCTTGCACCATTCCCCCTCCAAAAAAAATACCTCAAAATAGTTCAAAGACCTAAAAGTAAGGGGTAAGACAGTACAACTTTTATATGAAAACATAGGACTAAATCTTCATGACTCCAGATATGACAATGTTTTCTTAAATATGACACTAAAAGCACAAACAACAAGGTAAAATAAAGACTTTATCGAAATTAAAAAATTTTACACTACAAATGATACCGTCAAGGAAAACTAAAAGAATGGGAGACAATAATTTCAAATCATTATGTGTCTTTCACCCAGAATATTTTTAAAAATCCTGACAATTCAGTAGTAAGAGATCAATAACCCAATTAAAATTGAGCAAAGGATCTGAAAACACATTTCTCCAAAGAAGATATGCAGATGGCCTATATGTATGTGAAAATATGCTCAACATCATTAGCTATTAGGGAAGTGCACACCAAAACCACAATGAGATACCACTTTACACACAGTAGGATGAACATAGTCATAATTATAGACAATAAAAAGTATTGACAGAGATGTAAAGAAGTTGGAATCCTCCTGCATTTGGAAAACAATTTGGCAGTTACTACTCTGGCAATAGTTGGGATTTCATATAGTTGCAATCATGTAATATGATTCACATGACCCAGAAATTCTCTAGTTAAATACCCAAGAGAATTAAAACCGGTATTTAAACAAAATCTTTCATTAGTGTTCATAGCAGCATTATTTGTGATAAGAAGTATTGATACAAGCCTACATTCGATCAGCAGAATGAAAAAAATAAATTGTGATATATTCTTACAACACAGTATTCATTCATTCTTGGGGCCCGTGCCGGGGGTAGTGGAGAATGAACAGACACAGACACAAAAGACAAAGACAAACAGAGAACATGGCGGCCGCCCCTAGGGCCTCCGCCTCACTTTATTTATACCCCACAAATCCCACGTCAGCAAAAATGACATAATACAAAACAAACTTTCTGCACCCAAATATAACCTACTGCTTAGTTCTTTGTTTCTAAGCTCTTTCTTATTTTGTCTGCCTTCTTGGCGCCTACTAGAGTTCATTAAAAGTTCAACTAGAGATAGTATCCTTGACTGCTGAAGTTCATGGAAAGTGCAACTAGCTAGAGATACTGTCCTCGAGCCTTATCCATTCTCAGCATATTATTTTCAATGGCCCCTGCAATTCATCACATAAAAATAATTATAGATATAGGCTCCAACATGAATAAACCTTGAAAACATTATAGTAAATGAATATGCCAATCATGTAAGACTACATATTACATAATTGCAACTATATGACATCCCAACTATTGGCAGAGTAGGCAAATCTGTAGAGATAGATAGTCAATTAGTTCTTACTTAGGCATGGGGTTCTCGTTAAGTAAGGTGGTAATAGCTAACCGGTATAGTATTTGTCTTGCAGTGATAAAAATGTTTTAGAATTGATGGTGGTCATATTTGCATCTATGAATATATTAAAATCATTAAATTGTATGCTTTAAATGGGTGAGTTGTATGGTTATGTGAATTGTATCTCACTAACAATGAAAAATGAAAAATGAAAAAGGAAATTCAATACTAGCAAATGCTACAATACAGGAAAATTGAAAACATTATGGTATTTAAAAGAAGGCAGATAAAAAAGGTCACATATTGTATGATTTCATTTACAAGAGATGTCCAGAATTGGCAAATCTGTAGAAATAAAGAAGTTGCTAGGAGTTAGGGAGAGGGGAAAATGGAGAATGGTTCCTAATAAATATATTTTTAAATATTTTAGTGTCATGAAAATGTTCTGTAATGAGACAGTGGTGACAGTTGTATAATATTGTCAATATACTAAACACTACTAATTATAAACTTTATAACAATGAGCTTTATGATATATGAATTATATCAAAATACAAAAAAACGAAGGCAGGAAAGGAAGAACAGAGGAGCAATAAAGATATAAAATGAGTAAAAAATGAACACCTAAAATAAGCAAATCAACCACATTAAGTGTAAATTAATGAACTACTCTAATCAAAAGATATTGCTTGTTTATAGTAGCACAATTTGCAGTTGCAAAAATATGGAACCAGCCCAAATTCCCATTAATCAACTGATGGATAAAGAAATTGTGGTATATATATATATGGTGGAATACTACTCAGCCATAAAAAGGAACAAATTAATGGCATTTGCAGTAACCTGGATGGAACTGGGGACTATTATGCTAAGTGAAGTGAAGTAACTAAAAAATGGAAAACCAAACATTGTATGAGCGAAGCTATCAGGATGCAAAGGAATAAGAATGATACAATGGGCTTTGGAGACTCAGGAAAGGATAGGAGGAGGGTGAGGGATAAAAGACTACAAATTGGGTTCAGTGAATACTGTTTGGGTGATGGGTGCACCAAAATCTCACAAAGCACCGCTAAAGAACTTACTCATGTAACCAGATACCACCTGTTTCCAAAAACCTATGGAAATAAAAAGTTTAAAAAATAAAAAATATATTGGATTAGATAAAAAGTTTTAATAAGAGATTCCCAATTCTAAGCTGCTCACATACAATATATTTTAATTACAAAAAACCTATAGCTAAAAATAAAAAATTAAAATATATATTACGTGGAAATTATATGCATAAAATATTATAGTACATATATTAATTTCAGACAAAATATATGTATTAATATGAATATTATTAAAGACAAAGAGAGATATTTATAACCATAAATGGGTTAGCAGCAGAATGATATAGTAATTAAAAACGTATAATTGCACCAAATAACAGAGCTTCAAAATACATGAAGCAAAAACTGACAGAATTGATGGAAAAAATAGATAATTAATACATATATAATTGGAGTTTTCAATACTAAACTCTAAGAAATAGAATGAAATAGAATAGAATGAAGACAGAAAAGCAGAAAATATATAATAAACCTAAATAGCACTGTGAACAAATTGAACATAGTTAACATTTATACAATGTTTTATACAATAGCAAGACACAATTCTATTCAAGTGTTGATGGCATATTGATTAGGAAACACTGGAACATATGCTGGGATGTAAAACAATTCTAAAATAATTATGCTCTAATAGGGATTGAAATCATATACCATCTGTTCCCTTCTTACTGTAGAATTATGTTGGAAATCAATAACAAAAGATTCTGGAAATAGCCCCCATATTTCCAAGTGTAATTGGAACATTCTTCAACAAAAACATTTGGTTTAGATATTTAAAGTATTAATAAAGTTAAAAAGATTGAAAAAATATAGTGTGTTGCAGACAAAAAGTATTTAAATGAGACATTAACACAAAATACTTGGGAAACTCCCATGTATAAGGAGGTTAAATGACACACTTTTCAGTGACTTATGGGTCAAAGAGGCAATCATAAGGGAAATTAATTATTTGGAATTAAATAAAAATCAAAAGATAATTTATCAGATTTATTGTAAGGTTCTAAAGCAGCTCAAAGCAACCAAACACAATGTGGTATTCTGGATAAGATATAAAAATAATAGTGGACATTAATGAAAAATTTTGTAAACTTTGAACAAAATTTATACTTTATAATACTGTTTCACAATATTGATTTCCTATTATTGATAATTGTACAGTGGGTATCCAATATGGTAACATTTAATAAAGTTGGATGAGAGATATAAAGGGACTCTGTACTATTTTGTAACTCTTAGGTAAGTCTAAAATTAGCTAAAAAAAACTGTCACAAGAGACAAAGATTATTATAAAATGATAAAGGGTTGATTTCATCAAAAGATTATAACAATGGTAAATATATAGGCTCTCAACTCTGAAGCACAAATATATAAAGCAAGTATTAACAAAACTGATGGGAGAAATAGGAATACAATAATAGTATTAAATAGAAGACATCAGCACTCTCCTTTCAACAATGTATAGCTCAACCAATAGAAAATCAATAAGGAAATAGTGGAATTGAAAAACACTAGAGACTAAATGAATCTAACAGAGAGATACAGAACTTTACATCCAACAGTAACAGAATACACATTCTTCTCAAGTGCACATGGAACATTATCTAGGATAGAACATTTGTTAGGTTGAAAAACAATTCTTAACGAATTTAAGAAGACTGAAATTGTATCAAATATATTTTCTGACTACAATGGTATGAAACTAAAAATTAATAATGGGAGGAAAATTTTAAAATTTACAAATATATAGAAATTAAGCAACACACTCCTGAACAACCAATGGGTTAAAAAAAGAAATCAAAAAGAAATTAAAAAGAAACTTCAGATAAACAAAAATGGGAACACAACATACCAAAACTTATGAAGCACATCAATAGTGGTAATAGCAGCAATAGTAGTTTTAAAAGGAAGTAGAGAGTGATAAATGTCCACATTAATAAAAATAAAGACATCAAACAAATAATCTAACTCGACACCAAGGAACTAGAACAAAAAGAACAAACTAAGCTCAAAGTTAGTCAAAGAAAGGAAATAATAAAGATTAGAGCAGAAATAAAAGAAATAAAGATGGGAAGACAATTGAAAAGATCAATGAAACTGTGTTGGATTTTTGAAAAGATAAACAAAATGGACAAATCTTTAGTTAGACTAACCAAAAGAAAGAGAGAGAAAGAACTCAAATAAATAAAATTATAAATGAAAGATCAGACATTGCAAATGATACCACAAATATACAAAGGATCATAAAAGACTACTAGAACAATTATATGCCAACAAAGTAGATAACCTAGTAGAAATAGACACATTTCTTTAAAAACATACAATCTTTCAAGACTGAATCTTAAAGAAATAGGAAATCTGAATATATGAATAATGAGTTAGGAGATTAAACAGTAATTAGAAACCTCCCAACAAAGAAAAGCCCAAGACTACATGGTGTAACTGGTGAGTTCTGCCAAACATTTCATGAAGAACTAGCGCCAAACCTTCTCCAACTTTTTCACAAAATTCAAGATGAAAGAACACTTCTAAGCTCGTTTTACAAAGTCAGCATTACCCTCATATCAAAGCCAGATAACAACAAAACAAAAGAAGAAAATCGCAGGCCAGTATTTTTGATGAGCACAGGTGCAAAAATCCTCAAACAAACAAACAAACAAAATAGCATACTGATTTCAACAGCTCATCAAAAGTATCATACACCATGACCAAGTGTTATTTATCCCTTGGATGAAAGGATGGGTCAACATATGCAAATCAATAAGTGTGATACACCACATTTACAGAATGAATGATAAAAAATATGATTGATCTCAATAGATTCAGAAAAATAACACTTGACATAATTCAATATTCTTTTATGATAATAACTCTTAAGAAATTAGGTATCAAAGGAATATACCTCAATGTAATAAAGACGATACATGTCAAGCCCACAGCTAACATCATACTCAATGACAAAAAGGTGGAATTTTTCCTCTAAGATGAGAAACAAGACAAGTGTGCCCACTTGTGTCACTTCTATTCAACATAGAACTGGAAGTTCTAATCCAAGCAAGCAGTCAAAAAAAAAAAAAAAAAAAAAAAGAAAAGAAAAGAAAAGAAAAGAAAAAGAAAAAGAACAAAAGAAATAACCAGCATCCAAATTGGAAAGGAAGAAGTAAAATTGTGTTTGTTTGCAGATGACATGATTTTACATAAGTAAAACCCTAAAGTATCTACTGTAAAGCTATTATAACTAATAAATTCAGTAAAGTTTCAGGATACAAAATCAACATACAAAAATCAGTTGCATTTATATGCAGCAACAGTGAGCTATCTGAAAAATAAATGAAGAAAAAATCCCATTTAAAGTGGAATAAAAAAGAATAAAATATTTAGGAATAAATTTAACCAAGGAGGTGAAATAACTGTACACTGAAAACCATAAAACATTGACAAAAGACACTGAAGACACAAATAAATGAAAAGAAATCCTGTGTTCACAAATTGGAAGATTTAATATTTTTAAAGTGTCAATACTACTCAAAGCAATCTACAAATTTAATACAATTCCTATTAAAATTCCAGTGACATTATTCACCAAAATAATAATAAAAAAAAAATCCTACAATTTGTATGGAGCCACAAAAGACCCCAAATAGCCAGATTTAGGTGAAAAGAAAACAAAAAAGAAGCAAGAGAATTCAAGATGGAAGCATCACATGTCTTGATTTCAAACTATATTATAGTAATCAAAACATTATGTTACTATCATAAAAACAGACACATAGGCCAATGGAACAGAACAGAAAACCCAGAAATGAGTCCATATATACACAAGACATATAGTCTTTGAGAGGGGCACAAAAAATTACGTAATGGGGACAGGGTTCTCTCTTCAATAAATGGTGTTGGGAAAACTGGCTATATAAACGCAGAAGAATGAAATTGTGTCTTTATTGTATTAACAAAACTTAAAATGAATTAAAGACTTAAATGTAAAAACTGAAACAGTAAAACTTTTGGGAAAAAAAATAGCGAAAAAGCTCCTGGACACTGGCCTTGGCAATGATTTTTAGGTATAACATCAAAAGCACAGGTAGCATAAATAAGCAAAAATAAGCAACTGGGATGATATCAAGCGGAAGTTTCTGTACAGCAAAGAAAACAATCAACAAAATTAAAAGGCAACCTATGGCATGGAAGAAAATATTTGCAAACCATATGTTTGATAAGGAGGTGTTACATTCTGAATGTGTGTCTCACTCAAATTCACATGTTGGAATCCTAACCTCCAAAGTGATGGTATTAGGATATGGAGCCTTTGGGAAATGATTAGGCCATGAGGGCAGATCCCTCATGAATGAAATTAATGCCTTCATAAAAGAGACCCCAGAGAAACCCTTAGCTCTTCTACCATGTGAGGACAGTGCAAAAAGGTGCAGACTATGAGAAAGTGGGCCCTTACCAGACTCTGAAATCTGCCTGTACTTTGATCTTGGACTTCCTAGCCTATAGAACTATGATAAAAAAAATTTTCACTTATCAATATGCTGTCCAGTTTATGATGCTTTGTTATAGCAGCCTGAACCAACAAATATAGGTATGAATATCCAAAATACAGAGGAAATTCATACAACTCAAATTTTTTTTCCAAAGAAGACATACAAATGGCTGACAGGTATGTGAAAAAGTGCTAAACCTTCCTAATCATTAGGAAAATGCAAATCAAAACCATAATGAGGCCGGGTGTGGTGGCTCACACCTGTAATCCCAGCACTTTGAGAGGCCTAGGTGGGCGAATCACCTGAGGTCAGAAGTTTGAGACCAGCCTGACCAACATGTTGAAACTCTGTCTCTACTAAAAATACAAAAATTAGCCGGGCATGTTGGTGCACATCTATAATCCCAGCTACTTGGGAGGCTAAGGCAGGGAAATCGCTTGAAACCAGGAGGTGGAGGTCACAGTGAGCTGAGATTGTGCCATTGCACCCCTGTCTGGGTAACAGAATGAGACTGCCTCAAAAAAAAAAAAAAAGAAAAGAAAAATACAAAACCATATTGAGCTATCACCTCACATATGTTAGAATGGTTATTATGAAGAAGATGAAAGATAAAAAGTTTTGGTGAGGATATGGAGAAAAGGAAACACTTGCACGCTTTTGATAGGAATGTAAATTAGTGTAACAGTTATTGACAACAGTTTGAGGGTCCTCAAAAACTTAAGAGCAGAACTACCTTACGATCCAGCAATCCCACTATTGGATGTATACCCAAAGAAAATAAAATCAATGTGTCAAAGAGATATTTGCACTCCCATGTTTATTGATGCACTATTTACAATAACCAAGATATGGACTCAACCTTAGTGTCCAACAATGGATGAAGGGATAAAGAAAATATGACACATACACACACACACGAGAATTGTTCAGCCATTAAAAAGAAGAGAATTCTGTCATTTGTGACAACATGGATAAACCTGACAGACATTATGGTAAATGAAATAGGCCAGACATAGGAAAAATACTATATAATCTCACTTATTTGTGGAATATAGAAAGTCTAACTCATAGGAGCAGAAAGTAGAAATGATGTATTTCTGGGACTGGTGTTGGGGGTTGGGGAGATATTGGTCAAAATATATGAACTTTTCGTTATAAGATAAATCCATTCTGGGGTCTAATATACAGAATGACAATTATAGTTAACACTTTTGTATACTTGAAATTTGCTACGAGAGTAGATCATAAGTGTTCTCATCATACATATATGAAAAAGGTAACTTTGTAAGGTGATAGACGTTTTAAATAGCTTGATTGTGGTAATCATTTCATGATCCACACATTTATCAAATCATCACAGTGTACACTTTAAATATATAAGTTTTTAAATTTGTTGCTTACATCTTAAAGCTGGACAAAAAATAAAAAAGAAACTCAGTGCCTTAGGAGTGAGGAATATTTTCTATCTGTAAGAAAAAAACAAAATAGTCTTTCTTCTAAACAAAATCTGAGACAGTATTCAGGTGTTGTACTGATAAATTAACTTTTAATTAGAACAAAATTTACTACTCATGAGAAAAAGATAAGATAATCAAGGGCTTTTATAAAATAAAATCCATAATGCTGGGCATACAATTGAAAACTGCAAGATATGAAAAAACCCTAAGGCAACAACTGCTAATCAGAAGATGAAAAACTCAATAAAGGAGGCCCAGGGATGATGGAATCTTGAAAAACTGGTAAAATAAAAGAAAAATCAAAAGAAAACAAAACAAAAAACAGATAAGGCAAGTGTAAAACAAATAGCAAAAGATTTGGTTTGCACCCAACCATATCAATAGTCACATTATATAGAAAACCTATAAACATGGGTGATAGAGATTATAAGATTGAGTAAATGAACAAGATTCAGCTATATTCTCTCTATAAGAAACCCACTTTGATAATGAAGACAAAAAGAGATTAAAGTAAAACATGATATCACTGGAGCTACACAAGTGGGAAGAGTGGAATAAGAACATTGGAAAATACTCTTCTTCATAAAAACAATGAGAACACTGGGAAATATTGCCAAAATCAACTTTTCCAAATAGTAGAAATTATTTATTCACTAATAAGAGAACCACAAAATACATGAAGCAAAACTAACATAACTGAAACAAGAAGTACACAATTCCACAGTGATAGCTGGAGGCTTTAATACCAAACTTTCAACAATAGATTGAACAAACAGACAGAAAAGTAACAAAGAAGTAGAAGACTTGAACAATACTATAAATCAACTAGACCTAAGAGACATTTACAGAACATTTCACCCAATAACAGCAGAGTATACATTTTTCTCAAGTGCACCTTAAACATTTTCTACATAGACCATATGTTAAGTCAAAACAATTCTCAATGATTTTAAAAGGATGAAATTATACAAAGCATGTTCTGCAACCACAATGGAAAAATAGTAGAAATCAACAACAGGAAATTTGGGAAATTTGCAATATGTGAGAATTAAGCAACACAATTCTAAATAACTAATGAGTCAGAGAAGAATCAGAAGGGATTTTTGAACATTTTGAGAAAAAATAAAACTGCAAGCAAAAGAAAACTTAGGGGATATAGTAGAAGCAGAAGAAAAACTTGTAGCTGTAATGCCTATATTGAAAAAGAAGAAAGGTCTTTAATGAATAACCTTATCTCCCCCTTCAAAGAAAACTAGAAAATGAACCAACTAAATCCAAAGTAAGCAAAAATAAAGAAATAACAAAATTAATCACAGTGAATAAATTTAAGAATAGAAAAACAATAAAGGAAATCAAACAATAAAAGGTTTTTTTGAAAGATCTTAACATCGATAACTTTAACTAGACTAGCTGGAATAAAGTGTGAAGTCACCAATTACTAATCATGTGAATAAATGGGAGGAGTATGGGGAGCAGAAAAGGTAACCACGGGGTACTGGGCTTTATATCTGGGTAATGAAATAATCTGTACAACAAATCCAAACCCTAGTGACATGAGTTTACCAATATAACAAACCTTCACGTGTACCAATGAACGCAAAAAAAAAGTTAAAAAGGAAAAAAAAAAAAGAGGGGAAATGACAAATAAAGTGTATTATAAGGGGATATGTTAAATAATCGCATTCCAAATAATTTGGAAATCTATATTAAATGGAAAAATTCCCAGAAACATACAAACCACCAAGACTGACTCACAAATACAAACAAAATATGAAAATACCTATAAGTAAAAGGTTCCGTTTGTCATTAAAAAAAAAAAAAAAAAAACTTTCCACTAAGTAAAGCCCAAGTTCAGATAGCATCTTTGGCGAAATTTATCAAATGTCTAAAGAAGAATTAATATCAAGGGGGCACCCAAGATGGCCAAATAGGAACAGCTCCAGCCTCCAGCTCGAGCATGAGTGACACAGAAGACGGGTGATTTCTGCATTTTCAACTGAGGTACCAGGTTCATCTCACTGGGGCTTTTCGGACAGTCAGTGCTGGTCAGCGGGTGCAGCCCAATGAAGCAGGCTGAGCTGAGGCAGAGGGGAGGAATCGCCTCACCTGGGAAGCACAAGAGGGAAGGGAATTCCCTTTCCTAGCCAAGGGAAACTGAGACACACAACACCTGGAAAATCAGGTAACTCCCACCCTAATACTGTGCTTTATCAAGAGTCTTAGCAAACGGCACACCAGGAAATTATATCCCACACCTGGCCTGGAGGGTCCCATGCCCATGGAGCCGCCCTCATTGCTAGCACAGCTGTCTGAGATCTAACTGCTAGGCGGCAGCAAGGCAGGGGGAGGGGTGCCTGCCATTGCTGAGGTTTAAGTAGGTAAACAAAACTGCTGGGAAACACGAATTGGGTGGAGTCCAATGCAGCTCAAGGGGGCCTGCCTGCCTCTGTACACTCCACCTCTGGGGACAGGGCATAGCTAAACAAAAAGCAGCAGAAACCTCTGCAGATGTAAATGTCCCTGTCTGACAGCTTTGAAGAGAGCAGTGGTTCTCCCAGCATGGAGGTTGAGATCTGAGAACAGACAGACTGCCTGCTCAAGTGGGTCTCTGACCCCTGAATAGACTAACTGGGAGACATACCCCACTAGGTGCAGACTGACACCTCACACCTCACATGGCTGGGTACACCCCTGAGATGAAGCTTTCAGAGCAAGAATCAGACAGCAACACTCGCTGTTCAGCAATATCCTATCTTCTGCAACTTCCGCTGCTGAAACCCAGGCAAACGGGGTCTGGAGTGGACCTCAAGCAAGCTCCAACAGACCTGCAGCTGAGGGTCCTGACTGTTAGAAGGAAAACTAACAAACAGGAAGGACACCCACACCAAAACCCCATCAATACGTCACCATCATCAAAGACCAGAGGCAGATAAAACCACAAAGATGGGGAAAAAGCAGTGCAGAAAAGCTGAAAATTCAACAAATCAGGGCGTATCACCTCCTCCAAAGGAACACAGCGCATCACCAGCAATGGAACAAAGCTGGACGGAGAATGACTTTGACGAGATGAGAGAAGAAGGCCTCAGTCCATCAAACTTCTCAGAGCTAAAGGAAGAACTATGTAACCAGCACAAAGAAACCAAAAAAGCTTGAAAAAAGAATGGATGATGGATAACTACAATAATAAATGCAGAGAAGACCATAAAAGAACTGATAGAGATGAAAACCATGACACGAGAACTACATGACAAATGTACAAGCTTCAGTAACTGACTCGATCAACTGGAAGAAAGAGTATCAGTGATTGAAGATCAAAGGAATGAAATGAAGCAAGAAGAGAAGTCTAGAGAAAAAAGAGTAAAAAGAAATGAACAAAGCCTCCAAGAAATATGGGATTATGTGAAAAGACCAAATCTATGTGTGATTGGAGTGCCTGAAAGTGATGGGGAAAATGGAACCAAGTTGGAAAACACTCTGAAGGATATCATCCAGGAGAATTTCCCCAACCTAGTAAGGCAGGCCAACATTCAAATTCAGGAAATACAGGGAATGCCACAAAGATACTCCTCAAGAAGAGCAACTCCAAGACAAATAATTATTAGATTCACCAAAGTTGAAATGAAGGAAAAAATGTTAAGGGCAGCCAGAGAGAAAGGTCGGGTTACCCATAAAGGGAAGCCCATCAGAATAATAGCAGATCTCTCAGCAGAAACTCTCCAAGCCAGAAGAGAGTGGGGGTCAATATTCAACATTCTTAAAGAAAAGAATTTTCAACCCATAATTTCATATCCAGCCAAACCAAGTTTCATCAGTGAAGGAGAAATAAAATCCTTTACAGAGAAGCAAAAGCTTAGAGATTTTGTCACCACCAGGCCTGCCTTACAAGAGATCCTGAATGAAGCACTAAACATGGATAGGAACATCCGGTACCAGCCACTGCAAAACCATGCCAAAATGTAAAGTCCATCGACACTAGGAAGAAACCGCATCAACTAACGAGCAAAATAACCAGCTAATATCATAATGACAGGATCAAATTCACACATAACAATATTAACCTTAAATGTAAATGGATTAAATGGTCCAATTAAAAGACACAGACTGGCAAATTGGATAAAGAGTCAAGATCCATCAGTTTGCTGTATTCAGGAGACCCATCTCACATGCAGAGACACACATCGAAATAAAGGGATGGAGGAAGATCTACCAAGCAAATGGAAAACAAAAAAAAGCAGGGGTTGCAACCCTAGTCTCTGATAAAACAGACTTTAAACCATCAAAGGTCAAAAGAGACAAAGAAGGCCATTATATAATGGTAAAGGGATCAATTCAACAGGAAGAGCTAACTATCCTAAATATATATGCACCCAATACAGGAGCACCCAGATTCATAAAGCAGGTCCTTAGAGACTTACAAAGAGACTTAGACTCCCATACAATAATAATGAAAGATTTTAACACCCCACTGTCAGCATTAGATAGATCAACGGACAGAAAGTTAACAAGGATATCCAGGAATTGAACTCAACTCTGCACCAAGGGGACCTAATAGACATCTACAGAACTCTCCACCCCAAATCAACAGAATATACATTCTTCTCAGCACCACACCGCACTAATTCCAAAATTGACCACATAATTGGAAGTAAAGCACTCCTCAGCAAATGTAAAAGAACAGAAATTATAACAAACTGTCTCTCAGACCACAGTGCAATCAAACTAGAACTCAGCACTAAGAAACTCAATCAAAACCATTCAACTATATGGAAACTGAGCAAGCTGCTCCTGAATGACTACTGAGTACAAAACAAAATGAAGGCAGAAATAAAGATGTTCTTTGAAACCAATGAGAACAAAGATACAACATACCAGAATCTCTGGGACACATTTAAAGCAGTGTGTAGAGGGAAATTTATAGCACTAAATGCCCACAAGAGAAAGCTGGAAAGATCAAAACTTGACACCCTAACATCACAATTAAAAGAACTAGAGAAGCAAGAGCAAACACATTCAAAAGCTAGCAGAAGGCAAGAAATAACTAAGATCAGAGCCGAACTGAAGGAGATAGAGACACAAAAAACCCTCCAAAAAATCAATGAATCCGGGAGTTGGTTTTTTGAAAAGACCAACAAAATGATAGATGGCTAGCGAGACTAATAAAGAAGAAAAGAGAAGAATCAAATAGACACAATAAAAAAAGACAAAGGGGATATCACCACCGACCCCACAGAAATACAAACTACCATCAGAGAATACTATAAACACCTCTATGCAAATAAATGAGAAAACCTAGAAGAAATGAATAATTTCCTGGACACTTACACTCTCCCAAGACTAAACCAGGAAGAAGTTGAATCCCTGAATAGACCAATAGCAGGCTCTGAAATTGAGGCAATAATTAAGAGCCTACCAACCAAAAAAAGTCCAGGACCAGATGGATTCACAGCAGAATTCTACCAGATGTACAAGGAGGAGCTGGTACCATTCCTTCTGAAACTATTCCAATCAATAGAAAAAGAGGGAATCCTCCCTAACTCATTTTATGAGGCCAACATCATCCTGATACCAAAGCCTGGCAGAGACACAACAAAAAAAAAGAGAATTTTAGACCAATATCCCTGATGAACATCGATGAAAAAATCCTCAGTAAAATAGTGGCAAACTGAATCCAGCAACACATCAAAAAGCTTATCCACCATGATCAAGCAGGCTTCATCCCTGGGATGCAAGGCTGGTTCAACATATGCAAATCAATAAACGTAATCCAGCATATAAACAGAACCAAAGACAAAAACCACATGATTATCTCAATAGATGCCGAAAAGGCCTTTGACACAATTCAACAGCCCTTCATGCTAAAAACTCTCAATAAATTCGGTATTGATGCAACGTATCTCAAAATAATAAGAGCTATTTATGGCAAACCCCCAGCCAATATCATACCAAATGGGCAAAAACTGGAAGCATTCCCTTTGAAAAATGGCACCAGACAGGGATGCCCTCTCTCACCACTCCTATTTGACATAGTGTTGGAAGTTCTGGCTAGGGCAATCAGGCAAGAGAAAGAAATAAAGTGTGTTCAGTTAGGAAAAGAAGAAGTCAAATTGTCCCTGTTTGCAGATGACATGATTGTATATTTAGAAAAGCCCATTGTCTCAGCCCAAAATCTCCTTAAGCTGATAAGCAACATCAACAAAGTCTTAGGATACAAAATCAATGTGCAAAAATCACAAGGATTCTTATACACCAGTAACAGACAAACAGAAAGTGAAATCATGAATGAACTCCCATTCACAATAGCTTCAAAGAGAATAAAATACCTAGGAATCCAACTCACAATGGATATGAAGGACCTCTTCAAAGAGAGCTACAAACCACTGCTCAACAAAATAAAAGAGGACACAAACAAATGGAAGAACATTCCATGCTCATGGATAGGAAAAATCAATATCGTGAAAATGACCATACTGCCCAAGGTAATTTATAGATTCAATGCCATCCCCATCAAGCTACCAATGACTTTCTTCACAGAATTGGAAAAAACTGCTTTAAAGTTCATATGGAACCAAAAAAGAGCCCGCATTGCCAAGACAATCCTAACTCAAAAGAACAAAGCTGGAGGCATCACGCTACTTGAATTCAAACTATACTACAAGGCTACAGTAACCAAAACAGCATGGTACTGGTACCAAAACAGAGATATAGACCAATGGAACAGAACTGAGTCCTCAGAAATAATACCACACGTCTACAGCCATCTGATCTTTGACAAACCTGACAAAAACAAGAAATGGGGAAAGGATTCCCTATTTAATAAATGGTGCTGGGAAAATTGGCTAGCCATAAGTAGAAAGCTGAAATTGAATCCTTTCCTTACTCCTTATATGAAAATTAATTCAAGATGGATTAGAGACTTAAATGTTAGATGTTAGACCTATAACCTTAAAAACCCTAGAAGAAAACCTAGGTAATATTCAGGACATAGTCATGGGCAAGGACTTCATGTCTAAAATGCCAAAAGCAATGGCAACAAAAGCCAAAATTGACAAATGGGATCTAATTAAACTAAAGAGCTTCTCTGTACAGCAAAAGAAACTACCATCAGGGTGAACAGGCAACCTACAGAATGGGAGAAATTTTTTGCAATCTACTCATCTGATAAAGGGCTAATATTCAGAGCCTACAAAGAACTCAAACAAATTTACAAGAAAAAAACAAACAACCCCATCAAAAAGTGGGCAAAGGATATGAACAGACACTTCTCAAAAGAAGACATTTATGCAGCCAACAGACACATGAAAAAATGCTCATCATCACTGGCCATCAGAAAAATGCAAATCAAAACCACAATGAAATACCATCTCACACGAGTTAGAATGGCAATCATTAAAAAGTCAGGAAACAACAGGTGCTGGAGAGGAGGAGGAGAAATAGGAATACTTTTACACTGTTGGTGGGACTGTAAACTAGTTCAACCATTGTGGAAAACAGTGTGGTGATTCCTCAAGGATCTAGAACTAGAAATACCATTTGACCCAGCCATCCCATTACTGGGTATATACCCAAAGGATTATAAATCATGCTGCTGTAAAGACACATGCACACCTACGTTCATTGTGGCACTATTCACAATAGCAAAGACTTGGAATCAACCCAAATGTCCATCTGTGACAGACTGGATTAAGAAAATGTGGCACATATACACCATGGAATATTATGCAGCCATAAAAAAGGATGAGTTTGTGTCCTTTGTAGGGACATGGATGCAGCTGGAAACCATCATTTTCAGCAAACTATCGCAAGAACAGAAAATCAAACACCACATGTTCTCACTCATAGGTGGGAATTGAACAATGAGATCACTTGGACACAGGAAGGGAAACATCACATGCCAGGGCCTATTGTGGGGCCCAAAACCTATGGGATGCAGCAAAAACAGCAAAAAGAGGGCACTTTATAGCTATAAGTACCTACATCAAAAAAGAGGAAAAACATCAAATAAGCAATCTAGTAGTGCATCTTAAAGAACTAAAATAAAGCAAGAGCAAACCAAACCCAAAATTAGCAGAAGAAAAGAAATAATAAAGATCAAAGTAGAAATAAATGAAATTGAAATTAAAAAATAACAAGATCAATGAAACAAAAAGGAGTTTTTTTAAATGTTAGTCAAAACTGACAAACCTTTAGCCAGACTAAGAAACAAAGAGAGGTGATCCGAATAAATAAAATCAAACATGAAAAAGAAGACATTACAACTGACAATGCAGCAATTCAAAGAATCATTAGTGGGCACTATGAGCAACTATTTGCCAGTAAATTGGAAAATCTGGAAGAAATGGACAAATTCTTAGATATACACAACCTACCAAGATTGAACCAGGAAGAAATCCAAAACCTGAACAAACCAATGACAAGTAACATGATCAAAGCCATAATAAAAAAGTCTCTCAGTAAAGAAAACCCTGGGATTTGATGGCTTCACAGATAAATTCTACCAAACATTTAAAGAACTAATGCCAATCCTACTCAAACTATTCTGAAAAATAGAGGAGGAGGGAGTATTGTCATACTCATTCTACAATGCCAGTATTATTCTGATACCAAAAAACGACAGACACATCAAGACAATAGAACTGGTTGGGCACAGTGACTCACACCTGTAATCCCAGACCTTTTGGAGGCCTCAGATCCCTTAAGGTCAGGAGTTCAATACCAGCCTGGCCAACATGGCAAAACCTTGTCTCTACTATAAAAATTAGCCAGGTGTGGTGGTGTATGCCTGTAGTCCAAGCTACTCAGAAGGCTGAGGCAGGAGAGTCACTTAAACCTGGGAGGCAGAGGTTGCAGTGAGCCGAGATCATGCCATTGCACTGCAGCCTGGGAAACAAGAGAGAAACTCCATCTCAAAGTAATAATAAATAATAATAATAATAAAACTACAGGCCAATAGCAAACCAAATTCAACAATACATTAGAAATATCATTGATCATGACTAAATGTGATTCATCCCAGGATGCAAGGATTGTTCAACATATGCAAATCAATCAATGTGAAACATCATATCAACAGACTGAAGAACGAAAACAGTATGATCATTTGAATTGATGCTGAAAAAGCATTTGATAAAATTCAGCATCACTTCATGATAAAAACCCTCAAAAACTGGGGATAGAAGGAACATACCTCAACATAATAAAAGCCATATATGACAGACCCACAGCTAAGATCATACCGAATGGATAAAAACTGAAAGTCTTTCCTCTAAGGTCTGGAACATAACAAGGATGCCCACTGTCACCACTGTTATTCAACATAATACTGAAATTCCATGCTAGAGCAATCAGACAAGAGAAAGATACAAAGGACTTCCAAATTGAAAAGAAATAAGTCAAATTATGCTTGTTAGCAGATGATATTATAGTATACGTGGAAAAACCTAAAGATTCCACAAGAGAACTATTAGAACTGCTAAATAAATTTAGTAAAGTTGCAGAATACAAAATCAACATACAAAAATTAGTAGCATTTCTACTACTATTTCTACATTGTTCAGCCAACAGTGAACAATGTGAAAAAGAAATAAAAAGTAATCTCATTTAAAATAGCCACACATAGGCGATTCCTCAAAGATCTAGAACTAGAATTACCATTTGACCCACAATACCATTACTGGGTATATACCCAAAGGATTATAAATCATGCTACGATAAAGACACATGCACACGTATGTTTATTGTAGCACTATTCACAATAGCAAAGACTTGGAATCAACCCAAATGTCCATCAATGATAGACTGGATTAAGAAAATGTGGCACATATACACCATGGAATAGTATGCAGCCATAAAAAAGATGAGTTCATGTCCTTTGCAGGGACATGGATGAAGCTGGAAACCATCATTCTCAGCAAACTATCACAAGGACAGAAAACCAAACACTGCATGTTCTCATTCATAGGTGGGAATTGAATGATGAGATCACTTGGACAC
Organism: Rhinopithecus roxellana; assembly: GCF_007565055.1. Taxonomy (NCBI): domain Eukaryota; kingdom Metazoa; phylum Chordata; class Mammalia; order Primates; family Cercopithecidae; genus Rhinopithecus; species Rhinopithecus roxellana. The sequence goes on along the minus strand of NC_044555.1, from coordinate 105,415,589 downwards.
AGGGCAGGGAACATCACACACCGGGGCCTGTCGGGGAGTGGGGGACTGGGGGAGGGATAGCATTAGGAGAAATACCTGTAAATGATGAGTTAATGGGTGCAGCAAACCAACGTGGCACATGTATACCTATGTATCAAATCTGCACGTTGTGCACATGTACCCTAGAACTTAAAGCATAATTAAAAAAAAAAGAAGAAGAATACAAAAAGTGGTAACATCTGCTGAGTGACAATCCAAGAAAGATGGTGCCCTCATGTATTGCTGGTGGGAATGCAAGTAACACAGCCCTTTTGGAAAGCTCTATGGCTAGAGATTTTAACTTTCCAAAATACACATACATTTTAACATGTATCATAAGATTTTGGACTGTCCCGAAGAAATAACAGCACCAGTAGATTAAGGCATATTTATGCATGAGATATTGAATGCAAAGTTACTCCAGTGGCACAAAGCTGGAAACAAAGTGAATGCCCTTTAGTAGGTGGATGGCTGGATCAATCATGGTAGCACATTCCTGCTATGGGTTATTATTCAGCCATTAAAGACAATGAATTGGTGGTACCAGGTTAGCCTATGGATTTCTACTAGGGACAGCTGAAAGGGGAGAAATGCTGCAAGATAATATACAAGTCAATAGGAGACTGGAAAGGGACATCCACAATGTTTTTGACATGAGTCATCCTGGAAGCAAAAAGGAGAAGGAAGAGGAGAAGAAGGCAAGGAAGAAGAAAAGAAATTATTATCTAAAAATTGTTTTAAATAAATAAACTTTTCTAAAAAAAAAATAGCCACACAAAAAATATCCAGGAATTAACCAAAGAAGTGAAAAATGTCTAAATGAAAATTATAAAACACTGATGAAAAAACTGAAGGGGACACCAAAAAAGGGAAAAATATTCCATGTTCATGGATTGGAACAATCAGTATTGTTAATATGTCCCTACTACCCAAAGCATCTACAGATTCAATTCAATCTCTATCAAAATACCAATGACGTTCTTCCACAGAAATAGAAAAAAAAAGATTCTAAAATTTAGACAGAACCAATAAAGACCTGGAATAGCCAAAGCTAACCTAGAGGAATCACATTGCCTGACTTCAAATTATACTACAGACCTAAGGTAACCAAAACAGCATGGTACTGGCATAAAAACAGACATACAGACCAAGGGAACAGAATACAGAAACCAGAAACGAATCTACACAGCTACAGTGAACTCATTCTTCACAAAGATACCAAGGACGTACAATGGGGAAAAGACAGTTTCTTCAATAACTGTGTGGGAAAACTGGATATCCATATGCAGAATAATAAAACTAGACCCCTATGTATCACTATATACAAAAATCAAATCAAAATCCATTAAAGACTTAAATCTAAGACCTCAAAATATGAAACTACTGCAAGAAAACATTGGGGACAGTCTCTAGGATATTGGTCTGGGCAAAGATTTCTTAAGCAATACCCAACAAGCACACGTAACCAAAGCAAAAATGGACAAACAGGACCACATCAAGTTAAAAACCTTCTGTGCAACAAAGGATACAATCAACAAAGTGAAGAAACAACCCACAGAATGGGAGAAAATATTTGCAAACTACTCATCTGACAAGGCATTAATAAGCAGAATATATAAGGAACTGAAATAACTCTATAGGAAAAAGTCTAATAATCCAATCAAAAATGGGCAAAATACTTGAATAGACACTTGCCAAAAGAAGACACGCAAATGACAAACAAGCATACAAAAAAGTACTCAACATAATTGCTCATCAGAGAAATGGAAATCGAAACTGCAATGAAATGTCATTTCACTCCCGTTAAAATGGCTTATATCCAAAAGACAGGAAATAACAAAGCTGGCAAGGATGTGGAGAAAAGGGAACCCTCATAACACTGTTGGTGGGAATGTAAATTAGTACAACCACTATGGAGAATAGTTTGGAGGTTCCTCAAAAAACTAAACATCGAATCACGAGTCCACAAGATCGCGACATCCTGGCTAACACAGTGAAACCCCGTCTCCACCAAAAATACAAAAAATTAGCCAGGTGTAGTGGCAGGCGCGTGTAGTCCCAGCTACTGGGGAGGCTGAGGCAGGAGAATGGCGTGAACCTGGGAGGCCGAGCTTGCAGTGAGTCGAAATTGCACCACTGCACTTCAGCCTGGGCAACAGAACAAGACTCCGTCTCGACAAAAAAAAAAACTAAACACTGAGTTACCAAATGATCCAGCAATCCCACTGCCAGGTATATACCCAAAAGAAAGGGAATCAATATATCAAAGAGATAGCTTCTATGTTTGTTGCAGCATTGTTTACAATATTTAAGATTTGGAACCAACCTAAATGTCCATCAACAGAAGAATGGATAAAGAAATTGAGGTATATATACATAATGAAGTATTATTCAGTCACAAAAAAAAGAATGAGATCTTGTCATTTGCAACAACGTGGATGGAACTGGAGATCATTATGTGAAAGGAAATAAGCCAGGCACAGAAAGACAAACATCACATGTTCTCACTTATTTGTGGGATCTAAAAATCAAAACAATTGAACCCATGGACATAGAGAGTAGAAGGATGGTTACCAGAGGGTGGGAAGAGTAGTTGGTGGCTGTGGTGGGGGATATGGGGATGGTTAACGGGGACGAAAAAAAAAAAGTAGAAAGAATGAATAAGGCCTACTATTTGATAGCACAATAGGGTGACTATAGTCAATAATAATTAAATATTTTAAAATAAAGAGTGTAATTTGATTGTTTGTAACTTAAAGGCTAAATGCTTGAGAAGACAGATATCCCATTCCCCATGATGTGCTTATTTCACATCGCATGCCTCTTTCAAAGCTCTCATGTACCTACTGTGTATCTAAAATATATATATATATATATATATATATATATATATATATAATTAAACCGTAGAAGCAAATATTAGAGCTAAAACTATAAAACTCTATGATAAAATATATGAGAAAATCTTAGTGACCATAGCTGTGGCAAATATTTCTTAAATATGACTCAAAATCATGAAGCCTAAGAGAAAAATTCTCAATAATTTGGATTTTAAGACAATTAAAAACTTCCCCCAAAAAAAGCCCAAAACAAACAAACTGTCAGCCAAGCATCCTCGATATAGCAATGCTGTCCTTCAAAAATGTAGAAATAAAGTCTTTCACAGACAAGCAAAAACTGAGGGAATTTATTAGTGTGAAACCTGACTTACAAGAAATACTTAAGGGAGTTCTTCAAGTGGAAACAAAAGGACAATAATTACCATCATGAATACATATAAAAGTACAAAACTCACTGGTAGAGGTAAATACAAAAGTTACTGGTAGAGGTAAATAGTCAAATCCAGGATACTCCAATACTGTATAAAGTTTACACATTGCTACTATGAAGGTGAAAGTCACAATGGTCAAAAATAACTGAAGCTACACTAAGTTGTTAAGGAACTCACAATATAACAAGACAAACATTGTGACATCAAAAACATAAATTGTGAGGAAGGAAGGTAAAAGTCTAGAGTGTTTGTATGTGTCAGAAATTAAGTTGTTAGCTTAAAATAGTAGATTATAACTATATGATATTTTATATAAGCCTCATGGTAGCCACAAAACAAAAATCTATGACAGATATACCAATGCTAAAGAAAAAGCAATGAAATCTTAGCACTACAGAAGAGTATCAATTCATAAAGGTAAACTATAAGAGAGAAAGAAAGGAACAAAATAGCTGCAAAATAACCAGAAAACAAACTAGAAAATGGCAGTAGCAAGTCCTTATCTGTCAATAACAACCTTGAATGTAAATGGATTACATTCTCTTATCAAAAAACAGAGTGGCTGACTGGAAAACAAAACAAAACAAGACAAGACAAGAGCCAACTATGTTGCCTACAAGAGACTCACTTGCGCTTTAAGGGCATACACACCCTGAATGTGAAGGAATGGAAGAAGATATTCCATGCAAATGTACCAAAAGAGGGAGCAGATGGCTATACTTATATCTGATAACTAGACTTCAAGTTAAAAATTTTTGCAAGAGACAAAAAAGGACATTATTTAACGTTAAAGGAGCCAATTCATCAGGAGGACATAACCATTGTAAATATTTATGCACCCAACATTGGAGCACATAAATACATACAAAAATTATTAATGGACATAAAAGAACAAAATGGATAGTAATACAATAATAGTAGGAGATTTTAATGCCCCACTTAATACAATGAATAAAGCAACCAGATAACAAATAATAAGGAAATACTGGACTTGAATTGCACTTTTGACCAAATGGATCTAACAAACATACACAGAACTTTACATCCAACAGCAGCAGAATACACATTCCTCTCCAGTACCCATGGAGCACTCCCCAGGATAGACCATACGTTAGGCTGTAAAATAAGTCTTAACAAATTTAAGAAGACTAAAATCATATCTAGTATCACTTCAGATTACAATAACACAAAACAAGAAATCAATAATAGGAGGAATATTAGAAAATGCACAAACATGTGAAAAGCAAAGAACATGCTCCTGAACAACCAATGGGTCAAAAGGGAAACTAAAAAATATCTTGAGACAAACAACAATAGAAATACAACATATCAAAGGGGAGTGCTCATACACTATTGGTAGGGAGATGAAGTAGTACTGCCACTGTGGAAAACAGTATGGAGGTTCCTGAAAAAAATAAAAATAGAACTACCACATAATCCAGCATTCCCATTTCTAGGTATGTATCTTAAAGTAAGAAAATTAATATATATTGAAGAGATATCTGCACTCTCATGTTTATTGCAGCATTGTTTATGATAGTCAATTTATGAAATCTACCTAAGTGTCCATCAATAGATGAATGGAAAAAGAAAATGTGGTATATACAACAATTGGAATATTACTCAGCCATAAGAAGAATGAAATCCTGTCATTTGCAGTAGCATGAGTAGACCTAGAGGTAATTATGTGAAATGAAATAAGCCAGGCATAGTAAGACAGGTTACCAGAAGCTTAGAAGGGTAGGGGAGTTGAGGGAGATGAAGAAAAGTTGGTTAAGAAGTTCAAAGATACAGTTAGATAGATGGAATACATTCTAGTATTTGATAGTTCAGTTGGGAGACTATGGTTAACAATAACCTATTGTACATTTAAAAATAGCTAGATGAGAAGAATTGTAATGTTCCCAAAACAAATATAAATGTGAAGTGGTGGATATCCCAGTTTCCCTGATTTACTCATTACACATTCTACACAAGAATCAAAATGTCACAAGTATGCCAAAAATATGTACAACTATTACATATATAAAAAGAATTGATATTGTTGAAATGTTCACACTGCCCAAAGCAATATACAGATTCAACACAACCCTTTTAAAAATCCCAATGCCTTTCTTACCAGAAACAGCAAAAGCAATAATAAAATTTGTGTGGAATAATAAAAGAACCCAAATAGCCAAAACAACTCTGAGAACAAACGAAGTTGGAGGCCTCATGCTTCCTTTTTTAAGATAGTATTACAAAATCAACATGGTGTGGTCCAGGCAGAAAAACAGACACATAGACCAGTGAAACAGAATAGAGAGCCCAGAGATAAATCCAAACACAAAATGTCAATTAGCTTTTGACGAGGGCACCAATAAAACCCAATAGGAAAAGGATAATTTCTTAAATAAATGATGCTGTAAAAACTCTATTTCCATATGCAAAAGAATGAAATTTGACCCTTATCTGACATTATACACAAAAATCAACTCGAAATGTATAAAAGGCCTAAATACAACACTAAACAGTATAAATCTCTTAGAAGAGAACATGAAGGAAAAGCTCTTGTACGTTAGGCTTGGAAATGAATTTTTGTACATCATATCAAAAGTGCAGGCTACAAAAACAAAAATAAATTAATGGGATTAAATCGAATTAAAAAGCTTCTACACAATGAAGGAAATAATCCACCAGATGAAATGGTTCCTATGAATTGAGAAAAAAAATTTGCAAACCATATATCTGTTAAAGGGTTAATATCCAAAGTTTATAAATAACTTGTTCACACAATAATGGGAAAACAAATATCCTGTTTAAAATTAGACAAAAGACACGAATAGACATTTCTCTGTGGAAGACATAAAAATATCCAACAAGTATATATAAGGGTGCTCAACATCAATTAATCATCAGGGAAATGCAAGTCAAAACCATTATGAGATACCATCTCATACCAGTTAGGATAACTATTATAAAACAATCAAAATACAACATATGTTGGCAAGTGTGTGGAGGAAAGGCAACATGTGTACACTGCTTGTGGGGATATAGATTGGTACAGCCATCATGGAAAACAGTATGGAGGTTCTTCAAAATTAATATTTTAGAAATATTAGAAATAGAAATGAGATCTTCACACTGTAAAGATATGTGCACTCTCATGCTCATTGCAGCATTATTTACAATAGCTAAGATATAGAAACTATCTAAGAATCCATGAATGAATGATAAATAAATAAGTGGTGGCACATATGTATACACAATAGAATACTGTTCAGCCCTAAAACAGAATGAGATCACGCCATTTGCTACAACATGGATTAGCCTGGAAGACATGCTAAATGAAATAAGCCAGACACAGAAAGAAACATATTGTATGATCTCACTTCTATGAGGAAACTAAAGAAAAATTGAAATATACAGAGATAGAGAATAAAACAGTGGGATTTGGGTTATGGGGAGACACAGGTCAGAGTACAAAATAGTAGATATGTAGGCTGAACAAGTCTAGAGATCTATCATACAACATGAGGACAATAGATAATAAAATTATACTATGTATGGGATTTGCGCTAAATGAGTGGATTGTAGCTGTTCTTGCCGTACACACAAAAATAGGTAACTGTAAGAGATGATGAATATATTCATTTGCTTCACTATAGTAACCTTTTTACTATCTCTACGTATCTCATAACATACTGTTGTATACCTTAAATATATATTTTTAAAATATACATACTGCATTTTAGAAAATGCAAGCTAGTGAATAGTGACAGAAAGCAGATCAGTGATTGCTCAGGGACAGTGAAGTATGATTGAGGGAGGGAAGTATTACAAGTGGGCATACGGAAACTTGATGGGGATGGCTATCTTTATGATCTTGAGTGTAATGATGTTTTCATGGGTTTATACATATTTTAATATTTGTCAAATTATACATTTTAAAAAGTGCAGGTTATCTTACATCAAATATACCTAAATGAATCTTTTTAAAAAGGGAAGAATAATAAAGAAACAAAGAAGAAACTAATAAAAATCGACAGATGTAAACTAAAGTATATCGTTTAAATGGTTTAAAAACTTCAACTAAAAATGAAATACTTTCAGATTTTATTAAGAAATAACTATATGCTCTTTATAAGTGAATTACTTAAAAATATAAAAAGACAGAGACTGTTTAAAAAATAGAAAATGTTATGCTATGGAAACACTAACTGAAAGAAAGCTAATATATCAGACAAAGTAGATCTTAGGGCAAAAAGTATTAGGAGAGATAAAGAGGGATATTTCATAACTATGGAAGTGTCCATCCTATAGAAAGATATAATCTTATTTATTAAAGAAACCAAGTAACATGATCTAAAAATTTATAGAACAAATGTTAAAAAAACTAAAAGGAGAGATGGACAAATCCATGATGATTGTCAGAGATTTTAATACAACTCTTGCAGTAACTAGAAAATACACATAGAAAAGTTACAAAACACACAGTCTGTTACTACATCTATCGACATCAGAATATATAGTTTTTGAGGTAGACATAGAACATTTATCATGGTAAACCATATGCTGGGACAAAAGGCAATGACAATAAAAGTCAAATGATGAAACCATAAAGTGTATATACTCTGGCCACTGTGGCATTAATTACAACTCAATAAGAAAGATACCTTGAAAATTTCCTGAAGTCTGAAAATTAAACTACAGGTTTCCAAATAATCTATGGATTAAAAAAGGGAATTAGTAAATATTTTGAGCTGAAATTCAAATACATGTCAGCAGGTATGAGATACAGCTAAAGTAGAATTTAGAGAAAAATTTATAGATTTAAATGTGCATATTAGAAATCAAGTAAGGTCTAGAGTCACTGATTTAACTTTCTTCCTCAAGAAGCTAAAAAAGAGAAAATGAAACCCAAGTAAGTAGAAAGAAGGAGGTAAAATTAGATGTCGATGACATGGAAAATGGACAAACAATGGAGAAAGTTGATGACTCCAAAAGATAATTCTTGGAGAAGTTAAAAAATTTATAAACTCTTAGTAAACTAAACACAAAAAGAGAGGAAACAGAGATAACCATTCTCAGGGTGAAAGAGGAAGTCACTACACATTATGTAGACATTAAAAGTATGGTAATTACACCACTTGATGCCAATAAATTAGAAACCTTAGAAGAAATTCTTTGACAATACAATTTACCAAAACTAACACACACAAAAGAAAATATTAATATTGCCATTTATATTGAAGCAATTGAATCTGTAATTAAGAACCTTTACACATATGTGCACATGCATGCACATGCACACACACACACACACAGACACATACAACCCTTCAGGCTCATTTGCTACAGTATCAAATGACTACATTCATTAATTCTTCCAAACTTTTTAAAATAAAAAGATGCAAACTTTACACAAACATATAAGTAGGTCAAAAGGGACTGCTTCAAACTCATTTTACGAGGCTTGCATACCCTGGTACCAAAACTAGACAAGGCCACCACTAAAGAAAGTAAAATGACAAGGCAAAATCTCTCATCAGAATGGATTAAAACATTCTAACTAAAATATAAAAAATGATCAAATGATATAGAAACAAAAGCCCTTTACAAAGTGGGATTTATTTCAAGAATGCAAGATATAACAGAAAAGATATGACAGAAAAGGTGCAACAGATAGTCCTTCAGATATCTGGAATGTTCTGTATTTTTTCTGGGTAGTCATTACAGAGGTGTAGACATTTGCAAAAATTTATCAAGCTGTACACATAAGGTTTTTGAACTTTATTGTTAAATGATTTTCAACGTGTAAGGTTCATAGATACCCTAAATTCTATTCACAGATAGTTAAGGTTAGAACTACTGAACTAAGGTGAAAATGATATTTAGAATGCTGTTAAAAGATGAGACACAAAAGATATCCTGAGGTCCTGGGTTGATTTTGTGAACTATGGCTACTAATGAGTCATGAAAGTGGACAAAATTCCTTTAGGCAGAACCTTATTGGGTGTCTAAATCACTAAATCACGAATATGGTAGAGAATTGTGTGCAGCAACCCCAAATGGGCCTGGTTAAGGGGAATGGTGAGCCAACATGCAAAACAAGATGATTAGGAAAGTCAATAAGGCATCAAAGAAGAAACAGAGAAAACAAAGTTTGAAGGAATTCTCTGAGTAATTAGGCATGGAGATTTGGAGAAGAATTTTTAGTTCCTGTTGCCCCGGGTGTAAGCCAAAACACTTAAAGAAGTGAAGATGTGCTTTGCATATGTTGAGAAGCATCTCTTTCAGAGAGAGAATAGAAGGAATGTGGATGCATAAATGAGTAACAATAGAGGCCTAAACTGAGAAAGCAACTAAGGGAATGAGAGACTAGAATGTAGGAGAAATGCTGAGGACAGGTTGTGTTCATCGGCTATGTAGGAGAAAGAGAAGGCATCTAAAATGATTCTCAGGTTCCTCTTTAGATAAATTGGAAATGCTGTTGCTGGTCGCTAGAGAAACAAACATGCAGGAGGAGGAAAAAAATGGAGATGGAGGAAAAGTGATGAGTACAATCTTTGATGACGGCGCTTGAGATGTGTCCAACATTCATCTCTATGTCCCTACACAGCTCAAGCTATAGATCTGGATATAATCTGATAAAAATAAACAGAAGTAATTTTTCAAGAGTCATTGGTAGATAGATTTTAATTATTTCTGAGGATGATGCAAGCCAGGAAAAGTGTGTAAGCAATTGGAAGGAACAGAAACCTGGGGAAGAATGGGGACAAAGCAGAAAATTAAGAAAATGAATTGGAGCAGACAGAGAGATAGGAGAGAAGGAAACCAAATGAAAATTGTGTCATAGCTAGCAAAGAATCAGAGAGTTATGAAGAAAATATCATTGACTATCTCAAATGCCACAAAGGGAGCTAGCATTGGAAACCTAGTTTTTAAAGTGTGTTCCATGAACATGTATGTATCTCTGAAACCTTTTCAACAGTTTCATGAAGTCAAAAGTATTTTGAAATTACTTTCATAGAAATAGTAATATGTTATTTGCTATTTTCATTGTGTTTACAATTTTACTGATAATGCCACTGTAATGGTGGGTGAAACTGCAGGTGCCTTGGCATGAATCAAGCAAGTGACACCAAACTGCACAAGAAGTTATTGTATTCTTTATCACTGTGTACTTTTGGGGAAAGAAGCCAGTTTTACTTAAGAATATACTTTATGAAGTAGTAAAAAAATTAATTTTATTAAATTTCAAAGTGTGGGTACACATCTTCTTAAGAACCTATGTTAGAAAATGAGAAGTATAGGAAGAGCACATCTTCTGCATACTGATGTAAGATGGTTGCTTTGAGAAAAAGTACCTATGCAATTGTTAGAGTTGCAAGATTAACCAGCCAGGTATTTTTTCATAGACTAACATCTTTACTTGAATAAATGACTGCCAGACACACTAAAGTTATTCAGACTTGAGTATTTGGCAGCTACTTTCTCAGTAACGGATGACTTGAGCCTGTCAAGTTAAGCAAAAAATAGATGCTATTTGCTGCCAATGATAAAATCTGAGGTGTCAAGTGAATAATATAATTTTTGGAAAATGTCTATTCATCCCTGGGAGCTTGAACTTTCCCAATATCTTAAGATTTTTCCATTAAGATTGATGAAAATTATCAATGTATGTGATTTTTGACACTGTGTAGTAAAATATACCAACATTGAGAAAATATGCATAACTCAGTGAACCAATATTTTCTTTTTTTTTTTTAAGTATTGCATTTAATTTATTAGATTTCTGCATATTGGCTTAATGGATAAGTGGCATGAATTTGTAAAAACAGTGACTCTAAAACACATTATGCAATAGCAGCTAAGGAAATATTTATTATTCTATTATTACTGATTGAATTTGTGATACATTTTATTCTCCTGTGTATGTTCGGAGATAGCTCTAAAGTATGTATCTACTTTGAAAAACAAGAAAGCCTAGATGGAGGACATTGGCTCTCAACAGAGTGCTAGAATAAGGAGAAAGGAAAAGAAAGCGAAAACAGGTACAAACACTAAAAAATCCTTTGAAAGGTGGCATTTGTTCTAGAGTTTCACATTTTCCGATGACACATTATTTTAACTTGTCCATGAAGTTGAAATCATTTGTGCAAGCCTTGTTTCATAATTTCACTATTTTACTTTTGGTGAACCAATATTTTCTTAATGACCTATGCCTGATGTCACGATATAAATCATGGGTAAAATATCCATTTGAAGTACTGAAGCAGAGTATTCATTTGAAATATCTATTTCAAGATACATTAGTGGATTTTAATGTAACAGTCAGTGATTTGGTTTCTGATTGCACATTGCCACAGAACTTAAGAAACTACTACTTGCTGAATTTTAGTGCACTGTCAAATAAGAATGACCACAATTATATACCACAGCAAATTGTCGCAATAAATTAGATGAAAAAAACAGAGATGAGAATCTAGCTACCTTCTATTAAGTCAGATGATGAAAGAACCTTGAAAAACTGTAAAACATTTTTCTTTTTTTTTTTTTTTTTTGAGACGGAGTCTCGCTCTGTCCCCCAGGCTGGAGTGCAGTGGCCGGATCTCAGCTCACTGCAAGCTCCGCCTCCCAGGTTTAGGCCATTCTCCTGCCTCAGCCTCCGGAGTAGCTGGGACTACAGGCGCCCGCCACCGCGCCCGGTTAGTTTTTTGTATTTTTTAGTAGAGACGGGGTTTCACCATGTTAGCCAGGATGGTCTCGATCTCCCGACCTCGTGATCCGCCCATCTCGGCCTCCCAAAGTGCCAGGATTACAGGCTTGAGCCACCGCGCCCGACCTGTAAAACATTTTTCTAATGACCAGTGACATTGAGCATTTTCTTCTTATGCTTGTTAGCCATTTGTGTGCCTTCTTTTGAAAAACGTTTGTTCATGTCTGTTCCCCGCTTTTTAATGGGGTTGTCTTTTGTTGTTGTTGAGTTGTTTGAGTTCCTTATAGCCTCTGGATTTTAGTCCCTTGTTGGATGTATAGTTTGCAATATTTTTTCCCATTCTGCAGGTTATCTGTTCACTCTGTGGATTATTTATTTTCCGCACAGAAGCTTTTTAGTTTAAATCCCATTTGTCTATTACTGTTTTTGTTGTTTATGCTATCAAGGTCTTAGTCATGAATTCTTTGCCTAGGCCAATGTCCAGCAGAGATTTTTCCTAGGTTTTCTTCTAGTGTTTTTGTAGTTTCAGATATCACATTTAAGGATTTCATCCATCTGTTGTTAATTTTTGTATATGGTGAGAGAGATGAGAAATTATTTAATGGGTACATCGTACATTACCGAGTGATGGTTACACTAAGAGCCCAGGCTTCACCACTATACTCTATATCCATGTATCAAAACTGTACTGGTACCCCCTAAATTTATGCAAATTTAAAAAAGAAAAACCTGTAAAACAATGTCACTCTTCTTGCTGATTTTGTTTTGGAAAATATAGCTTTTTTTACAGAGCTAATTATTTATGTTAACATGTAATTGGTTTACTACTGTTATTTTAAATAAAAGTAGACAAAAAGAATTTAAACTTTTAATTTTAATTTCAAAGACATTAAATGCTGATGGATATAACTCATATAAAGGCAAACTCTTTGGAATCCTCAATAATGTTTGAGCATACAGAGATCATGAGATCAAAACGTTTGGGAATTCGTAAATTAAACAATTAAGTAGTCACTAGTGAATGCATAGAAGACAGATTGGTTGTGTGGTAAAGCTAAAAAATTGATTCTTATGAGATGTATTACAAATGTTGATAAGGAAGACGTGAGAGTGACACATAGGTTTGGAAGACAAAGTGGCCACTGAGGGAAGAGAGAGACCCTCTCACATTGTTTTATATTGTTTTATACTCAGTGCCTGTTTTAAGGAAAAAGCCAAGGAAGTGAAACCAAAGACAGGCAGCCCGGCACCAGGCCCGAAACCAGGCCTGGGCCTGACTGGCCTAAACCTAGTAGTTAAAAATCAACTCATGACTTAGAAACCAATGTTATCCATAGATTCCAGACATTATATATTGTGTGGAAGAACATTGTGAAACTCCCTGCACGGTTCTGTTTCACTCTGACTACCAGTGCATGAAACCCCTGTCACGTATCCCCTAGATTGGTCAATCAATCACGACCCTTTCATGTGAAATCTTTAGTGTTGTAAGCCCTTAAAAGGGACAGAAATTATGCACTTGGAGAGCTCGGATTTTAAGATGGTAACTTGCCGATGCTCCCAGCTGAATAAAGCCCTTCCTTCTACAAGTTGGTGTGTGAGAGGTTTTGTCTGCGGCCCATTCCGCTACACTACCACCTAAATTAGTATATAGATTAGAGAAAGCATTTTTAAAATTCAGTTTTTCATTTTTTCTTAAATTAAATTATAAATTTAAGGAGATCCCTATCAAAATATCCAGCTTTTTAGAGTAGAACAAGGCAAGCTAATGTTAACATTAATATGGAAAATTAAACTTTCGATAATGTCTACACAACCTATAAAAAATGCCTAATGAATAGGGACTAACCATGTCAGATAATAATATTTATGTAATAGCATTTATAATTAAAAGTGTGAAATTGGCATTTGATTAGACAGAGTAGTGGAATAGAATGTAAACTTCAGAAACAGGTCCAGGCATATAAGAATATCTAATATATTATAAAGATGGCTTCTCAAATCACAGGACAGATGGACTTTTTAAATAAATGGCATGAGACAATGGAAGAATTAGTTTTAAGAGACTGAAATTGAATGTGTATATCACAACATACAATAATAAACTCCAAATGTATCAGAGGTCTAAATGTAAAAAATGAGAAAAATACGTGTGATTTATTGTCTAACCTGAGTTGGGGGAAAGGATTTGTTGCTATTACTCTCAACATAAAAAGGAAATCTGATTGACAAGATGAACTACATGAAAATAAAATAATTTTGTATGGCAAAATACCATAACTATATCAAATAGCAAAGAGAAGATGTTTTCATTTATAACATGTAAAATGGTTAGTGTCTATAATTTATAAAGAGCTATTAAAATTAAGAAATAAAAATGTAAAAAAATCAGAAAAAATGAGCAAAAGGACACTTAAAACTGATTTAGCAATGGCACTTAAGTGGTTTTCATACGTTTAATCATATGAACTTCAGTCAAATAAAATAGATGCAAATTAAAACTACACTGAGGTAACATTTCTCACTTATGGGATTTGCAAAATTTAAAAAGTTTGAAAATAAACTTCATTAGCAAGGCTTTAGGGAAACAGAGGCTTTCTTGCATTGCTGGTGGGAATTCAAAATGGTTCAACCCCTTACTAAATATACCCCTTGATCAATCAACTCCTGATATAAGAATTTATTTAGAATATAAATTCTGAATATATTTGAGCAATAATTTATTTAAAAGAGAAACTTCCAATAATATGAAACACACACATGAATGCACACACTCACACACACACACAGGACAGACACACATCCACGCACACACACAGGACAGACAGACAGACAGACAGACACACACACACACAATTATTCCTAGTAGAATTATTGTTAACTTCCAAATATTGGAAACAACTTACTTGATTATACACAGAAGATTGGTTAAATAAAGTATATCTACAAAATCTATTACTAGTGAGTGTAAAAAAATAATAGAATGAATTTAGCTTTTCATTGGAGTATTTAGGCCATTTACATGATAAAGTTGGGTGCATAGCTATCATCTTACGAATTGATAGAGTGATTCCCAGGACATATTACCAAGTAAAAGAACAAAACAAAACAAAGTATTAATTTGTATGTAGCATTTTATATTTTAATTTAAGAATGAAAAAATAACAATATGTGTATTTGTGTATAATCAATTTTTGCAAAAATAAACTCAAGAAGTATGCCCTAGAAACTAATGAATGGGTTAACCAAGGAATAGAAGAGGAACTGACTCTTCTCTGAGTATATTATTTGCCTAGTTTTGACTGTTGGAGAATCATATTAAGGTTTTACATATTAAAAAATAAAGTCAACAAGGTTGGGGAATACACGCAACAACAAAACAAAATCCCTAAATGTGAACAATTGGTATCACAACCACGGGGAAAAAAAATTCAAACTAATCCCAGCATTTTGAAGGCAATGCTTTGACTATAAAAATTCAAACTAATTCCAGCATTTTGAAGACAATGCTTTGACTATATGCTCTTGGTGGAAAACATTCTAAAGATAAAACTGCAATGAAAATTCAAACATAGCATTTCATTTATTAGTAGTGGTATGGGTATAGAAATTCTGAAAGTAATTTGTTGTATTATAGGACATAGAAAATATAAATAATAAATATATCAATGGTTTGGGGGCAAACTTACTCACTGTGAGAAAAATGAGGAAAAATAAGGAATTGGAAAGCAGCAAAAGAATCCTGTGTTCATGGATTGGGATTAAAGGTATTGATATGTAGGAGCAATGATATTAGCAATGACCTTACTGAGCTTCTACATCTTGCTTTATAAAACAATTGCCCACTAAAAGAGTTTCTTTTAAGAAATGACTAATTTTGGAACTGGAGCATGGGAAGTAAAAGGTGAGTCTGGCAAATGCTCAAAAGCTGATGAGATGTATGAAAAGGAGTTCTTGTTAGAAAAATATGAGACAATTTGAGCATCAAAATAATTAAGGGCAACAATGAATCATATATATTACATTGAATACAAAAGAATCCAGGAGTCCCCACCAACATGAACTAATAAATAACAAAGACTTGGAGAGAAAACCCTTCCTTACAGTATAATGCCAACAAATAAAGGCAGAAAGAATAATAAAGTGAGAAAAATTATCATTGTATCACCTTAGTAATAAATAGCTTAGGGAAGAATCATCAATGGATTTGAAATCCATTAGGCTGAAGTTTATTGGGAAACAATTTCTTAATTTCCAAATATATGAAGGTTTTTCTACTGTTTTCAAGTCATTTCTATTTCTTTTGAATTTCAGTCAAATAATAAACAATTTATTCCAACCCTTTGAAATATATTGAGGAATTACTTTATGGTCAGTTTTGATAAATATTTCTTGTGCAATGATGGGAATATGTATTCTTCACTTGTCAGTGAGTTCAGGTTTGTTAATTGTTTTCATACAATCGCTGAGAAGGATGTGCTAAGATCTTATGCCATGACTGTAGACTTGTCTATCTGTCCCTGAAGTTCTGTGCTCTTTTACTTTATAATGTATGTACTATGTATATTACATATGTATCTACATATAATTACATACAAATTTATTACATTATGTCTTCCATGTGTATTAAATCTTTCATCATTAAGTAATCTTCCATCACTGGAGTATTTGGTTTTTGTCAAAAAGTCTATTTTGACCAATATTAATATAACTATACAGTCTTTCTCTCGGACAGTGTTCAAATGGAGGAATTTTTTTGTTTGTTTTCATCCTTTTACTTTCCTTATGCTTTACATATGCCTCTTGTAACATATAAGTGTCTTTTTTTTTTTGAAAGCCTATATGACAGTCTTGGAATACTTAGTAATTAATATAATTAAGGATATGTTTGGTTTTAATTCTGCCATTTAGTATACATTTTATTGTTTTCTATCTTTTATTGGCTCCTTTTGGATTTATTTTCTTATTTCATTTTATCTTTTATTTGCAGGGACAGAGTCTTGCTCTCTCACCAAGGCTGAAGTGTCGTGGCATGATCGTAGCTCACTGCAGCCTCAAGATGCCTGAGTTCAAGTGATCTTCCTGCCTCAACCTTCTGAGTAGCTAGGGCTACAGGCACATGCCACTACACCCAGCTAACTTTTATTATTTTATAATAATCTTCTGTAAATTTGGAAATTCGCCATCTCTAATCTGCCACAGAGTTCTTAGGTTTTCATTTTTTAATTAATTTGTTTTGTGTGTGTGACAGAGTTTCACTCTGTTGCCCAGGCTGGAGTGTGGTGGCATGATCTCAGCTCACTGCAGACTTGACCTCTGGGAGTCAAGTGATCCTCCCACCACAGCCTTCCAAGTAGCTGGGATTACAGGCGTATGCTACCATAGCTGGCTAATTTTTGTATTTTTAGTAGAGATGGGGTTTCCTCATGTTGTCCAGGCTGGTCTTAAACCCCTGGCCTCAAGTGATTCGCCTGCATCGGCCTCCCAAAGTGCTGGGATTACGGGTGTGAGACACTGTACCTGGCCCTTAGTTTTTCATACTATGCTTAAGCTCCATATTTTCTAGGTGTTTCTCAAATCTTAATGTCACTCTTTATAGTTCACACTTTCTTGCTGAAGTGTTTAAGATCAGCATGTAATTTCCATGTGCACATTCCAAATAATTATTTAAAGTCTGTCTGATAATTCAATTATCTGAAGTCTTCATAGATTTATTTCTATTATCTTTTATTGTCCCATACCTGATTCATGTTGTATTGTCTCTTCATATATCTGCATATCATTGTATTTCAGTGACAGCATTTGAAAATTATTGAAAGAAACAAGTTGAAACCTAGGATGATGGGGTTTTTTTTTGTTTATGCCCAAAAATTGGAAATCCAAATAATATGAAATCATCTTAATCCAATTTTAAGGCCCAAGATTTCTCTTGTTTACATAGATGACGAGGGCTGAATTCCATATCTATGGTGATTTAATCCTGGTCCATCCTTATTCCTAGTGTCTGGTTCTTTGTGATCCCAGAATTAAATTCAGGTTGATTGGCCCTTGCCAGACTCCGTATTCCTACTTTAGTCCTCCTTTGCTTGTGAGTCGGAAATGATCGTCTCCACCTGTCAGTCATATCGTTAGGTTTATCATGCATCATTGGCAAAAGTGAACTAGAAGTCATAATCATTTTTCTTGGGTTTTTATCTTTTTCTGGATCTTAGCCAATAGCCATTTCTACTTCATTAGCTTCTCAGGGTTTTTGGTATTTTATCCATGTGTTTATTTGCCTTTAGCACAAGAGTCATTGCAAATTACTCAGTCTTTCATTACCAGAAGCTGATGCAACAATATTCTATTTTGTCTGTGTATTTCCTTTGTAAGCACCATAAAAGCTGGCATCTTTTTAGATGAACTCTTTGGGATGGCTGGGGCAAAATCTGTGAACCCTTGAATTTGTAAATCAATCTGCTATGTAAATTCCTTTTTTTTTCTTTTGGGACAAGCTTCATGACTTTTTATTCAAAGGTGTCTGTGCTATACACAGGCAGAACAATCTACAATAGAACAATCTTAAAACTTAAATGTATTTGATCAATAAACCCAGAGTCAAAATATTTAGATGATATCAGTGAAGATTAAATAGAAGTATTGATCTTGTTGGACACTTTACCTGAGTCTTTTACAAAAACATAAATTTGAAGAAAAAGTATTTAATGGAACATAAATTAAACTCCAACTGGAAGAAGAAAAAAACAGGAATGTAAAACCCCTAAATTCCAATTGTTTAAATTTCTTGGCTTTAATATTAGCACTGTTAAGGCATTTATGAATACCTCAAATATAAGCCATAAATGATCATTTATTTCCCTTTAAACTGCTACAAATCTTTAAAGAAACAAGTATCTTTTTTTCTCTTTGTATACCCAGAATTCAAGAAGACAATTACAACTGAGAGAAAATAGTAAATTTTAGGTGTCATAGCAATGGAAATTTAGAAATGTTTATGTCATGAAGATTTAGATTGTATTATTAATTTTTCTACTGAAAAGGATAGGAATTCAGAATAAAAATACAAAGGTTAATATTCTGGGATACATGTAACTTTTCAATATAAGATTGAAAGTTATATTTTTAAAATTTAGACTTTAATTTAATTAGACTTTATGTCTTTCTCATTTTCAAAGCATTTTAAATACTTCAAATATTTTGTATCTGTGTTGCAGAATTCATTGGCATCCTAATGCATAAAATAATTTAGCAGCATAAATGGAAACTTTATATTTACATATTCATACACATTACATTCCTTTCATTATTGTTAACCTAAATATCAGATAAATAGGTTAAGAATAATTACTAAATAAAAGAACCCGATCAATCGCAAATGTTACCAGTCGACGTCTGTACGTTGTTCACAGTACATAATCCGAAAGTATTGAGCATAGCCGCTGCAATTCTTATGGCCAAAAAGTTTTATTTACCTATAGAAATTGCCCAAACAATAGCAATCTTCATGATGGCCTTAGTCCGCGAATTGAAACGGCTATGCTCAATAGGATTACGTATTGCTACATACCGATCCAGCGATATAGCGCAGAGGTGCATGATGGACGCTGTTGAAAATAAAACATCTAAAGAAATCCAGACGGGGCACAAATATCTAGGTAGTGGCCAGACATAATCTGAAAGAGAGCAGAGAGAAGACAAGAACATGTCATCCAAATTGTACTGACTATAGTCTTAAATTTTAGTCTGCTTATATTTTCCACTCATAATCTAAACCTTTTAAAGAAAGTGAAATTTAGGAAGCATTATTTTCCGTAGTGATGATGATCATCATCATGATAATGATACTGTCAGTGTGACATACATTTTAATGAGGTAAAATTTAACCAACATAAAATTAATCTCTTTATAGTGTACAATCCAATGGCATCTAGTACATTCACAATATTGTGCAACTAGCACCTGTCTCTACTTCAGAAACATTTCATCACTCCGAAAGGAAATTGCATACCCTTAAGCAGTTACTCCCCATTCTCCAGTCAACCAGCCCCTGGTAATCTCTAATTTGCTTTCTTTCTTTACGGATTTAACTAATTTGGATATTTAATATAAATAGAATCATACAATTTGTGACTTTTTGTATCTGGCTTCTTTCACCTAGCTAATGTTTTTGAGGTTTACCTATTTCGTAGCATGTATCAATACTTAATTCTTCCTTGTGGCTGATGCTGTTATCAATTGAGGTTTTTTTTTGGAAGCTGTTGTAAATAGAATTGTTTTCTTAAATTCTTTCATGGATTATTAATTGCTGTGTATAGAACTACAAATGTCCTGCAACTTTGCTGAATTCATTTATTAAATCTATGTTTTGTGTTGACTCTTTGGGATTTTCCATATATAAGATAATGTCTTCTGCAAATAGAAATAGTTTTATTTATCCTTTTCCAATTTTCCTCTCCCTTTTATTTCCTTTCTTTGCCGAATTTCTCTACATAGAATTTTCAGTACCATGATAAATAGAAGTAATGAAGGTGGGCATTCTGCCTTTTTTCCCTGATCTTAGAGGAAAATCAGTCTTTCACTATTGACTGGGTTTTGTTTTCGTTTTTGTTTTTTATAAATGCTTGTCAAGGAAATTTTCTTTTATTCCTAGTTTGTTGAAAATTTTTTTATCATAAAAAAGTGATGGAGTTTTGCAAATGCTTTTTCTGCATCAATTGACATAATCATGTGGTTTGCATACCTTCATTCTATTAATGTGATACATTACATTGATTAGTTTCTGTATGTTGAATCCCTCTTGAATCCCTGCAATAAATCCCATTTAGTAATGGGTATATAATATGGTGCTGAATTTAGTTTGCTAGTATTTTATTAAGACTTTTGCATTTATGTTAATAAACAATACTAATCTACAGTTTTCTTGTAACATCTTTAGTTGGCTTTGATATTAAGATAGTGCCGGTCTAATAGAATGTATTACAAAATGTTTCTTCATCTTCTACTTTTTAGAAGACTTTGAGGAGAATTGGTGTTAATTTTTGAAATGTTTGGTGAAATTCGAAAGGAAAATTTCTTGTCGTGAATTTTCATTGTTGAGAGGTATTTGATTACTGATTCAATGCTGTTACTTTTTACATGACTCTTCAGATTCTCTATTTCTTCTTGAGTCACTTTTGGTAGCCTGTGTGTCTTTAGAAATTTTTACATTTCATGCGGGTCATTTAATTTACTGGTGTGTAATTGTTCATTGGATTGTTTTATAATCCTTTTAATTTTTTTTTTTTTTTGAGATAGGATCTTGCTCTGTTGTCCAGGCTAGTTTGCAGTGGTGCAATAATGGCTCACTGCAGCCTCAAGCAATCCTCCTAACTAAGCCTCCTGAGTAGCTGGGGCCACAAGCATGTGGCACCATACCTGTCTAATTTTTAATTTTTTTTTTTGTAGAGATGGGTTTTCACCATGTTGCCTAGGCTGGTCTTGAACTCATGGGCTCAAGTAATCCTTCCACCTTGGCCTGCCAAGGTGCTAGGATTACAGGCATGAGCAACCACACCAGGAGGATTGGTCAGCCACTCCTTTTAATTTCTGTAAGGTTAGTAGTAATGCCCCCACTTTCATTTCTGATTTTAGTAATTTGTGTCTTCTCTTTTTTCCTTAGTCTATCTCAAGATTTGTCAACTTTTTTGATCTTTTCAAAAAAAGAAAAACAACTTTTGGTTTTATTAATTGTCTTTATGTTTTTCCTATTCTCTATTTTTTAAATTTCCACTTTAATCTTCATCATTTCAGTTATTTTGTGAGTTTGGGTTAAACTTGCTCTTCTTTTCTAGTTTCTTATGTTATAAAGTTAGGTCATTAATTGAGTTCATTTTATTTTTAAATGTAGCCATTTACAGGTATAAATTTCCCTCTGAGCACAGCTTTTGATGCATCCCATAATTTTTTGGTATATTAAGTTTTTATTCTGCCATTCTCAAAACATTGTTGAATTTCATTTGTATTTTCTTCTTTCACTTATTGGTTGTTTAATATTGTTTAAATTTTGCATATTTGTAAATTTTTTTGGTTTTCTTTCTGTTGCTGATTTCTACTTTGAATAACAATATTTTAAATGTATTAGGATACTTTGAATAATAATAATATTTTAAATGTATTGACATTTGTTTTGTGGTAAAACTTATGGTCTATGCCAGAGAATGTTCCATGTGCACATGAGAAAAAATGTATTTATTGTTGTTATTAGATGGAATGTTCTATATTTGTCTGTTAGAATTCGTTGATTTATAGTGTTGTTCAAGTCCTCTATTTTTCTCATTGATTTTCTGTCTTGTTGTTCTGTCCATTTTTGAAAATGGAGTATTAATATCTGTAGGGAGACCCCCTGAAACTATTGCTATGGAATAAAAGATGAAATGCTCCTGGTTATTGTAGAAACAAAATTGCATGCAGGATTGTGTAAAGACAATGCCAGGCTGGACTGCCAGAATGAGCCAACAGCGCATGATGTGCTTACCCCTGCAGAGAGCCTATGAATGGACCTGCAGTCAGGGAGATTTCACATCACCAAGATTCCTATCCCAGAAAAGCAGATGTTCATAGCTCTGGGAATGGAATGCTACCCTTGTGGAGAGCCTATAAATGGACGCATGAGGGGCACCTGTCCATATGGATAAGATAGGGCTATAAATGCCCTAATCTTGCCATGGCTCTTCTAGGCCTCTTTAGGGTTAAGGCATACTCCTTTCTGAGAATTTCTGGTCTAACCGGTTGTCTAGCTCCATGTCCTGTTTCTACGGATTGTTTGTAACCAGCTTTTGCTGCAGCTGTTGCTGCTGATTAATATCTTGCTAATCATAGGTTATGGAAAGACTGTGTTTCTGTTTTAAGGCTCTGTTACTTTACTGATTACTAATGCACACACTATAATGTAAATTCTTATCTCTGTGTACTGTACTTCTGCATACAGATGTTATGTTAAAGAATTACTTCATCCCCATGTGACCATCTCACCTCATAATCAAATGAGCCTAAATCCCTCACTAACCTACCCCCACCCTCACTAAACTTAATAACAAAGGCAGGCATATCCAGTGCATTGGCAGCACCGTGGGACCAGAAGGCAGTGAGTGCCCTGGACCCAGCTTTTACTATCTATCTTGTGTGTGTCTATTATTTCTTGACCTGCCAATCTGCCTGGGAACAAAGAAAGAGCCCCGTTGCATTGCAGGCTGCTGGCCAGCTCCCACAATATCTGACACCCAATGTGGGATTTATAGATCTATCTTTTTCTCCCTTTAATTCTTTTATTTTTCACTTCTGTAATTGTTGGGCTCTGTTGTTAGGTGCATATATGTTTATAATTGTTATATGTTCTTGACGGCTTGAAATCAATAGATGGTGTTTTTCTTTGTCTTTCACAACAACTTTCTTCTTAAGTTCTATTTTGTCTGACAAGTTTAGCCACCTCAGCTCTCTTTTGGTTACCATTTGTATGGAATATCTTTTTCCATCCTTTCACTTTGAACATACATGTGTCCTTATGTCTAAAGTGAGTCTCTTATTGAAAGCATATAATTGGATCATGTATTTTTATCCATTTTGCTAGTGTTTGCCTTTTAACTGGAAATTTTAATTTCTTTACATTTAAAGTAATTACAGTAAAGAAAAGACACCTACACCTTTTTATCTATAACATATACTGTCATTTTTTCTATCACTGCCTTCATTTGTGATTAAGTGATTTTCTTGTGATTAACTGATTTTTTTGTAAGGATTCTCTTTTTGTCTCTTTCTCTTTGTATTATTTTAATTTTTCACTTTGGTTAACCTGGGGATTACAATTATAATCTTTCTTCCATAACAGTCAAGTTTTAATTATCGATACTTAGTTTCAATAGTATACAAAGATTTTGCTTCTTTACATCTTCATCCTTTATTATGTTGTTGTTGTCATAAATTACATTTTTTATATATTTTGTGCTCATTAATATAGATTTGTAATTATTGTTTTATGTATTTGCCTTTTAAAGGAAATAGAAAGTCAAAACAGGTGTAACAAATCCATAGTACAATTCCACTGGACTTTATATTTGCTTTGTAGTTACTTTTGTTGTTTTTTATTTCTTTATATGCCTTTAAGGTACTTTTTGGTGTCCTTTCATTTCATCCTGAAGGACTCCCTTTAGCATTTTTTTTTTTTTTTTTAGGGTAGGTCCACTAGTAGTTAACTCCCTCTGATTTTTTGTTTCCGCTTTTGCTCTTTTTTTTTTTTTTTTTTTGAGACAGAGTCACTCTGTCGCCCAGGCTGGAGTGCAGTGGCTGGATCTCAGCTCACTGCAAGCTCCGCCTCCCGGATTTATGCCATTCTCTCGCCTCAGCCTCCCAGGTAGCTGGGACTACAGGCGCCCGCCATCTCCCCCGGCTAATTTTTTGTATTTTTTTAGTAGAGACGGGGTTTCACCGTGTTAGCCAGGATGGTCTCGATCTCCTGACCTCGTGATCCGCCCGTCTCGGCCTCCCAAAGTGCTGGGATTACAGGCTTGAGCCACCACGCCGGGCCTGTTTTTGCTCTTTTACCAGGAGTATTTTAATTTCTCTATGTTTGAAGGATAGCTTTGCCAGATTTAGAGCATTTAGCTGACAATTCTTCTTTCAGTACTTTAAATATGTTATCTCACTGCTTTCTGGCCTCCATGGTTTCTGAAGAGAAATTCACTGTTAAACTTGTATACTTTGTATGTGATGAGATGTTTGTCTCTTGCAGCTTTTAAGATTCTCTCTTTGTCTTTCAAGAGTTTGCTTATACTGTGCCTTGGTTTGGATATTTTGGAGTAATTCTTGCTTAGCATTCATTGAGCTTCCTGGATTTATAGTCGTGTCTTTATTCAAAGTTGGAAAGTTTGTAGTCATTATTTCTTTAAATATTTTTTTCTGATTCTTTTAATCTGTCATCTCCTGGAAATCTCATTGTGCATGTATTGGTACACTTGATAGTGTCTCAAAGGTCCCTTAGGCATTGTTCATTTTTCTTTATTATTTTCTCTTTATGCTCCTTGGACTGGATAATCACAATTGACCTGTCTTCATGTTCTCTGATTCTTTCTTCTGTCTGCTAAATTCTGCTGTTGATTCCCTCATGTGAATGTTTCATTTCAGTTATTATAATTTTTAGCCACCATATTTCCATTTTTTTTTACAATTTTGTCCCTTTAATTATATTCTCTATTCCTTGAGACATTGTTCTTCTGGTTTGCTTTAATTCTTACTCCATGGTTTCCTTCAGCTCTTTGAGCACATTTGAGACAGTTGATGCAAAGTCTTTGTTTATTAAGTTCAGTGCTTGGACTTCCTAACGATCAGTTTCTATTCTGTTTTGTTTTCTGGAAATAGGTCATACTTTCTAGTTTATTTGCATGCTTTTTAATCTTGGTAAAACTTGGACATCTTAATATTACAATGTGGCAGATCTGTAAATCAGATTTTCTTCCCTTCCTGAAGTTGTTGCTACTTGTGGACTGATTTTGTTTGCCTGCTGAGTGATTTTTCAAAACTATTTTTATAAAGTCTGTTTTCTTTTTTCTTGGTCTTCTGTGGCAGCTAAAATCAACATCCTGTTAGTTTGGTGGTTCCTAGCACTTTTATAGGGGTTTGTTACATACCAGTAGGCAAAGAAAAAAAAGGAATAAATACTTTCTTACTTTTTGCAGATTGGCTCTGTTTGGGACCTTCCTTCAATGCTTAATGAGGTTGTTTATAACTCTGCCTTAGCCTCAACTTTATACTTCAGTAGAATCTCAGAGGCTTATGGACAGCCCAGCCACAGGTGGAAGAATAGTGTCTTTCCAGGCTTTTTCTAAGCATTCTGACATCCTTAGGCATGTCATGTGTAGCTTTTCCCATTCTCTGTTATATTTGAGTGCCTTAAAAATAAAGTTTTCTTTCTCAACGTATCTCCATTCCCAACCTCTTTCTTCCCAGGCCATTCGACCTGTTTCTTGTTTGTGTGGTCTAGTGTTACTTGCCCTAGTCTGTTGCAAACAATGCTTGTGTCTTTTAATATTTTTGGCAAACTCCAACCAGAACATCATCTGAGCCCTGGAAATGCTCTAAGTCAGGCAAAACAAAGGCACGTTATTGTCCCAGTCCTTCAGGGGGCCATCAGAGAAGTCTGAAAAGACAAGCACATTTCGTTGAGGAAAAAATCTGTATTTCTTTGGCACTAGCAACTTGCATCAGGAGTGCAGGCTTTCATACTCAAATTAGCTGCATATCTGGAAATGGGATATGGTGGCAGGTGGCTTAAAATGCTACAGTGCTCCCTTACTGCAAAGCAGTGGGTTTCTTCTTCATTTAGCATTACCTTGTTTAAATTTTTGATTTGATGTTTGAATTTCATAATAGTTGATTCTGACAACTATTTCCAGGTCATTTTGTTGCTCTTTTGGAGAGACAGAACACTAAAGTTCCTCCTCATATAAATTACTTTAATGTTACCTATTTATTCCTTAATTTACCCTATGTTAGCTATTTGTTTTCTATGTGCCAAACATTTTGTTAGATACTAGAAATAAAGATTAATAAGTGGCAGAAACTCTTGTTATTTTTACTTTTAACAGTTACCAGATGAATTATTGTTGTTGCCATTTTCATGATAGTTTTTGGTGTGGCATTAGGTTTGACTTTGAGCTGGTGCCAAAATTAGCAGAACATTCCAAGTTTTTTTTTTTTTTTTTTTTTTTTTTTTTTTTTTTTTTTTTTTTTGAGACAGAGTCTCGCTCTGTCACTCAGGCTGGAGTGCAGTGGCGCGATCTCGGCTCACTACAAGCTCCGCCTCCCGCGTTCAAGCCATTCTCCTGCCTCAGCCTCCCCAGCAGCTGTGACTACAGGCGCCCTCCACCACGCCTGGTTAATTTTTTGTATTTTTGGCAGAGACAGGGTTTCACCGTGTTAGCCAGGATGGTCTCAGTCTCCTGACTTCGTGATCGGCCCGCCTCGGCCTCCCAAAGTGCTGGGACTACAGGCGTGAGCCACCGTGCCCGGCCCCAACTAAGTTGTTTTTAACATTGGTGTTCTTACTTGAAAACTTGAGATCTAAACTATTTTCAGTAGTACTAAAGTTTCCATATAGGAGCATCATTAAAAGTTTAAAGTGTTTGTAATTGGCATCTAGAATCTAGCAACTGAATCAGGCAAAAAAACAACTTTTAAATCTGCTATTGGTGAATTGTTTTATGATGTGTCATATTCTAGTCCGTTGGAGTTGTTAGTGAGAATTATCTTAGATACTGGGCTCTTCTCCTATGCAACCTTAGTAGGCTTGACTACCTTAAAGGATAAACAAACAATTCAACAATTCATAATCTTGTTTTCTTGGGGAAGTAAGGAAAAGTAAGGTGAAATGTGGCTGTTGAAATATTCTGGAAGGTTAACCAGCATCTTTCCTTTGGACATTTTTGGTTTCCTCCAGAATGGGCTGAAGGATATGTCAAGATACAGACTGATGAACTGGTCCTTCTTTCTTGATAATAATGAAGCAGTGATCAAACCCCTCTACTTTTAATGTGAACATTATTGCCCATTAGTAAGAGATCTTGTATAACTCGTTATTCTTTTATAATTCTCTTGTTTAGGTTGGCGGCATTCTCAACCTTCACCAGTATGTAACGCGTTCTTAGATGTCTGTTAAAGGCAGTAAAATTGCCATTTTTCGTTTTTCATTATAAATGGTGCTGCTTCAATCAATATGAATTATTCATACATATTTGGATAGTAACATTTTCTTAGATTAATCCTTAGAATTCATACTTATGATGCTTGGTATTTGCTGAGCTTCATGAGTCTGTCAACTTATGGCTTTCACCAAATTTGAAAAAATTTCAGTCTTTATTTTTGCAAATAGTTTTTGGTCGCATTTTCCCTCTCATTCTCTGGGTCTCAACTCACATGCATGTTAGAGCATTTGATATTGTTTCACAGATTCCTGAGAGTCCATTATTTTCCTTCTCGATGTGTTTCTCTTTGATCTTAATTTCAGATGATTTCTATAGATCTATCTTCAAATGCACTATTTTTTTTTTTTCTGTCATCTCCATTATACTGTTAAACTCATCCAGGATAATTTTATATTTCACATATTATTTTTTAGCCCACAAATTGCCATTCAATTATTTCTGTTGTTTTTATTTATCTTCTGAGGTTTCCCATTTTCAATAATTATGAGCATATTTTCTTTGATGGTATTGATATAAATATAATAGCAGCAATAAAATCTTTCTCTGTGAATTTTAACATCTGGGTATTCTCAGGATAGGTCTCTTAAAAGTTGTATATATGTGTCTGTGTGTTAGTGCGTGTGTGAATGAGTTGTCTTTCCCTGTTTCTTCTTAAAGTAAAATATTTTAGATTGTAAACTAAACATTGTGAATGCTATGTCATTGAGATGCTGGATTTGGTTCTTTTGCTCCAAAGAGTATTTTTGTTTTTGTTTTTTTCCAGCAATCAGCTTGGATGGACTCAAACTGCTGTCTGTCATTTGGGCTACAGTTCAAATGTCAATTCAGTTCATTTATCTTTTTTTTTTTTTTTTTTTTTTGAGATGGAGTCTCGCTCTGTCGCCCAGGCTGGAGTGCAGTGGCCGGATCTCGGCTCACTGCAAGCTCCGCCTCCCGGGTTTACGCCATTCTCCTGCCTCAGCCTCCGGAGTAGCTGGGACTATAGGCGCCCGCCACCTCGCCCGGCTAGTTTTTTTGTATTTTTTAGTAGAGACGGGGTTTCACTGTATTAGCCAGGATGGTCTCGATCTCCTGACCTCGTGATCCGCCCGTCTCGGCCTCCCAAAGTGCTGGGATTACAGGCTTGAGCCACCGCGCCCGGCCTTCATTTATCATTTTTTAGGCTGCTTGCAGGATATCCCAGGCAAGCACGGTTTAAATGTCATCTAGAGATTTAGGCAGAGTTTATGCTTTCCCAGAGAATAATCTACCTTTTCCTAGGTGCTCCTTCACCTTCCAGTTTTGCATATTCCTCAGGTTCTTTAGACCATAAAAACTGAAGACTTTTTTTTTTTTTTTTTTTTTTTTTGAGACAGGATCTGGCTCTGTCACCCAGGCTGGTATGCAGTGACACTATTTCAGCTCACCGCAATCTCCACCTCCCAGGCTCAAATAATAGTACTATCTCAGCCTCCTGAGTAGCTGGGACTATGGGCACCAGCCACCCTGCCCGGCTAATTTTTGTATTTTTTGTAGAGATGGGATTTTGCCATGTTGCCAGGTGGATCTCTAACTTCTGACCTCAAGTGATCCACCTGTCTTGGCTTCCCAAAGTGCTGGGATTACAGGCATAAGCTCCCACAGCCAAACAAACAAACTAAATTTTTTTATTGGAGTTTTAGACACCTCTCATGGCAGAAATTGCATCTTCCTCTTAAGCTGTAAGTCTTGACAGCTAGAAACTTAACTACTGTTGTTTCTTTCTTCCAAGTGTTGTGATTGCTAAAATCTACGTTTTGGATTCCTGTCCAATACCTTACGGTAGTTGTTCTTTGTGTTTTGTTCTAAGTTAGTAGCTTTTATCTGCCAAAAGGTTAGCAATAGAAGCGCATATATTGCCATACTAGAAATCAAGCTACCAATTATTAGAATTCAACCAGTGCAATAAGGAAAGGAAATACATCACCAGAAGTTCTTCTAACCAAAAGTTCATTATTGTTCATCATTTTCTTATAGCTCCCTCAGATTGTATCCACCATGGAAGTTGATTGTGTGGAGGGTTTGTGTATTCTCCTTGACATGTTTCACTTGCAGAAATTATGTTTCCAATTGTGCTTCAAATGTACAAGTATCTCCTGATTATCACTATGTGGAGAATTCTGTTGCCATAACTGTTAGAACATAAGCTCCATTGGGTCAGTAATTATTGTTTATTTTTCCATTAACCATAGTGCATAGAACAATGTGTGGTGTTATGTGAGCCAGCCATATTTGATACAATTAATATGTCAAAGGTTTCAAGGGAGTTGCATAGCAAAGAGGCTATAGCACACTTCCCATAGGGGAGGCCAATTCATAGTTTAGGGAAATGAAATCTTATTTTCAGGGGCAAAAACTTGTGTATAGCGCTTCATAAGACATTTTTCTATGTTTGTTCATTCATTCAAATGTTACATGATTTTTAATAACTCCAACAATCATAGATATCCCCACCAATAATAACAAAGGCAAAGACTGAATATAAGACATTGGTCTTTCAGTTCTTTTGTTCAAAGAAAATACAAAAGGACTTTATATTAATGAAGTAATGTAGACAATCTTTGACTCTGAGAAAAGAATAAAAGTTCAGCATTATGATAATGTAATTAAGATGTATGGGAATGTGGGGGCAACTGTGAAGTAATTCCAAAGCTAGAACTTGGAAACAAAAAATTATAATTAATCTCTTTAAGTTAGCATATATGAAAAGATTAATAGCCGTGAAAGTTTAAAAATTCCTCAGTACATTTTATAAAACAATATAGTGTCAATAGCAAAACTTGAAAAACACTAAAAAAGGACACTAGAGAAAATAGCATGCATTATTATAGATTCAAAGTTCAAAATGAAATATTAACAAAGAAAGCCCAATAAAGTAGCAAAAGAACAACACATCAGAAAAAACAAGAGTTCTTCCAGGAATGCAAAGGGGATTTATTACCATGAAATCTACCAATATATCCCTTATATTAGCATTTGTGAAGAAATTTTTGGTCTTTTAATAGATATTGAAGAGTAATTTGATTAAATACAGAAGCCATTCCTAATTAAAAGTTTAATGATGGAGGGATAAAGGCAGTGTCCTTAATTTTGATAAAGATAACTTACTAAGAACCTACAACAAATATTATACACAGCAATACAATAAATGTATTTCAATTGCATTAAATTTAGAAATTGGACAAGATGCCAGTTTACCCCATTATTCATTATCATTATGCTATTAATTTTCACTATGATAAGAATATAAACTAACTTATATAACTTCGGAAAATAAGGTATAAAATGATCTCTTGTTTATTGGTGATTTGACTGTAGGACTAGCAAATCGGAGAATCTTCTAAAAACTATACTAGATTTACTGAGAGAATATAATAGTCTGACTGGATACAAGATAAATACAAAATAATCTAGAGGTTTAACTAGTCCAAGAACAAGTGCTAGAGATAGAAAAGGGAAAATAGTCTATTTGCAACAGTGACAGAACTCATTAAAAATCTTATTAAAACTTTTAACAAGATAGTTACGGGTCCTACATGAAAATACAACCACAAAGCCTGCACATGTACCCTCTTAATATAAAACTAGAAAGATTAAACAGCAACAACAAAATAACCACCAAATCTTATGGAAAAATATAAATCTACATCTAAAGAGATATTATGTCATACTATATTCTTTGGATGGCACAATGTAGATCCAAATGTATTTACTTGTGATACCAAATATGTAAGAAAAAATAACATCAACCATACACTGATTCTTTGAATAAATAAAGGGATTATTTCCCAATATACTTCATGAGGTCAGCATAACTTTGAAAATAAAACTTGAAAACTTATTACAGTAAACAAATAAAGGAGAAAATTATGTGAGTAAGTCAATGTATGCACAAATTTTTAAATACAATTCAACATAGTTCAAGTTAAATAAATTTCAGCAGGCCAGGCGCGGTGGCTCAAGCCTGTAATCCCAGCACTTTGGGAGGCCGAGATGGGCGGATCACGAGGTCAGGAGTTTGAGACCATCCTGGCTAACATGGTGAAACCCCGTCTCTACTAAAAAAATACAAAAAGCTAGCCGGGCGAGGTGGCTGGCGCCTGTAGTCCCAGCTACTTGGGAGGCTGAGGCAGGAGAATGGCGTAAACCCGGGAGGCGGAGCTTGCAATGAGCTGAGATCCGGACACTGCACTCCAGCCCGGGTGACAGAGCAAGACTCTGTCTCAAAAAAAAAAATAAATAAATAAAATAAATAAATAAATAAATAAATAAATTTCAGCAAACTAAGATTCTAACTTTCTTAAACTCCTAAAGAATATCTCTCAAATATTTAATAATTAAATGTTGGAAAAAAACAAGAATGTCTACCATCACAACATCTATTCTGCATTGTACTAGAGTTACTTATTAATGTTTTATGAAAGTAAAAATGTTCAGGACTTAAAAGGAAAAATGAAAACATGATTGTGTACATAAAAAAATTTATAGATAAATGTTGAGTATTAATGAGTTTGGAAAGATTGTTGAATATAAAGTCATTATCTGAAATAAATAAATCAATTTTGTTTTCATAAAACAACATACAATGACAAAATGACATGTTTTACAAAGTTACCAATTAAAAGTCTTTCAAGTCTGGCAAAACTGAAGTAAGCACATTTCATCCTATCTCTCCTATAGATCACAACTAAAACCTGTGCACATATACCCAAAACAAGTAACTGAGGTATATGAAAAGTAAATAACAGCAGACTAATTGGACAAGAAAATAAAAATTTTAAAATGACCAGTAAAATAATTATTTTCCTGTCCCTTCCCACTCCCCTTGCCTACTGGCTTAGATTTTAGTGCAGCCAAAATTCTTAGAACTGTGTAGTGGATGTGCAGAAAGAAACCTCCAAGAAAAATGTTGTCTTCCCAGGGGACAAGGAGAACAGGCATAAGACAGAAAGATTTATTTGCTTCTCTTTTTCTATCCTGGCTTAAACGGAGGCAAGCATCAATCATTAAGCTGCCCATCTATAGTGGCAACACCACTATACACCAGGAGCTCTGCAGGCAACTAAAATTTTGAGAGAAAATACGTCCTACACTTTGACCAGATAAAAGAGGCCCTTGAAGTATGAAGAGTGTGGAGGTAATCCCCAAGAATTATTTTCTCTTTCATTTGTTTCACCATTTTGCCCTGAGGCAGATCCCATTGCAAGAAGTACACAATAACATGAGGAGTCTAAAAACTTGACTTTCTCATCACAGTACCAGAAAAAGGGGACTCTGGGAACTGTAAAATGTGGGAAAAATCCAGGAGATGATGAGGCATGAGAAATAGATCACCCAAATCCTAGTCTCATATATGAGCTGCACATATGTAGACCTGACCCAAAGCAGTATAGCAAAACCTTGAGAATTGAATTATGAGGTAGATCACTTCCCAGGTCCTAAATAGGCCCCTGGATGACACACATGGCATAAATCCAGTAACATTCCAAATACTTTGAAAGCCAAATTGACATTGGAAACAAAGCTTACAGAAGGAAGGTTGGTACTTGAGATCTAAATCTAACCAGACTGATTGCGTATTAAAAGGACAAAAGTCAATATTCTTAAGAGAATATTAAAAAGACCCAAAGTCAGGAGTGATTCCTAAGAGAATATTTAAAAGACCCAAAGTCAGCTGACATCAAAGATTGTGTAGTAGGGAACTCTGGGGTCTGTCTATCCACAGAAACACTCCTTCCCCCCAACCAAGAAAAGGACAAAAACGGTCAGAATCAATTTTACTGAAACTCTGAGAAATAATCAAAATTTTACAGCAACCAAGCAAACACTTAACTAGGAAAAAAAAAATAAATGGAACATTATAGGAGGAGGTCTTTGTGGTATTTTAACTCATGCTTACCCCACTCACTTCCTTGGTATGGTGGCAGTCTTGAGATGGCAGCCCACATTCTCCATGTGGATACCTCATCCTAGAAGGAGCACAGTGAAATTGTTTCTCAAGAAATTGTACCTGTTTGTTTTAATGTGGCTGTGGTTTCCCTGAAGGACTGCTCCTCGGACTTCCGTTTGTTTCACTTAATTCAAAACTACATAGGGTAAAATGGCTACATGGAAGGTGGTCCAACAAAATACTAAAAGGCAAATGAGTAAACCATTGCCAGGTGGTGCAAAAATACCCCATAATGTTTGAGAAAAACAATAGACACATTTAAAGACTGGTAGGAAAATCCAGAAAGTGATGTATTTGGGATATAAGGACTTTTAAAATGTCCCCACATATTTTATAGCTATGTAGATGTTCACGGCAAAATGCATGCTCGTAAAAGAACCAAAAAGACCGTAAACTTCACCTGTGTCTGATATTTACATTCCGTGAATGCAAGATGTGTAGGCTAACACAGAATTGCAAAAAACATGACAAAGTGTAAGAAGTAACTCAACATAGAACAAAACTAAGAAGACCTTGTTCTGTGGTCTGAATGTTCTTGTCTCCCCCAAAATTCATATACTGAAACCTAATCACCAGTGTGAAGGTGTTAGGAGGTTGGGCTTTTGTGAGGTGAGTAAGTCATGAGTGTGGAGTCCTCGTGAATGAGATTAGTGATCTTATATAAAATCGAAGGCAGCTTCCTTGCCTTTTCTACTATATGAGGAAACAGG
The DNA here is from genome assembly GCF_007565055.1 of Rhinopithecus roxellana. Classification (NCBI taxonomy): domain Eukaryota; kingdom Metazoa; phylum Chordata; class Mammalia; order Primates; family Cercopithecidae; genus Rhinopithecus; species Rhinopithecus roxellana. The sequence goes on along the minus strand of NC_044555.1, from coordinate 105,381,190 downwards.
GAGAAGTCACCATCTACGTACCAGAAAATAAGCCCTCACCAGGCACTGCATCTGCTGGTGAATTGATCTTGGACTTCCCAGCCCCTAGAACTGTGATAAATAATTTTCTGTTGTTTATAGGCCATCTAGTTTATGGTATTTTGTTATAGCAGCTTAAATAGACTAAGGTACCTGTAGATCTGTCCTTTTTCTTGTTTCTTGTCTTTCTTTCCTTCTTTTTTTTCTTTTTTTGATCCCAGGAGTTTAAGAAAATCTCTGTCAAACCACTAGCTGAGCTGTAAGCTCAATGAGCAGAGATTTCAGAGAACACACATAAAAAAGAATACAGTCACTTGCTAAAATTGTTTAGAAACATCACTAAACAAACCAACAACTACACACACAGCAAGCAACAACAACAACAAAAAATTTCGGAGAGAGAGAGGGAGAGAATCTGATTTTCAGAGTGTTCATATCATAATATTCAAAAGGGCCATATTTAACAAAATATTATGAGGCATGCAGAAAAACAAGAAAGAATGCCCACTCACAGGAAGAAAATGAATTAATGGAAATCATCCAAGAGGAAGCAAAGACAAAACTTACTAGACAAAAACTTTAAATAAATTGTCCCAAATGTGCTAAAAGAACTAATGGATACCAGGAGGATTATTTGTCAATAAATAAAGAATGTCGCTAAAGGAATAAAAATTATAAAAATGAACAAAACAAAAATTTTGAAGTGGAAAAGTACAATAACACAAATTTTAAAATATTGTAGGCATTCCACAATTAATTTGAACAGGTGGAAGAAAGAGTCAGAACACTTGATAATAAGGCAAATAATATTAGCCACATTGAGAAGCAGAAATAAAAAACATTGACAAAAATAAGCAGAGTCTCAGAGACCAGTGGGCCACCATCAAACATACTAATATAATGGGAGTTCCAGGAGAGGAGAGAGAAAAACGGCAAGACCAAATATTTGAAGAAATAATGGTTGAAAACTTCCCAAATGTGAGAAAAGACCTGAATCTACATATTTAAGTTCTACAAACTCCAAGTCGTATATACTAAAAGATAGTCACACCAACAAAACCAAACCAAACTATGAAAAGACAAAGAAGAAATATAGAAGACAGCAAGAAAACAGTGATTCATCATATACAAGGGATCTTTAATAATATTAATAGCCAAATATCTTATCAGAAACCATGGAGGCCAGAGAGCAGTAGAATGACATATTTGAAGCACTGAACATAAAAGTCAACCAAGAATTCTATATCCACTAAAATTATCTTCAAAAATGAAGGAAAAATCAATACATTACCAGTTAAACAAAATCTGAGGGAGTCGACTGCTAGTAGAACTGTCCTACAAGAAATGCAAAGGGAGTCCTAAACACTGAAATGAAAGACCACATATCTATAACTTAAAATCATATGAAGAAATACAGAACACAGTTAATTTTAACTACATAGTAAATATAAAACTCAGTATTGCTGTAGTTTTTGTTTGTAATGCCTAATTTTTACATATGACAAAATGTGAATGCGTAAAACAATAACTATAAATCTGTGTCAAAGGAACACAATATATAAAGATTCATTTTGTGACAATAGCAATATAAAATATAGGGTCAGATGTATGGAGAAGTGGATTTTTGCATGTTATTGATGCTAAATTGGCATGAATTCAAACTAGACTGTTGGAAATTTAAGCTGTTAATTGTAATCCCCAAGGTAACCACTGAGAAAATAACTTAAAATTGTACCTAAAAGGTAATGCAAAAGGAACCAAAGTGGTACACACACAAAAATCAATTAAACACAAAGAAGGCAATATTTAAGGAATTGAACAACAAAAAATATATATGAAACATAGGATAAAAATAGTCAAATGTCAGAAGGAAATTAAACCTTATCAATGTTTAATTTGAATGTAAACAGTTTAAACTATCCATTTAAAAGGCAGAGATCATCAGTGTGGATTTTTTAAAAACTTTATCTCCCAGCACTTTGGGAGGCTGAGGCCGGTGGATTGCTTGAGCCCAAGAGTTTAAGACCAGCCTGGGCAACGTGGAGAAATCCCGTCTCTACTAAAAATAGAAAAATTAGCCAGGTTGGTGGTGTGTGCCTGTAGTCCCAGCTGCTTGGGAGGCTGACATGGGAGGATCACTTGAGTCCAGGACACAGAGGTCACAGTGAGGTGAGATTGCATCAGGCCACTGCACTTCAGCCTGGGACACAGAACGAGACCCTGTCTCAAAAAAAAAAAAAGAAAAAAAAAAACAAATAACAAAAAAAAAACCCACATTTATCTATATACTATATATTAGAGACTCAGTTTAGATTCAAATACACAAATGAGTTGAAATTGAAATGATGTAAAAAGATATTCCCCGCAAATAGTAAAAACAAAGCAAAACAGAACAAAACAAAACAAAACAAAACAAGAGCTAAGGTGGTTATAATAATCTCAGATAAAAGAATCATTAAGTAAAATATTATTTAAAAAGGACATTTTATTGATAAAATGGCAATTCACTAAAAAGATATAGTAACTGTAAATATATACACACCAAACAACAGAGCTCCAAAATTTATAAAGTCAAAATTGACAGAAATGAGAGAAAAACAGGCAATCTTACAATCCTAATTAGAACTTTATTACTCCACTGTCAATAATGGATAGAACAAGTAGACATAACATCAATAAGGAAGTTGAGAACTTGAACAACATGATAAACCAATGAGTTCTAACAGACATATTACAGAATACTTTAACCAACAACATCAGAATACATATTTTTCTCAAGTGCACATGTAGCATTATACAGGATAGATGACATGTTTTGCTGCAAAAAGTCTCAGTAAGTTTTCAAATATTTAAATCTTACAGTGTATCTTCTCTGGCCACATAGAATGAAACTAGAAATCAATACCAGAAGCAAAACTAGAAACCACATAAGAGGTAGAAATTAAAGAAGGCGTTCCTAACCAAAGAGTCAAAGAAGTAATCTCAAGATAAATTAAGTAAAAAACTTTGAGGTAAATGAAAGTGAAACTAAGTATATTAAAATGTATGGGATGTATTAAGTGCAGTCCTCAGAAATACATTCAGGACTGTAAATTACTACATTACAAAGGAAGATAGATCTCCAAACAATAACTTAACTTCACCCCTTAAGGAACTAGAAATAAAGGGGCAAATTAAACCCAATCCTGGAAGAAGGAAGGAAATTAAAAGATAAGAGCAGAAACAAACAAAAGGAGAAAAGAAAATGGAAACAACTATTAAAACCAAAAGGCAGTTCTATGAAAAGATAAAAATACTGACAAGACTTTAAGCTAGACTGACTAAGAATAAAAGAGAGAAGACTCAAATTACTAAAATCAAATATGCTATTTGGGATGTTATTACCACTTTTACAGAAATAAAAAACAAGAAATATTTGGAACTATTGTACTTCAAGTACTTAGATAGCTAGATGAAATGTATACATTTCTGGAAACAAACAACCTATCAAAATTGACAAAGAAAAACACAGAATATGTGAACAGCCCCATACAAAGTAAAGATATGAAATTCATAATAAAAAAACCTTCCAACAGAGAAAAGTCGAGGACTGGATGGCTTCACTGGCTTACTCTACTGAACATCTAAAGAATGAACACCAATTTTTCTTGAACTCTTCTAAAAAACTGAAGCTGAGGGAACACTTCATAACTCATTCTTTGAATCTAAAATTACCCTGGTACCAGAGTCAGACCAAGATATCTCAAGAAAATTATAGAACAATATCCTTCAGAATACAGTTGAAAATATTCTCAATAAAATATGAAGAAATGGATATCAAGGTAGAGTGATGGCAAAATAAAAGATGAGGATGCTCCAGGACCTTGTTCCTTCATGGAAATATTTTTAAAAACCAAAATATATACAAAAAACCTAGACTACCTAAAATAACTTTATAGGAGCTTTAGAAAACAGTCAAGGTTCTACACCAATCAAATGAAAGCACAAACTAGTCAAAGCCACATTCAAAACAGTGGGATATTTTGTGATATTTTCATTTGGCCTTACCCTACTCCTCCTAGCTGCAGTGCCATCTTGGTCTAGAGGAGGTGACAGCTCAGTTCTCAACTATCTCCTTTTTCTGGATTTATACTCAAAACAATTAAAAGCAGGAACTAGAATCGATATTTGTATTTGTATACCCATGGTTCATGGCAGCATTATTCACAATAGCTAAAATGCAGAAATAACCTACATGTCCACTGACAGATTAATAGATAAACAAAATGTGCTACATATATACAATGGGATATTATTCAATTTTAAAAACTAAGGAAATTTTAATAAATACTACAACATGGACAAGGCTTGAAGACACTATACTACATGAAACAAGCCAGACAAATGAAGAGAAATACTGTGTGATTTCACTTACATGAGGTACATAGCATAGTCAAATTCACAGAGACATAAAGTGGCATAGTGATTACCAGTGACTTTGGGTGCGGACTGAGGATGGAGAGTTATTTTTTAGTGGGTCCAAAGTTTCAGTTTGGGATGATGAAAAGTTCTGGAGATGAATAAGGAGTGATGGTTGCAAAACATTGTGAATGTACTTAATGCTGGTGAACTGTACACTTAAAAATGGTTAAAATAGTAATTTTTAAGCATTTTATCTCAATAAGCTTTTTTAAACTAGCAAACTATTTCCAGCAGCATATTAAAAGTATACTTTATGACTAGGTGGAATGTATCCCAGGATTGTATTTGTGCTTCAACATTTGAATATTGATCAATGTAATACACATTAATAGAATGAAGGACAGGACAAATGATCATCTCAATTGATGAAGAAAAAAGGTCTGAAAAAATCCAACCTAATTTCATGGTAAAAACGTTCAGCAAACTAGAACTAAAGGGAACTTCCTCAACATGATACAGGGTCCATATTTTAAAAATACAGCTAATAATAATAAACGGTGAAAGACTGATAGCTTTTGCCCCAAGATCAGGAACCAGACAGGATTCGTGCTTTTCCTAATTCTATTCAACATTGTATTGGAAATTCTGGTCAGAGTAATCAAATGAGAAAAAGAAATAAAAGCCTTCCAAATTGGAAAAGAAGAAATAAAACTATGCTAATTCACAGATAGCATGATCTTTTTCTTTCTTTCTTTTTGACACAGGGTCTCATTCTGTTGCCCAGGTTGGAGTGCAGTGGTGTGATCATGGCTCATTGCATCCCCACCTCCTGGGCTCTATCAGCTCTCTCACTTCAGCCTCCCGAGTAGCTGGGACTACAGGCGTGTGCCACCATGCCTGGCTACATATTTATTTTTTGTAAAGATGGGGTCTCTCTGTGTTGCCCAGGCTGACATAATCTTATATATAGAAAATCTTGATTGATACACACACACACACACACACACACACACACACGCACGCACAAGCTATTAAAGCTAATAAAACAATTCAGCAAAATGCAGGAACTAGGATCAATGTGGAAAAATAATTTTCATATGCTGACAACAAAAATCTAAAAATAAAATTGAGAAAATAATCCCATTTACAGTAGCATCAACTATAAAATATCCAAGAATAAATGCAGCCAAAGAGGTGCAAAACTAATACTCTGAAAACTATAAAACGCTGTGAAAGGAATTAAGGATAACTAAATAAATGGAAAGGTCGGCCATGTTCATGGATTAGAACATTTAATATTGTTCAAATGGCAATACTTTTCAAAGTGACCTACAGATGTAATGCAATCCCTGTCAAAACCCTAATGTGTTTGTTGGCAGAAATGAAAACGCTAATCCTAAAATTAATATTTAATCTTAAGGGATCTCGAATAACCAAAACAATCTTAAAAAGGAGAACAAAGTTTTAGGACTCAGAATTCTCAATTTCAAAATTCACTGGAAAGCTATTATAATGAAAACAATGTGGTACTAGTATAAGGATAGACATATATTAATAGAATAGGATTGAGGGGCCAGAAATAAACCTATTTATCTACAGTCAGCTGAGTTTTACACTTGTGACAATACCTTCCAATGGAAAACAACAGTCCCTTCAACAAATAGTGCTGGGAAAACTGCATGTAGATATCACATGCAAAAGATTGAAGTTGAACCTCACCTCACAACATAGACAAAATTTAACTCAAAATGGTCCAAAGGTCTAGATATAAAAACTAAAGGTACAAAACTCTTAGAAAAAGACACAGGGGTAAATCTTAGTGATCTTGGATTTGGCAATGGTTTCTTAGATACCACACCAGTAGCATTAGCAGAAAAGAAAAGATAGAAAAATTAGACATCATTAAATTTAAATTTTTTTCTGCATCAGAGTGCTATCAGAAGAGTGTAAAAACAGCCCACAGAATGCAAGAAAATATTTGCAAATAAAAAATGGGTAAGGGACTTGAATAGTCATTTCTCCAAATGAGATATAGAAATGACCAACAAGCATATGAAAAAATGCTCAACATCATTAGTCATTAGAGAAATATAAATGAAAACCACCATGGGAAACCACTTCACTCCCACAAGTTTGACCATAAACACAAAACCAAAAACAAAATGAGAAATGTCAAGTCTTGGTGAGGATGTGGAGAAAAAATTGGAAACCTCATACATTGTTGGTGATAAAGCGAAACGGTGCCATCACCGTGGAAAACAGTTTGTAAGTTCTTTTAAAAGCCAAACACGGAATTATCATATGACCTAGCAATTCTATTTATAGATACTCAAGCAGATATTTGACATGACTCTTTATAGTGGCACGTTTCACAATAACCAAAAGGAGGAAACAACCCGAATATCTATCAACTGGTAGATGAATAAACAGAGCATACTATATTCATATAATGGAATATTATTCAACCATAAAAAGAGTGAATTACAAATACATGGCACAATATGGTTGAACTTTGAAAGCATCATGCTAAGTGAAAAAAGCCAGATACAAAAGATCACATATTGTATGACTTTATTTATACGAAACATTCAGAATAGGTAAATCCTTAAAGACAGATAGGAGACTAGTGTTTTCCAGAGGCTGAGGAATGGGACAATGTAGAATAACTACTTAATGGATATGGAATTTTTTTTGGAAGTAGTGATAAAATATCTTGGTACCAGATAGAGGTGACGGTTGGACATCATTGTGAATGTACTAAATACCAGAGAATTATATACTTTTAAATGGTCAATTGTTAATTTTGCTATATGAATTTTATCTCAATAATAAAGGATCCAGATCTCAAGACATAATATTCAAAGTGTCAAAGATACAAAATGTTTTATCCAAATATACACAGAATTAGGAAAATATCAAAAATTCTTAAGGAAAAAGAGAATCAAAGACAGCAACACTTAAATAACGCAAATGTTGGAATTTGTAGACAAAGACTTCGAAGCAGCTAACCTAATCATGCTCAGTGACGGAAGGGGGCCTCTCTTGAAATGAATAGAAAGGTAAGAGTTCTCAAGCAATAAGTAGAATTTGTTAAAAAGAACCAACTGAAAGTCTGGAGCTCAAAAAAATACAATAGTTGAAAAAAGATCATTGGATGGGCTCAACAGAAGAATAGAGATGACAGATAAAGAGTCATGAAAACTAAAGTTAGAGCCATATAAATTATATAATCTGAACAACAGTGTGAAAAAATTAAAAATAAATGAACATAGTAGGGACCTGTGGGACAATAACTCTAACATTCGTATCATTGGAATTTTATAAGGAAAGGAGAAAAATTGGTGAATAAATACTATTTGAAGAAATAATGGTCTAAAACATGCCACATTTGGGGGAAAAAATTTACAGATTTAAGAAGTTCTGTAAAGCTCAAATGTTTAAACCAAAAAAAAAAAAAATCATACCTAGATCATCATAATCAAACTGGTCAAAATAAAAGATAAAGACAAAAACACTGAAAGTAACAAAACTTCAGATTTTGCCTCAGAAACCATGAAAACCAGAAGGTAGTGAAACTACAATTTTAAAAGGCTGAAAGAAAGGAACTATCAATTCAAAATTCTATATCCAGTGGAAATATATTTCACAAATGAATGTGAAATAAAGAGATTCTCAGGTGAAGGGAAACTATGAACTCATTGCTCTAAAACAAGTCTCTCTAAACCAGGGGACTTGCTCTCTAAAGAACGTTAAAGGATGTTTTTCAGGCAGAAGGAAATTGTACTAAAGGAAAACATGAAAACATCATGAACAAAGAAAGAACAACAGAAATGGTAAATAACTTAGAAAATATAATAATTTTTCTTATTTTAATTCTTTAAAATACATATGATTCTCAGAAGCAAAAATTTTGTAACATTGTCTGATAAGGTTCTCAATGCACGTAGATGTAATCCATACTACAACTAAGACCAAAAAGGGAGGATAAAGGAGCATATATGGTTTTAAGTTTTATCTTTCACTTGATGTGATAAAATATAAGTATAAGAAACTTGGAAAAAATATGTATATACAGGTTGAATATTTCTAATCTGAAAACCTGAAATCCCGAATTCTCCAAAATCTAAAACTTTTTGAGCACTGAGATAATGCTTAAGGGAAATACTCATTGGAGCAGTTTCAATTTTGAAATTTTGGATTAGGGATGCTGAACTGTTAACTATAATGAAAATATTCCAAAATCTAATAAAATTCAAAATCCAAAGCATTGTGGTCCTAAGCATTATGAATAAGGGATACTTATAATATACAGGTATATTTTAATCCAGAACATCATCACTTAATAAACAAACCAAAAAAACTGTACAAAGAAATATAGTAAAAAAGCCAATAGATCAATAAAATTGAAATAAATAAAAGGAAAAAACATAATAAATCAGAATTAGGAAACAAAAGAATGTTTTCCATTCCTACAGGAAACAAAAGAATGGAAAAGACAAGGGATAAATAGAAAACAAAACATGGTAGACATTAAGTCCAAACAAATCAATAATTGCATTAATTGTAAATGGTGTAAACACACCAATTCAAGGAAAGAGACAGCAATGTTGGATTAAAATTGAGAATAAAAATAAACAAGACACAATTATATGCTGTCTATAATAAACTCTACAAATTTAAATTTAATAGTATAGATAGTTATACAGGCTGAACATTCTTTATCTGAAATGCCTGGGATTAGAAGAATCTCAGATTTTGGACATTTTGATATTTTGGAATATTTGCATATACATAATGAGACATGTTGGGAATGGAACTCAAGTCTACACGTGAAATTCATTTATTTTTTCTATATATCTTATACATCTAGCCTGAAGTTAATTTTATGCAACATTGCAAATAATTTTGTGCATGAAACAAATTTTTGATGGTATTTTCACTGTGACCAGTCATATGAGGTCAGGTGAGAAATTTTCTACTTGTGGCACCGTGCTGGTGTTCAAAAATGTTATATTTTGGCTGGTCATGGTGGCTTATGCCTGTAATCTCAGCACTTTTGGGGGCTGAGGTGGGAAGATCACTTGAACCCAGGAGACCAGCCTGGGAAACATAGGGAGATCCTGTCTCTACAAATCCTTTAAAAAATTAGCTGGGCATGGTGGCATACATCTGTGGTCCCAGCTACTCAGGAGGCTGAGGCAGGAGGATCACCTGAGCCTAGGAGGTTGAGGCTGCAGTGACTCATGATTGTTCCATGGCCTTCCAGCCTGGGCAACAGAGAAAAACCCTGTCTCAAAAAAATTTTTTGATTTTGGATTATTTCAGATTTCAGATTTTGGGATTAGAGATGCTCAACCTGTATAGTAAAAGTATGGATAAAAGATATGCTGTGCAAATACTAATTAAACAAATGCTAGAATTTGTATATTAATAGCAGATAAAGTAAATTACAGATCATAGGATATCACCAGGGATAACACAGACCATTTTATAAAGATAAAGGTGTCAATTCATCGAGGGATTATAACAGTCCTAAACATTTAGAATACATTTAAAGTATAATAACATTTAAAATATAATAACAGGGCTTCAAAATTCATGAAGCACAACAGTGGTAGAGCAGAAAGAAGAAATCAAAAGTAGAATTACAATTACACTTCAAGATTTCAACACCCCTTCCTCAGTTAATTGACAGAAAAGTATACAGAAAATTATCACTGACATAAAAGAACTGAACAACATTACCAACAAACTTGACCTAATTGACATTGATAAAACATACCACCTGACAACAGGAGAATACACATTCTTTTTAAGAACCATGGAAAATTGGCCAGGAAAAACCATATTCTGGCTCATAAAATAAACCTGAAGAAATTAAAATGGTTGCAATCAAAAAATGTGTGTTGTCTGGGTATAACAGAATTAACCTGTAAACAAGTAAAAAAGATATCTTGAAAATGTTCAAATATTTGCAAATTGAACAGCACACTTTTAAATAATTCATGTTTTAAAAAGGAAAAGGCAAAAGAAGTTAAAAAATAATTTGAAGTAAATTAAAATGACAATAAAACATACTAACATTTGTCTGATGGTGCTAAAGTAGTACTCAAAGGGAATTTTCTAACATTAATGGTTTATATTGGAAAAGAAAACTCAAATCCATGATCTAAGCTTCCAAAATTAAAGTGCTAGACAAAAAAGGAAAAATGAAATCCAGGTACCAGAAGAAATAAATAAATAAATATAAAAGCAGAAATCAATAAAATTTAGGCGATACTATAATACTGAAAACTCAATGAAATAAAATGCTGCACTTTTTTGGGTATAGATCAATAAAACTGATAAACTTCTCAACAGATTGACCAAGAATGAAAGGTAGAAGCCACATATTATCAATTATCAGTGATCAAAGAGGTGATATCTCTACAGATTGTACAGAAATTATATGGGTATTATACATAGCAGTATGCTCATACATTTGCATGGAACTTTGGGGTCCTTATATATGAAACCATAAATTTTTTTGAACTATTCACTAAGCCCCTAATTCCAGTGGAGAGTCTGTGCTGCTGAGGAAAATAAAGAGCTATAAATGCTCTGAATCCCAAAGCCTGAATCAGCCTGTTTTTCAGCCTAAGGTTGGCCCACTTACCATCCACCGTGAAGAATGCCAAAGCCAGGATAGTTGACTAGAAACTCATCCCAGATTCTAATGCATAGAAAATAAATATTTTTTTAGAACTGCAAAGTCTTTGGAGATGGCCTGTTTAACATGACTCTAATGTAAAGTCAGTGGAAAACTCGATAGCATCCCGGGATACAACTCAAGTTCGTACTGTTGACAGAATTGATCCTCTGCCAGTAGCATCTCCTACAGATTAGTGATTTTCATATAAAGATCCATCGTGAAATTTTAGCAGTCTAAAGTCCAAATGGAAAATCAAGTATAACAGCCAATTATTTATAAGGCTAAATATATTCCATTTAAATGGCTTATCTCTATTCTGAGATTATATCTTTCCTATACCAATCCAGAAGTAGAAGGGCTGCTAGGATTGGCTGGATTTTGCGTAACTTTAAATCCTGCCCTATGTTTTTAAGAGCTGGGCCCTGCTCTTGATATTTCCTATCACCTTGCTTTTGACAGAATTCCCTGGATATGACTGGATACTGCAGCTGACATAAATTATAGCTCTGAAATATTTATAGGGACATGCCACTAACTTTCTCCCTTTGAAATCACAACTACGTCCTTGTAACTTGATTCTTGCCTCAAAGTATAATAGACCGTTTCTGCTCAATTTAGAATTATTAGTTCCTCTCTGGAATAGTCCTCCCAAATATCCTTCTTCTGACTTTGAGACACATTTTTAAATTTACTATCTTACTTGACCCTCAGACTTGAAATTCTAGGCTGCTTTTCAGGATATAATCTTTGCTTTTTTCTACAATTAAGAATTAGATTCTCTTTACCTCTAGGTATTTGGCTCTGGCTAGCCTAAATAAATATGCCCAACTATGAAATCCCCCTAACTCAGTGTATCTCTGAGAGTAGGTGGCACAATTCTGGAGGCATTATCTGTGTGGCCAGTGTTGTTGCTAATATGATTTAATGCAGATCTACTGGCCCTGAGCTTAAAGATCCACTCACATACCCACTGCCTCTTATGAGCCAAGGTCATAACAGTCAGTACTCTACCATCCACTAAATACATTTGTCAGAATGCCTTTCTAGTGATACAGCTCCAGCATCTGTGTTTCCATGACACGCAGATTTTATTGTTCTTCAGTGAAGAGGAGTGGTGTTTCTGGTATCTGTCATGACGAAGTAGGCTGGGAGATGGGACATCCTACATATGCAACCAGCCAGCCCCCTCTTAGTATGAAATAGGGATTTCCTGGCAGCACTATGCAGGATGTTCAACCTCCCGGCCCATGCGAAGGTGAACTGCTGCACCATGAAGTTCCAGTTTCTGCTGAAAGGCTTGACGTTGATTGATACTTCTCTGTGAAAATGCTGTCAGGAAAGCCTCTTCTGACCTGGTCTTCTTTTCCTGATGAACTGGTTGTGATTACAAATAGCCTAAATGATCCAAAAGCTTGTTAACCAATAACCCACTTCTTATTTGAACTTAAACCCCATATCTCAAAAATATCATTTCCCACCAATTAAATAAAAGGAGAAAAATCTCCTGACACTCATAGGTACCAAGACATTTTCTGGGTTGCAAACACTCCCCAGCTCCACTTCCAATTTAGTCAACCTGTATTACCTGCTTCTAAATGATATAAACAGACTTCTAACACAACAGTAGAGGAATTCTATTTCTGGAAGACCCCAGATGGGCTGCACACACTTTTTTTGCCAAAGCTATCCCAGATGTATCACAAGTTAGTTGCCAAAAACACAGGCCTAGAAGCATCATAATGAGATCCTAGGCTCTGAGGCTCTGCAATGTGACCACCACATTACAAAATAAAGAAACTTAGCTAAGGACAAATTGAATCAGACTTGTTTGTTTAGCTTAGCAAATTCTGCATTACATACTTGTTCATCTCAAGTCTCTCAGCACCAAGAACTTTTCTATCTGCAAAATTTTGTGAGCCTACAGTTTCATCAGGACCTGACACCTGAGAGGTTCAATACAATCTACAATATCTTCAAACAAACAAACAAACAAACCCTAGATTTTCTCTTCTGAGATAGTCTCACAACCCATCTTTCATGGAATTTTTTACATAATTTCCAGTTGAGATACTTCCTTTGCCCTATGAGTACATGGAAAAGACTTCCATTTCTCTGTTGATATTTTCTTCAGAGTTGGATGGAAGACAACTTTATTAAATGATTCTACTGTTTCTTCTGTTGTATGGATCTTGAGTGGTGGAAAAGCAATAGGGACAAAGAAGGAATCATGAATTGTTGCCTAAGTAAGAATATAATAATGAGGACTTCTGCTGATTTGTACTATGTGACTCTATCCTTTCAGTAGTGCGGAAAAAGAAATGATGTAGGTAAGAGAATAAGATATAATTGTGGCTTTAACTTTATGAGTCTAGATTTTCTGGTTTGGATTTTGGCTTTACTTTTATCACATTAAGCATACCTTTAATCTGGTATTTTATTTATAAGAGAACAAAAGTAAAATCTCTTTGACTATGTCATTAATGTAGAGTGATTTCTAAGTCAATAGAAAAAATATAATTTTAAAAAAGTATATTTAGTCTTGCCAGGCACGGTGGCTCAGGCCTATAATCACAGCACTTTGGGAGGCCAAACTGGGTGGATCACCTGAGGTAAGGAGTTCAAGACCTGCCTGGCCAACATGGCAAAACCCATCTCTGCTAAAAATACAAAAATTAGCCAGGCGTGATGTTGCATGCCTGTAAGCCCAGCTACTCGGGAGGCTGAGGTAGTAGAATCGCTTGAACCCGGGAGGCGGAGGCTGCAGTAAACCAAGATCGTGCCACTGCACTTTAGCCTCAGAGACAGAGTAAGACTCCATCTCAACAACAACAACAAAAAGGATATTTAGTATTTATAATTTATTTAGTCTTGATGACACCAGCAGGATTAACATTTGCTAACTCTCCTAGGTGCTTCAATGATAAACAACATGGCCATGCTATCATTCTAATGTTCACTAAAGACTAAAGTAAACTGTAAAATATACTTTTGAATACTGCTTCTTATAGTAATCTTAATAACTAATGACATATTCAGAAATACTAAAGTGCAGATTTCATTTAAAATTAAATATACATCTAAATAATGTATGGCTTATTCATGGCCAAGTAATTAATCATTAAAAGTTGTAGGCCAGTGTTTCTAACTTTCACTGTGACTCACTAATTTACCATGGAATTTGATGGGATGCATTATTTTCTACAATATATTTTAAGCCAAAGATATAGGATATAACCTATAAAATTAATTTCCTTTTTATCTTAAAATTATATATTAACATGTACCAAACAATTATTCAAATCTAAATTTACAGCTACAGATACTAGTATAAACAATATGCTGTCAGGTACTAGGCAGATTTCTTAAAGCATCATGTAGCAATCATGCTTTTAGACCTCTCAAAGTAGCGTTAGTTCAAAGAGACACCACCTACAGCCTTTAGTTAGATCACCTTACTAACTGCTGTTTGTGATCTGATAGGTTGTATGTACTCATATCCACTTTCTCTAGTTAGTGAATTTCTTGTTTACTGTTAGTAATAATCCAAGGCTTGAAAAAGCATCTCCAAGTGTACCAGCAAGTGTTTGACTATGGATGCCCCAGGATCTCCTTTCTTTCATATCATAGGTTGAAAATGATTCTTATTCACTACTTTTCATATGCCCAATTTGCAAAACATCCCCACATTTTACTGTGCTATGCTTTTAATTGATTCTCTATTCAAACAGTTCACTCTGCAGAATAATGATAATACGTTAAAAGTGACTGTGAAATTTTAATTAACAGAAAACAGAAACTCCTGAAGGTTCTAAAGGGAATCAGAAAGTGATATTGATATACAACTTCATAGCTGTATTAGTCCGTTTTCATGCTGCTGGTAAAGACATACCCGAGACTGGAAAGTAAAAGAGGCTGAATTGGACTTATAGTTCCATATGGCTGGGGAGGCCTCAGAATCATGACAGGAGGCGAAAGGCACTTCTTACATGGTGACAGCAAGAGAAAATGAGGAAGAAGCAAAAGCAGAAACCCCTAATAAACCCATCAGATTTCATGAGACTTATTCACTATCACAAAGACTGGCCCCTATGATTCAATTACCTCCCATAACAGGTAGGAATTCTGGGAGATACAATTCAAGTTGAGATTTGGGTAGGGACACAGCCAAACCATACCAACAGCTAAGCACTATATATATAAAGTTGTGTTCTCTGTATATCAGTAATGTATATATGACTGATAAATTGTGCTTTAAAATTAAATTATTGCCATATTTTAAGATTTTCCTAAAAGTTTTTCAAATTTACTTTTTTAAAAAAAGGACAGTGTGTTTCAGGGGTCCAATATTAATGTAAACTAAAAAAACTTCCTACCCCATTCTTCATGATGTGACTATTACACATTCCTTTCCTGTATCAAAACATTTCATATACCCCATAATATTTATTTATAGTATTTTATAATATTTATATATGTACTATGTACCCCAAAGAATAAAAAGTTTAAAATGTAAAAATTAAAAAATAAAATCCTATGCCCCCCACTGACAGAACAGACCCTCTCTTGGCAAAGGGGAACCCAGAAAATCCTTAAAACTGAATTCCCAGCCATGACAGAATGGAAGGTCAGACACACCTTTTACACTCCCTCCCTTTTGTGGTTTGGACAGAACAACTGACCAGTATAAATGTTAAAATAGAGATTATAAGGCTGACAGAACAGACTCTATGTGACAATAAGATATCAGATTATAAACATTATCTAAGGACATGCCAGGCAAAGGTTAAATCACACGTTCCCGCGCTTAAAGAATAAACTATGTTCTAACTGTCACAAGGATTTTCTTTTTCTCCAGCAGCTAAACAAGCACTGGTCTCAAAACAAGTGATATTAAAACAATTTTCAGTTCCACCAGCTGCTGACTACGCTGATCCTCAGCCCGTGTTCCACAAGCTATAACTACAGCTTTGACTGGACAAGAGACTGATTTCATTAACTTTCTCCAGATAAGACCACTGACTCTGAACTGGTTCTGGCTGGCTTTACAGAGATTGTGCACTTGTGCACCTTCATGTCCTAAAAAGACCTTTTGATGTAGAGTGCCTAATTTTAATACATGTAAAAGTTAAGTCTTCATCCCAAAGTAAACATGGGTCATATGTTATATGCATGTATATTCAATACGCATGTGTCACAACCCCTTTCATGAATATTCATAGATCCTCCTATACTCTGTTGAGCTAACCTGTTTAGCTAACCTGTTTATCATAAAGCTCCTACCCTCACACCTCCGCCTTCCAAATGCTGTAACCCTTTATAAGAAATACATTTTTCTCTCCTTTTCTAAATGTATGCATTTATTTCAGTTGACAGTAACTACTACATTTAATAACAGAAATGTCATTTTCAGAGTAGTAAATTACTCAACTTGCTAGTATTATTAAAACAATATTGAAATGGGTTTCAGGAGAACTGGAGCATTTAATAAATTTATGGATTTATTCTCTTTCTTATTCCAAAATAAATTTGAAGTATTTTACCCATGTAGCATTGATTTATGTATTTAATAAGTATTTAGTTGTTAAAATATACTAGGCAGAAGGAGATAACGATTCAGAAGGTAAAATTATACTTGTTCTCATGGTTTTATAATATAGTGAGGATATTATATGATCAAAAATTAGTTAAAAAATAAATTGGGCAAATAAACGCACATTGGAGTAGAAAGGGCATTTAAAAAATTGCAGCAATTAAGAGAAGAAAGCCGAAGCAAAATAAATAATTAAACACATAAAACAAAACAAACAAACAAATAAAAACACTGCATCTTAGGCCAAAGAACAGCAAACATTTTCTGTAAAGGGCCAAATAGTATCTATTTTAGTCTTTGTGGGCAATACGGTCTCTGTTGCAACTAGTCAACTCTACTATTGCAGGATGAAATCAGTCATAGATAATCTTTAAAATAATGGATGTGGTTTTATTCTAGTATGCCTGCTTTTACCAAAAGAGGCAGCCAGCAGGATTTGGCCCATAGGCTGTGGTTAGCCAACCTCTGACCTAGAGAGCTAGGAAGGGTGAAGCTGAGATGTGGTGGATGTATTGATTGATGGAGATGATTTATTCTTACGTTCAATGCTGTTGCTTGAAGTTATCAGGGATAGAGCAAATGCTATGTATATTAGGGTACAGTTGACAAAATAACCCGGGCACACAAAAGGTATCTGCTTTAGCTGCATAAAGTATTGATAGGATTAGTCACTAGCTTTCTTGAAAGACATTACTATTTGAAAGAGGAGGCCGGGCGCGGTGGCTCAAGCCTGTAATCCCAGCATTTTGGGAGGCCGAGACGGGCGGATCACGAGGTCAGGAGATTGAGACCATCCTGGCTGACACTGTGAAACCCCGTCTCTACTAAAAAATACAAAAAACTAGCCGGGCGAGGTGGCGGGCGCCTGTAGTCCCAGCTACTCGGGAGGCTGAAGCAGGAGAATGGCGTGAACCCGGGAGGCGGAGCTTGCAGTGAGCTGAGATCCGGCCACTGCACTCCAGCCTGGGCGACAGAGCGAGACTCCGTCTCAAAAAAAGAAAAAAAAGAAAGAAAGAGGAAAGGATTTAAAAAGCAATTCACTCAAACCACTAAGAAAATTTCATGAGGAACTTGAATACCTGAAGTTTAATTTCATTAGATACTGAGATCCTCTATTTTCAGTAGTAATGAAGGTTCTCTAATCAAATAAACACAACAAACTCATATATGTGTGTCCTTCGCTTTACACAAAGCCTCACTTTTCACAAAGCTCTTGATCAGGTTGTGGAAGTTCCCTTCTATTCCTAGTTTGTTTTTTTACTATGAAAGTGTATTGGATTTTCTCAAATGGTTTTTTGGGGTGTCCATTTAAGTAATCAGGTAGTTTTTGTTTTTCACTCTATTAATATAGTGTATTATAATGATTTATTTTCATATTTTGAAACAACCTTGCATTTCTGAGATAACATCATTGTCACAGAGCTCAGTCTTTATACTGCTGGATTCAGTTTGCTAGTAATTTGCTCAGGATTTTTTTCATCTATATTTGTAAGCGGTTTTGGTGTGTAGTTTTCTTGTGATGTCCTTGTTTGATTTTGGCATCAGGATAATATTGGCCTCATAAACAGAATTGAGAAATATTCTTCCCATTTTTGTTTTTTGATAGTTTTTGAAGGATTAGTGTTAATGTTTCCAGGCAACTACCGTACAGACAAGTCAAATAATGAACATTCTGTGGAGATGAGGCTCTGAAGGAGCTACAACCTCATTCTACCCCTTCCCTTCCCCCATCCAGTAGCTGCCAGGCTGCAGGTTTTCAACATGATTGCAGGATGTTAGTTTTTAAGGCTACCATGGAGCCTGAAGGGGGAATGGGAATAGGACAAGTTAAAAATGTCACGGTGATTGCTATCCTTAACAACATTCAGCCATTTTCTTAAACAAACACACTCTGGGTTGTGGCAAGCATTTAGTTAATTTTCAAAGTCCTGAAATAGTTGATTCAGAGAATTTCTGTAAATGTTCTCACTGCTTTTATGAAGGAGAGAATTTTGAAAGTACTTAGCCATTTTTGCTGATGTCTCCAATGTAATTTTTGTGTTATAAACACATTTTATACTTCTATAATCTCACAGAGTTTAGAAGCTGCATTTGTAGAAAATTCTGTACAATGAAAGCGTATTACTAATTTAGAGTAATGTAGAGAATGGTGGTTTTGAAAAGAATTATAAATGAGAAAATGTAAATATTACATTTCTATTCATTTTCCAGTATATAGGGGGTGCATTACACACTGTCCTAAAAAAACCTACAGACACATTTTATGATCTAGTATTCTAACTTATTACAAATTGTCTCAAATATTTTATGCCAGTCTTTATCCTTTAAGTTTGCTTATGTTTATGTTTGCTGCAATTATTTAACCCCAGTCCACTTCACGTTAACAAAAGTTATCATAGATAAACGTTTTATATTTCCATGCAAATCTGTCAGTTTTCTCATTTGTGTAATCATCTATTTTTTTTTTAAATCTTAGATGCTGGGTAAATATATAGTTGGATAAATGTTCTATTCTATTTATTATTCTTTTTCTTTGAATAGATTTTAAATCGTCAACATTTTCATCTTCCCAGAATTTCCTTTTGTATGTGAGATGAGATGAGAAGCTGAATTTATCTAACATGTTTTCTTTTACCATTGATTTTGATGCTTCATTTATCACTCATAGTAGGACCTATTGCTGTACATTTTTTCTTTTTATGCTTAATCTGCCTAATCCTATACCCATACATTATCATAATTATACTGGTTGTTACTTTGTAGTATAGTAAGGACTGGCCTTTCTATTTTCATATTTGAAATGTATTTATTATAAATATGCATTGAAGTTTATTAAATGATTTCAGCTTCTACCAGGATGAACTATACTTTATGGTGTTGAACCTATTGCAGTACCATATTTATGTATTTCATAATATGTTGAACAACCCCTAAAATCATGAGGTGAATGAAACTAGCATTATTTAAGTATTTTTTTATGGGAAACTTTACATAGATTATCTCGCTTACTCCTCACAACAACCTTGTAAAATAGTTAGAGATTAAAACCAAAATGAAACAAACAAACAAACAAACAAACAAACAGAGATTTGGCAATATTAAATGCCCAAAGTTATGCAGTTAGTCATTTGGATTTGAATACCTATCTATCTATCTATCTATGTATCTATCTATCTAGCTAGCTAGCTAGCTATTTATCATCTATCTATCATCTCTTATCTTCAAAGCTGTGATTTCATCCTGGTCATACAATTTGTATTATATTTCATTTTAATTTTTATATATTAGTAAGTAGGAATTTACTGTGTAGTAGAGACCCAGACATGCAAGCAAATCTCAGTATATCTTTGTAAATTCTATGACAGAGACAGTACACATGATGTTCTGGGAGTACTGTGTATGACATGCTTAATTCTCTTCAAGCTTATGAGATAAACCTTTTCGGAGCAGGCTGGAGAGGGAAGAGAGTGAAGTTTGGAGGAAGCAAGAGATTTGTCGAAAATGTCAAGGAGATCAGTAATGGTGTCATAGAATGATATTTGTGAATAAAAGTGTTGAAAAGCTGGAAGGAAGGACTTTACATTGAGAAGCAGAAAATTGATCACAGAGGTGGGGCAATTCTTAATCTTTGGCAAATTCTAAGAGTAGCCGTAAAAGTCACGTGGTTTCTAAATTTGTCAGATGGTTTTGCTTTTAAAAATATTTATTGCTGCCTTATTTGACATACACTCTATCTATATAGTATCCCATACTTTATCTTCTGCGAATTTCTTAGGTTAATACAGATTTACAGATTTTCTCATCCTCCAGCTTCCTTAATTTATCAATAATTTAGGAACGATGGTTGGAGGTCATCAAGATCTTCTTTTACCACGTCCTCATCCTGGCTTAGGAGGCAGAACTTTGGTACTGTTTCTAACTCTAGTTCCTTAAATGTAGTTTTTACAAATGCTTCAAAATTCTACCATGTATTCAGTGTTCATTAATTTCTGGTAGGATTTTAGATTTTTTTCTGTTTGGTTTTACAGGATTTGCACAAGATTTTAAGAACAGTCTCCACCACGTTTACATACTCTGTTACTTGAAGGTAATTCAAAAGAAACAGTTTTAGTTGTGGCCTGGGGTTGGAGGAAAGGATCAAAAAGAAAGGTGTGCCTGTTTGTTAGAAGTAGCAATATCTCTTTCTAGGCATCATCCAAATAACACTTCAGCCCTTCTAAACATAATACATTGATTTTGAAAGGAGACATAATGAAAACCTGTGGTCAAATAGATTGAAATAAAGAGATGCTGACAAGTAAAAGCAGAGAAAAATGAAAGAGGTACAGAAAAGGCACCTTACTTAATATTCTTAGGAACACCTGCTGAGGATGGGTAAAATTATATTTTAGCAGGGAAAAGAAATGCTTATAAAGCAGAATGTGATTTATTATATGACATACATTATACTATGTATAAAGTATATGTAGATATACTATAATACATATTATATGGTATATGATATATACTACATAATATTATGATGTATACTATAATATGTATACTATATATTAGATGTTCTGTGAAAATTGGTAGATGAACACAGGTTTTCTTTCAGTAAATAGTTTGAACAATGCACGGTTCCAGTTTGGATCAGGACAGTTTATGTTTCATTAATATTTTTGATATTCTATTAATAATTCCATAATACTATAAATGTTGATTATCTAATATCAACCTATTTTCTGAGTAGTACTGAAATCACATTTTGACTTGCTACTAACTTTCCAAACCTCCTTCCTGGTCTGATTCCCTACAAATTGTTAACACTGGATAGATGCATACAAATTATAGTTTTAGGTTCCATGACTTTACAGGAAAGTCCTTATGATGACAGCATGCATTATTAAAGTAAATCTATAGGATTTTAATAGATTATGTTCCATAGCTTTTAGGGAAATACAACATTGGTGATGACTTATAAGTATTCTTACACAAATATTCACTCATTTATTAAGAATAAAACTTGAGTAAAAAGGTCATACTATGTCATGAAGAATTAGGTTACTTTGAGGTCTGAGATATGCTTTCTACTCCAACCTCATCTCTAGCTATTTTTTCCCTTTCATTTTTCTGTGCTTTTGTATACTTTTGTCTGTCTTGCCTAGAATGACGTCTGTAATATACCCCTTTTTCAAACCTCCTTCCTGTATACCCAGGCAAACACCTACCCATAATTAAAGACCCAGCTGAGACAGTACTTTATCTGGGAAGCTCTTTCTTTTTTTTTTTTTTGAGACGGCATCTCGCTCTGTCACCCAGGCTGGGAAGCTCTTTCTAAACCTCCACACACAGAGTTAATTACTCCTTGCTATGTCTTCTCATAGTACCCTACATATATCTGCATCCTAGCATATATATTGTATTGTAATTTTCTGTTTATATCTCCTGGTACACTGTAAACTTTATGACATTACAATCTGCCTTTGTACCCTGTAATGTATGACATAGCTTAGTTAATATAATAACATAGATATCAGTATTTACATGATCTATATCACAATTCACCTGATTATTGACGTAATCAGGCCCACCCAGACTCTCAACCAATGAGAGAAGACCTAGTAGTATATAAGAAGCTCTTCTCAAATGACTCTTGCCCTCTGTGGCCGGGCTGTTTAGCAGCTGGCCTCACTGCTTAGGTTCCTGAAGCCTAGCTGTTCCAGCATCCTTGCTACAGAAAGAGATCATTGTCTGACCAGAGACATAACTTACTTCTCTCTGGAAGCAGAGTACCTACATTTGGCTTTCCGGATCTCGCCTCAGTTCCAGATTCCTCTACATTAAATCTTCGCCTGTGTTACATCCTCTCTCGGGACTGAATATCAACACTATTGAAGACACCTCATGTGACATGACAAACAGCTTTCTTGGACTGTCCAGCTACTCCAATTTGGACTGTATCTTGGTACTTTAGACTTGTGAATTTGAATTCAGTTGGCTGAGTGAGACTCCAAGATGGGAACAGGATTTGTGGTTCGACTGTATTATCCTATTCTGGAAGAAATTTATGAAGTTATTGATGGATCGCCCCCACTAAATTGTTATCAAAAATTTCCAAATTCTTATTTTTAAGTCTGTTTTTGACATTATTTAATCATCAAGAGAAGACTTTTAAGTGTTATGCATTAATAAAGGAGACTGTGAAATATATTTTGGTTGTATACAAGGAATTTATTGTGGGGATAGATGTTTATAAGTGGGTGGCATGACTATTTTTATGAGTGCAAATAATTAGACAAAACTGTGAAGTCCTTTTCTACTTCATAAGTCTATGTTATATTTTTTAAAATTAATCATAAATGTAAATATTAAAGGGCCACTTGTCTGGTAAACACATGCAAATGTTTATACTATTTGATATTTTCATTTTTACTTTCATTTTTACTTGACAAAATATCCACTATCTACCATAATAATTCAATTTATAAACTGGTATTACTTAGAGGAAAACTGAAAATTACTACCAGCTACTTCAATTCACTACCAGGTTATTTGGGTTTAACAAGATAACCTTGTTTTTTTACTTTTTCTTTTGAGACGGAGTCTCACTCTATCGCCCCCCAGGCTGGAGTGCAATGGAGCAATCTTGGGTCACTGCGATCTCCACCTCCTGGGTTCAAGCAATTCTCCTGCCTCAGCGTCCCAAGTAGCTGGGATTACAGGGCCCGCCACCATGCCCAGCTAATTTTCATATTTTCAGTAGAGATGGGGTTTCACCATGTTGGCCAGGCTGGTCTCGAACTCCTGACCTTAAGTGATCCACCCACCTTGGCCTCCCAAAGTCTTGGGATTACTGGTATAAGCCACTGAGCCCCGCCCAAGGTAGCCTTTTTATTATTCTGCTTAAACATTCTTCCTCTGTCTGAGCTACTGGAGCGTGTCTTCATAGAATATAGCCTGGTTTTCATAATGTAGGGTTGTTAAGTGAGTAACCCATGTAGAGGGTGGGGAAAATACTGGGGGTAACCACAGAGTTTTGGGATGGCTGCCACTCTATATAATGCTTGCTTCCTACTGCAAAACAATTTAGATAGGTAGATAATCACTCATAGAATAGTAAGGGAGCAGAAGAGAAGATAGCAAGATTAAAAATGGGAGCTGAACCATAAGATTACATGGACACAGCAAGGGAACAACACACACTGGGTCCTGTTGTAGGGGGTGGGTGGGAGGAAGAGAGAGCTTTAGGAAAAAGAGCTAAAGCATGCTGGACTTAATACGGAGGTGATGGGTTGATAGGTGCAGCACACCACCATGGCAGATGTTTACCTATGTAACAAACCTGCACATCCTGCACATGTACCCCAGAAATTAAAAATAAAAATAAAAATAAAAAACTCAAAAAGTATGGCGGCATAGTGCAGTAGGAAAAAGGTGACACTAGGAAGAAATGGTTATTTTACCACGAGGAACCCTGAATGTTTAGCAGATGAACTGGTGGTTGTTAATGGATGACTAATGAAAGCACATGCTGGGAACAGATAGTAACTCATCAGAAGGCAATAGTTTCCCACGAAGAATTTTCCTGCAATAACTTGCCCCCTATCTTCTTTTCAGACTATGCATTTAGATAAACACTCACACAAAACATTTGCCCTCGGTAGGCAAGCTGCAGATTTAATATGCTAATATGTTTATCAGTGAATTAAATATTTGTAATGAGTGCATGCAATGGGAAAATATTGGCTTGACTCCTGTATTTTCACAAAGGCAGATATTGCCAGGAATAATAGAAGAAGAAATGCCATGCAAAGGTAACAGAGAAGGACTTCCCTGATAGGAATATCCCACATCTATATGTTCTTTGAACATTATAGTGTATTACTATTGCCATTGGAGTATGTAGATCTCTTTTTTTTAATGCAAAGACTTTACAGCATTCTATAAACATTAGCATGTGAATCTTCCAAAAAAAACATATTGGGTGGGGTCTGAGGGAAACCATGATAAGAAAAAACTGGCCTTTGGAACCCTTCTTTACTTTAAACCTCTTTCTCCCATTAATAGTGCTTATATTTTAATTAGGCACTTTGAATTAAAGTTAGATTGCTATTATTGGGACTGTAAGGAGTGACAGGTGATAGCAAGACATTTTGCCTGATGTGGGAAAGAAAGACAACTTTAGCAGTGCCCCTCAAATCACACCAGCTCAGAGGCGCACTTGGAACCTCAAGAACTCCAAGCCTTCAAAGAACAAAATTGGCCATTCAATGACATAATTAGCCTTACTATATCATTTTTGGCCATTTTATTGATGTACATTTATGTAATGAAATAAAAAATCTATAAATTGGTTTTAAAAATCAGAAACTATCCATTTTCGCCGAACTATCACCATCATTTAATCACTTTGGTGTGAGGGGTACAAATTTTTCTAAAGTTTTTTTTATTTGCTTCAGGGAGGTGGAGTGAGATGGCTGAATAGAAGCCTCCAGCAATTGTCCCCCACTCACAGGAACACCAAACTGAACAACTATCAACACACACAAAAAAAGCACCTTCATACGAAGAAAAATCAGGTGAGCACTCACAGTACCTGGTTTTAACATCATATTAAGGAAAGAGGCACTGAAGAGGGTAGGAAAGACAGTCTTGAATTGTCTATACCACCACCACTGCCCCATCCTCTGGTAGTGGTCACATGTTGCAGAGAAAGAATCTGTATGCTTGTTGGAGGGAGAATGCAGTGACTGTGGGACTTTGCATTGGAACTCAGTGCTGGTAAGCAACATGGGGCAGAAATCAGCCGGCGCCCACTGAGAGAGCATTTAGATGAGCCCTAGCTAGAGGCAAATTGTCCATACCAGTGGTCAGAACCTGAGTTCTGTCTGGAAAGCCCCACCACCATGAGCAAAAGTGCCCCAGGGTCCTAAATAAACTTGAAAGGCAGTCTCGGCCATGAGGCAAGTCCTGGTGCTGTGCTGGGCTTGGAGCCAGTGCACTTCGGGAGCATACCTAGTGAGATATCAACTGGAGTGGCCAAGGGAATGTTTGCATCACCCTTCCCCTAATCCCTGACATTACAGCTCACAGCTCTGGGAGAGACTCCTTCCCTCTGCTTGAGGAGAGGAAAGGGGAGAGGATTGAGGATTTTGTCCTGCAATCTGGATACCAGCTCAGCCACAGTAGAATAGGATACCAGGCAGAGTCCTGATGCCCTCATTCCGGGTTTCAGCTTTTGGATAACATTTTTTAACACACCTAGGTTAGAAGAGAACCCACTGCCTTGAAGGCAAGGACCAAGTCCTGGAAGAACTCATCACCTGCTGACTAAAGAACTTTTGGTCCCTGGATAATCAGCAGCGGTAGCCAAGCAGAACTTGCCATGGGCCTTGGGTGAGACTCAGAGCCCTGCTGGCTTCAGGTGTGACCCAGCACATTCCCATCTGTGGTGGTCATGGGGAGAGACTCTCTCTGATTGGGAAAAGGAGAGGGAACAGTAAAGGGGATTTTGTCTTGTAGCTTTGGTGCCAGCTTGGTAACAGTAGGGCAGAGCACCAAGTGGGCTCTTGGAGTCCCCGGTTCCAGGACTTGGTTCTTGGACAGCATTTCTGGACCTTCCTTGAGCCTGAGTGGAGCCCACTGGCCTGAATGAAAAGGCACTGGATTGGGAGGCCCAGGCGGGCAGATCACCTGAGGTCAGGAGTCTGAGACGAGCCTGGCCAACATGGTCAAACCCCGTCTCTACTAAAAATACAAAAATTAGCCAGGTGTGGTGGTGGGCACCTGTAAGCCCAGCTACTCTGGAGGCTGAGGCAGGAGAATCACTTGAACCCAGGAGGTGGAGGTTGCAGTGACCCTAGATGGCATCACTTCACTCCAGCCAGGATGACAAGAGCGAAACTCTGTCTCAAAAAAAAAAAAAAAAAAAAAAAAAAAAAAAAAAAAAAAAAAAAGGCACTGGACTGGCAGCATTTACCTTAAGCTGACTGGCTGACTGAAGAGCCCCATGGTCCTTGAGTGATCAGTAGGGGTAGCCAGGCAGTACTTGTCACGTGCGTAGGGTGGTGGAGGCCATGGGGAGTGATTCCTCTGCTTGAGGAAAGGGAAGGGAAGAATGGGAAGAACTTTGTCCTGTAGCTTGGGTGTCAGCTCAGCTGCAACAGAATATAGCACCAGGTAGATTCCAAAGGTAACCGACTCCAGACCCGGGCTCCCAGACAGCAACTCCAGGCCTGCCCAGGGCCAGGAACATTCACCACCCTGAAGAGAAGGACACAGGCCTGGCTGGATTTGTCATCAAATGATTGTGGAGCCCTTGGGCCTTGAGTGAACATAGACAGTAGCCAGGCAGTGGTCATTGCAGGACCTGGGCAAGACCCATTGCTGTGCTGGCCTCAGGTCTGACCTAGCACAGGTTGGGAGAAAATATTTTCAAACTACCCATTTGACAAGGCGTTAATAACCAGAATATACAAGGAGCTCAAAAAACTCTATAGGAAAAATCTAGTAAAACAATCGAAACAATGGGCAAAAGGTTTGAATAGCCACTTCTCCAAACAAGACACACAAATGGCAAACAGTCATATGAAAAGGGGCTCACCTTCATTGATCATCAGAGAAATGCAAATGAGAACTACAGTAAGGTATCATCTCACCCTGGTTAAAAAGCCTTACATCTAAAAGACAGGCAATAACAAACGCTGGTGAGGATGTGGAGAAAACGGAAGCCTGGTACACTGTTGGTGGAAATGCAAATGAGTATAACCACTATAGGAACAATTTGGAGGTTCCTCCAAAAACTAAAAATTGAGCTACCATATGATCCAGCAACCCCACTGCTGGGTAGATACCCAAAAGAAGGGAAATCAGTATATAAAAGAGATATCTGCACTCCCATAATTGTTGCACCACTGTTCACAATAGGTGAGACTTGGAAGTAACCTAAGTGTCAATCAGCAGATGAATGAATAAAGAAAAGGTGGTACATATACACAATGGAGTATATTCAGCCATGAAAAAAGAGATCCTGCCATTTGCAACAACATGGATGGAACTGGGGGTAATTGTGTTACACAAAATAAGCCTTGCACAGAAAGACAAACTTCACATGTCCTCGCTTATAAATGGGAGCTAAAAAAAATTAAAACAATTGAACTCATGGAAATAGGGTAGAATGACAGTTACCAGAGGCTGGGAAGGGTAGTGGGTTTGGGGGAGGGGAGAGTGAAGTGGGGATGGTTAATGGTTTCAATAATATAGTTAGGAAGAATGAATAAGATCCAGTATTTGACAGCACAACAGGGTGACTATAGTCGACAATAATTTATATTGTACATTAAAAAATAACTAAGAATGGGGTGGGCGCAGTGGCTCATGCCTGTAATCCCAGTACTTTGGGAGGCTGAGGCAGGAGGATCACGAGGTCAAGAGATTGAGACCATCCTGGCCAACATGGTGAAACTCCGTCTCTAGTAAAAATACAAAAATTATCTGGGTGTGGTGGCACGCACCTGTAGTCCCAGCTACTGGGGAGGCTGAGGCAGGAGAATCGCATGAACCCAGGAGGCGGAGGTTGCAGTGAGCCAAGATTGCACCACTGCACTCCAGCCTGGTGACAGAGTGAGATTCCATCTCAAAAAAATAAATGAATAAATAAAAAATAACTAAGAATGTAATTGGATTGTTTGTAACACAAAGAAAGGATACATAATGTAAAAAAAAAAAAAAAGAAATACTGACTCAGTGTTAATTTTAAGCTATAACTATTGCATAACAATGATAGATAAAACCATTAAAAAAAAAAAGAAAGGATACATAATTAAGATGATGGATACCCCATTTATCTTGATGTGATTATTAGACATTGTATGTCTATATCAAAATATCTTACGTACCATAAATATATATACAATGTACCCACAAAAATTTAAAATTAAAAAGAAATAAAATCTTGCCTCATAATTAAAATTAAAGTCAGGAAATGGCAAAAGAAAAGGGGTGGAGACAGGTGCAGAGTTGTAATAATGGATAGACTCTGGCACTCTATCACAAGAGAAGGGCCTCAGTTCTGGTGAAGGAAGCAAAAAAGGTTAGCCAGGGAATGAAGGTGTATGTCTATGCCTTGAGAAACAGATTGGTCATATGTCAAAGTTTGAGAATCAGGCACGCAGAAACAAAAGCAAAAAGGGCAAGAAAAAATGGCTACAGAGTAAAATAGAACAATCATGGCACTCCATGGGAAAGACCCACATAAACATAATAGAAAAAAAGTTTCATTTAATCCATTTGTACCTATGGTGGAGCCTAGTTTCTGTTCTGCTTCTTTCCTGCAGATTAAATGAACTATTTGGCTACATACCTAACCCTCAACTTTTATATTTCGTTCCCAGGACAATGACCAGTTTCTTTTTTCTTTGACATGCTTTTTCACCAAAGATAAATAAGCCTTCCTCTTGGCATAAAAAATCTTCATAACACCTGAAGGGAAAGTCTGGAAAAAGCTTGTGGTATGGATTTAGATCTGGGTGTCATCAACAAATGGTACCATAAAAAATGAAAGTGGTTGTATTGCCTAGGGAAAGAATGTAAAGGAAGCAGACACCAGACCAAGGACTTCAATCGTTTTTGAATTGCTTTCTGCTGGAAATATATGTCCCTGTAGACGAGTCCCTGGAAATACTAGCTGAAAGTATTAAACAGAACACTAACACAGGATGCTATGGGGCAAACGACTAGCTTACTTACCACTTAAGATCACTGAAAATTGTTCAGCATTCTACAGTCTTCTGGTGTAAGCATTCATTTGAAACGTTAAAAAAAAAAATGCTGTTTGGCCGGGCGCGGTGGCTCAAGCCTGTAATCCCAGCACTTTGGGAGGCCGAGATGGGCGGATCACGAGGTCAGGAGATCGAGACCATCCTGGCTAACATGGTGAAACCCTGTCTCTACTAAAAAAATACAAAAAACTAGCCGGGCGAGGTGGCGGGCGCCTGTAGTCCCAGCTACTCCGGAGGCTGAGGCAGGAGAATGGCGTAAACCCGGGAGGCGGAGCTTGCAGTGAGCTGAGATCTGGCCACTGTACTCCAGCCTGGGTGACAGAGCAAGACTCCGTCTCCAAAAAAAAAAAAAAAAAAAAAAAATGCTGTTTTACCCTTCTTAAAAAGTAGATAACAGTATCTTACTCCAGAATCCATATACTAAAGCTGAAGGGTTTTTAATTTTTATTTTATTTCTTTTGATCACTTTAAAGTCTCTTGGCTATTGCAACATTTTGCGTAAACAAAGTAATCATATGCAATTTTGGCATTACATCATCTTGGAGAGAACTATTTCTTAATGATTTTCATTCTTGTTATCTCAACAACTTTATAGGAAACAGAAGCATATTATTTTTAGATTGAGGAACTTATTGTTCAGCCACATTTAGTTGTTAGCTTGGCATTGTACAGCCTCTACTATAATGTAATATATTGGAATAAGTGTGGACTTTGAGACTAGAAAAATCTAAGTTTGAGACAGAATATCACTAGCTTAGGTGTAACCACCTTCACAAATCCTTTCTTGCAATTGTCCCCTCGTTCATGAGTTATTTTCCTTTTATGTTCACAAAAAACTCTGGCATAGATCTGGCTTTACAATTATCCCACGTTCTATTAAAATGATTAGCTGCCATGTCAGTTTCCTCAATTACAACTCCTTAAAATGAAGAAGCATTTGTTTACTATTACATCTCCAGCACCCAACACACAGCTCAGCACAATTTAGGTGTTCCTTTAAATATTTGAAAAGGCAGGTGAATAGGCAATATTTAAGTGGCTTGATTTATTTTTCTTAAAGAAAGAATGAAAATAGAGGAATTATAATATTTTTTTCAGCTGTGTGGACAAAATGAATCTAAGCATAGCATGCCAATAAAATCAGGCCAGAAAATATAAAGCTAAAGGCATCATCATGAGCAAAATTTCATGAAGTCTTAATTGTCATCCTGGGCTTCATAACAGCTTGTGTTTGGTTGGGTAGTCAGAGGAGTTTCTAGCAATTAATTTAGTTTTCTGAAAATACTGAACCATATTTCTGAGAAAAAGTTACGTTGTGAAACTCTGTGGCACATTCTAAGATGGCTACATTTTGGATTTAAGTAGTTTATAATTTTAATATGAATGCCAGGAAATGGCGCAGAAATTCAATGCAAAAGCTCCTGCTCTCATCTATGATTTCCCATCACAATACCTAACAGTATCATTAGATTGAACTTTGCAGCTAGATTCCAGAGGCCCCTATCTGTTAAGTAAAAGAGATAGATAAGAAAGTTCATGATCTTGTATTTGGAACTTCATACAATTAAATCACATATGAATACACCATAGCCAGTGCTAAATGGCTCCCATAATTCTATTACAAAATCCCTGTTGCTGATTCCAAAATTGCAATGCCTCAATTTAAATTAATTTATTAGGCAGATCTCTTGAAAAAATGATGCAAGAAATTTCATAAATGGACCTTTTTGAAGTGGGGGAGAATTCTTTGTTGCCCCTGTATCTCATTGCACTACTACTTTCATCAAAGATGGTCTCTTTGTGGTTTTGAAAATGTAACCAAATTAATATTTAAATTAAATCATTCAAATTAAATTAAAATGATTTAATGAAACCATTTGATTAAAAGGTTGAATCAAATAAGATCTAGTATTTGATAGCACAGCAGGGTGACTACAGTCAGCAATAGTTTATTATACATGTTTAAATAACTAAAAGATTATAATTAGATTGTTTATAACACAAAGAAAGTATAAATGCTTGAAGTGATGGATACTCCATTCACCCTGACGTGATTATTATGCATTGTATGCTTGTATCAAAAGATCTCATGTACACCCCATAAACAAACACATCACCATGTACCCACAAATATTAAAAATAATTTTTAAAAGACTGAATCAATTAAAGTTTTCAATTGAATACCTTTATAATATGTGTATTCAAACCAGGCTTTCCTGACAAGAAAGTTATTTGATGGTTAGAATTTGTCAGATTGGTTATAACTGTCCCCAAAAGCTCAAATTCTATTAAGGGGCCAGTGTTTATTTTCTAAGATCTAACTCATAAAATTAGAAAAATCTATGTAAAGTACACCATGTTAACAGGCAGGCAAATGCATCCCCAATGGTCAGAGTCATGCATGAAAATTACTACTGATTGGAGTTCATTTTACCACATCAGGATACCACATCTATCTATAGCAACTAATGAATGATGTTGCATTTCTTTCTATCCTTAGATTCCAGGTAAATTAGTGCTTACATTTTCTTGGATACACTTATGATGGATGAACCTTGGAAGAACATGTACAGTTCTGAGTGGAACCTCTTCCATGTGATCTAGACAACTATTTTTAAATGCTTATGGGTGGATACTGTATGCTTAGACAACATAGAAAAGTCAGAGGAAAAATATTAACACCAGAAATAACATTTGAGGAAAAAAATCCTGAATTAGGCCTTGGTAGCTTTGTGAATGTACAGGTCTGTTTCTCCCCTCTCCTAATAAAGACTGCCAAATGCTCTCCATTTCCTATTAATGGGTTCTCTAAGTTCTTTCACTGCTGCCTTATATTCCCTACTGCTTCACAGGCTGTCTTGAGTCCTTCTGACTAAGCAGTATTGGCTGACACGCACGCGCAGAGAGACTATTGAGTCATATCTTATTGTGAAATGTGAGTTGCTTCTGTGAGAAGACAGCTAAATAAATTGCTATAGAAACTTGTTCCTATGGATTAAGTCAGTATATATTATATGATCACCAATACTGTGAGTTGATTTCTAAACCAGGTTGGTCTTTATCCTTATTGCAAAGGCGAGTACCACACTGTAAAGGTTCTGCTAGTAATATCTATTTTAAGTAAATGTTGCAGTGACACATGGAGCCATTTCAGCTTATTACCAGCTACTGATGTCTGAGATGCTCTTTGGCATAATATATGAGAAAAATAAGGACAGCCAAGAAAAAATATATATGGCTAGCCAAAGAAGTGCCAATGGATTAAATGCTAATGCTTAAATTCTCCATCAATCTGAAGTGTGGCCAAGGTCAGTCTGATGCCACGAGTTACTTCCAGGGCATAAATGTCCTTCAGATAGGATGATGATTTGAGAAGGCTTGAGAAAATGTACAAAAGATGGATGTGGGTAAAAGTTAAATGCCTTCAGTCTTCCTCTACTTGAATCCAGTAATCCTACAAAATGTATTTTTCTAAAATAGAAATTGTATTATTTCTGTTAGAGCTTCAAAAAGTTTTAATAGGAAAAATATGGTGTTCTATGGTCCAAACAATAATCTCCAAATTTACTTTAATTTCAGTTGAAATTCAAAGCATATTATAATTTAACATCTACCCACCTTTTCCAGCTTCCTCTGACATTGACTCAAAGGGCTAGATTCCCTGATGATATCACACTTTTACATTTTCATTAATTCCTATGTCATTCACACTGTCTATAAAGTCAAGCCTTATCTCCTCTTTTCTGCCTCTCAAAAACCCAGTTACATTTTAAGACCCTACTCAAAAGTCATCTTTTTTGGGAAATATCTAGAACAGTGCCTCACACATGGTGGGCCCTAAATGAATATTAGTTAAATGAATAAATGAACAAATCGGTGAATCAGACTTCTGAACTGATATATTCCTCTTAGAAGTTTGTGTATAACTCTAGTTTAGCATTTATCAAACATTATCACAGTGGGATATGTGCATATAGAAACATACAAATAGCCAAATTATATGATTTGTATACAAATAGACAAACTATAATTATACTATTCCTTAGAAACACTGATGTGGACTTACTCACTTTTATTTTCTAGAACCTAGAAAATTCTGTAATTCAAAGTAAGAGTACCTAGTACTAACTTCTTGAATGAATACATCTACTGCTGAATTCACGTCTATACTACTGGTTATTCCTTTTTAGTTAATGAATTATTTATAGTATATTTTAAGATATTGAAAAAGGCTTATTTTTCTGCCCATTGTGGTAAGAACGCATATGCACTAAAATTTTTGAAACATCCCTAAAAATACTTTTTTTTGTAATTAAAGTAATTCTTTTTTTTTTTTTTTTTTTTTTTTCCCCAGAGAGGAGGGATTTCAAGTGACCCTTAGACTTATGGCTCATGCTAACTCTTTGTAACTCACAAGTGGTGATATAAGTCATGATAACAAATGCCAAAGTTTCATAATGCTGAAATTTATCTTCTTGTTATTTTATAATTTTGAGCAGCATTCAATTTTAGTGGGTTGTGGCAGAGATTGTTTCTCTACAGAATATTATCTTAAGAGAACATATTGAAAATAAAGTTAAAATTTTCCATCCCTTGAAATTCACCAGTGGCAACTTTGAACTTCAAGAAAATGTCATTTGAGTTTGATAATGTCTCAATGAAGCCTCTTTCTGATGACTAATTCTTAGTCATCTCTCACTTCTCTTACTTCACATGGCACTTATTGTACCTTTGTCACTTGATCTAAACTACTCTGCATTGTTTTTTATCCTTTTTTCTGGAAACATCAAGGTTAGGAATTATGTGTTATGGCTCTGTGTCACTAGTACCTGGGGCACCAAAGTGTACATGTATATATACGCGCGTGTGTGTGTGTGTGTGTGTGTGCACGCGCTATGGGCTGTTTAACCTTATGGAAATAACTTTATCAAAATATTTTATTCAGAAATCAGCTACTTAATTAACAGCAGATGTTTCCTAATGCTTTAGGAGTCAAGGATTTAGACATATAAGGTAGATTTGTATAGAATGAGAAAGCTTTTTATTCAGTGCTAAGATAATGTGTTGTCTTTACTGTGACCTGCAATAGCATATTATGGTTAAGTAGTATTTTTATGTGATGACTAACACCATAACATTTTTAACATTGCAGAGAAAACATGATGGGTTTTCACTTAACTAAATTTAAAGAATGTGAGCCCTATTTGAAATTTCTCTTTGTGTAGGCAATCTACTTCTGGCCTGAAACGTCAGTCGAATCCCATAAGTTATGCAGCCTTCTGCTAATATCCACATTTTAAAAATTATTACATTCAACTGAACACTTTAGACATTAAAGCATGAATGTTTAAAGCATGATAAAATACACACATCCTAGGGAAAATCAATAATTACATTATTTTCTGACTTTAAAACCCCAAACACTGTTTATTTGTCAGATTAATAACTTCCTGGTGCAACCAAGGCCAGGTATTCTCCAGAAGCCCTAAGTGCCTAGGGGTTCTCTCGATTATAAAGGACTGTTGTCTTGTTCAGTGGACAAACCCTGGATATGGACTCCACTCCTGGCTTTCAGAATACTTAGCTCTGTGTCATTAGAACAATCAATTTACCTCACTGAGCCTTGGTTTCCAGATCTGTAAAATGAAGGAACAGAGCACTTTGAATTTTAAGGTCTCTTCTAATTCCAAGACTCTGAGTATAAAGTAGTAATTGTCTTCCTAATTATCTGGGGAATATAGAGCTGTCCAAATCATTCTTATAGGCTCAATGAGATTATATTAACAGGGCAATGTTAATACTAATACTACTAATCTACAGCAAGATTTATATTTATACTTGTTTGAAACCACATGAAGGACGCAAATGTTCTTACCAAAATTTGTGATTTCCGAAGACCTCTCTTTTACCACATGCACACCAGAACATCTGGTATAGGTAGTTAAGTACAAAATTAATTTGACTCTTGTTTCCCAAACAGACATTGTCTGTTCCCTAATTGCTGATAGTTCAGTCCTCAAATCCCAGGAATTATTATGTTTCAAATATACTGTTCTTGGCTATAGCCAGGTACTCCATTTATGAGAACAGATTTAATTCCAGTCTGACTAGGGTTATTTCAGCCATCCACTGTCTGCCTTGGCAAACTTTTCTTTAGCTTGATTAAATACTTGTTGCCAACTTCCCAAGTGAGAACACTTATGGAACAATGTGCTCCTTTACAGACACTAACCCTATTTAACCCTGATTGCACAACAAGGAATTTATCCTTTAATTACCTTACGGCCAAGAAGTAAAATCTGAAGGCATTTTTGTGCCCATGGATATTTAGTTTATATACACTGTGGCTTAGGTTAGAAATTTAAGACACAGTGTTGAACAATCAGTGAACCTGAACTCTTAATAATTAGAAAACCCTATATTAAATGGTATTCACAAGAATTTACCTCAGGACAAATACAGGTAGATTGGAGTAAAGAAAGCCACAACTTGGCAGAAAGAATGTCTCTACAGGCATCAAAATTCAAGATATAGAGAGACAAAAATATTACCAAACATTTTTCAAGTGACAACATATTGGTCTTACCAGAACAGGATATTCTTTAAAAAATGTTGCTTGACTAAAGGCCCATAAGTTGCAAGAAGCTATGGCCAGGAAATAAGGTGATAATGAAAGTAAGCAAAAGGAAGTCAACTAACTTTGGCTTACGCATTAACAAGAATGTCTTCTTTCAAGATGAATTACTTCATCGCAACCTTTTTCCAGCTGCAGCTGCATAAACATGTTTGGAGCCAATTTCAATGAAACTAACCTTACCAGGATGAATTATTTTAGGGATATCTCACATTTATCCAAGGAGTATTTCCCATGACAGTGGGCACTCTTCTTAACAATTTAACATATGCTGTTATTAGATGAGAGTCACATTTTCTTGGAATATGCATCTGCATGACCTGATACAACTAACTAAAGACTTATCCTCAGTGAGGTGATTGGAGTATCCCATCCTCAGATTACAGTATTCTTAGCTGAGAGACAACAGCTCTCTGTCAGCACAACAAATATGAGAAAGATCCTTCCAGTCTGGAACACAGATCTTTGATTTGTGGTGAGTTGGTCTGTTTGATGTAGGGTCAGGATAGCCTCTTACACTTCAAAGAACTGTGGCTAAACTCAACAGTAAATTGAAGAACACATCCTTAGAATATTACCAGATTGTACTCTGCTGCTTAAAAGAGTTGCCATACATTAGCAAAAACAAGCGTGATAGGTGTTTATTATTGCCTGCCTCTTACACAAGCAACAAAGAACACATCTAGAAATGAGGTGCAGGCATTTTGGTTATATAATTTTGGGATTTGAAATATTAGTGAGTCTTCCTTAAGCTTTTGCTATTTTCATGTTATTTTCTGATTGAGGGAGGAAACAGTAAAGCATAGACTTTTAAAGTTGTCACAAACACTAACCAAATACTAAAATCACCGATCATGATCAAGTGATCTTGTATAGGCATCATTAACAAAACACTGTACATGCTTCTCTCTCTCTCTCTCTCTCTCTCTCTCTCTCTCTCTCTCTCTCTCTGATTCTCGCTATTCTCACCATTTTATTTTTCTTCATAGCACTCACTAACATCTAACTTACTCTATACTGACTCTCTTTTATTTCATTTATTGTCTCTCTTCTTCCATGAGTATAAGTTTTATGTCTGTTTATATTCACCACTCCAGCTGCAATGATTAGCAGAGTGTCTGATACAAAGTAGTAAGTGCTTAATATATATTGGTTGAATTAATGGATGGATGGATGGACGGATGGATGGATGGATGAATAAATAAATAAAAAATAAAGTCTAAGGTGTTGTCTACTGATTTTTCTGTGTTTATGCATTATTCAATAATAGAGCCAGATCTAGATACCAGATCTCCTGACTTTCAATCCTGTACTCCCTATCAATGAAAGAGAAAGATAACTATGAAAATTCATAATATCTCCCAATAAAGGAGTGTTGGAATAGGATAATACAGCTAATAAATGTAAGGAAAAGATTATTCTTTGAAGACTATTTGATTTGAAAACTATTTGAAGACTGTTAATTTATCTAGGAATATTACCTATGAAAAGTTAATCGTTCTATGTCCAAGAAATAAAAAGAAGACAGTGATGCATAGCTTCAAATAACTAGAAGTATAGAGATTAGATCAGTAACATATCAATGTCCTCCAAGGAGCCTCACTCTTAAATAATTTTTTAAAAGATGGTGCAAAATCTCACTCCGTCTTCTAGACTAGCTGAGATAAATATATTAATGTATGGGATCATGATGAAAATAACAAGACGATCTTTAGAAAAGTATTATATGTCTGTAGGCATGGGCAAAAATTTTGTGATGAATTCACCAAAAGCAACTGCAACAACAGCAAAAATTGAAAAACGGGATCTAATTAAACTAAAGAGCTTCTGCACAGCACACACGCACACACACACACAAATCCTATCATCAGAGTGAACAGACAACGTACAGAATGGGAGAAAATTTCTGTAATCTACCCATCTAACATAGGTATAATATCTAGAATTTAGAAGGAACTTAAATTAGCAAGTAAAAAACAAACAACCCCATCAAAAATGGGGCAAAGACTATGAACAGACACTTCTTAAGATATTTATGCAGACAACAAACATATGAATAAAAGTTCAACATCAATGATCATTAGAGGAATGCAAATCAAAACCACAATGAGATACCATCTCACGCCAGTCAGAATAGTGATTATTAAAAAGTTAAGAAGCAATAGATGCTGGTGAGGTTGTGGAGAAACAGGAACGCTTTTACACTGTTGGTGGGAATGTAATTAGTTCAATCACTGTGGAAGATAGTGTGACGATTCCTCAAGGATCTAGAACCAGAAATACCATTTGACCCAGCAGTTCCACTAGTGGGTATATACCCAAGGGAATATAAATCATTCTATTATAAAGATACATGCACACATATGCTTATTGCAGCACTATTCACAATACCAAAGACATGAGATCAATGCAAGTGTCCATCAATGATTGACTGGATAAAGAAAATGTGGTACATATATACCATGGAATACTATGCAGTCAAAAGAGGAATCAGATCATGTCCTTTGCAGGGACATGGATGAAGCTGGAAACCATCAACCTCAGCAAACTAACACAGGAACAGAAAACCAAACACTTCATGTTTTCACTCATAAGTGAGAGCTGAAAAATGAGAACACATGGACATGGCGAAGGGAACAACATACACTGGGGCCTGTTGGTGTGGGAGAGGGGAGGGAGAACATCAGGACAAATAGCTGATGCATGTGGTGCTTAATACCTGGGTGATGGGTTGATAGGTGCAGCAAACTACCATGACACACATTTACCTATGTAACAAACTTGCACATTCTGCACATGTATCCGGAACTTAAAGTAAAATAAAAAAATAAAAATGAAAGTAAAACAAACAAAAAAGAAAAGTATCATATGTCTGAACAATAATGGATAGACCCCGGGGCTTAGTAGTAGAAATTGTCTTTCTAAAAGAAAGATCACATGGTACAGTGAGTTTTGAATTTTAGAGTGCCTCATAATTACCTGAGGAGCATGTTAAAATACTGATCCAAATATCAAGAAATTCTGATGCACATGGTCACATTCTAAGAATTGTGACTACAATGAATGAAAATGACCTTCTAAAGATCACACATCAAGTTTAGGTACGGGAAATATGGACTAGTAAACTCAAATTTTCCAAATTCCTCAGCCATTTTATAATTATTTAATTAAAACATTAGATAATAGCTGTGTGTGTGTGTGTGTGTGTCTGTGTGTTTATCGTCTATGATTCTCTACAAGATTTCAAT
Source organism: Rhinopithecus roxellana (assembly GCF_007565055.1). Lineage (NCBI taxonomy): Eukaryota > Metazoa > Chordata > Mammalia > Primates > Cercopithecidae > Rhinopithecus > Rhinopithecus roxellana. The sequence goes on along the minus strand of NC_044555.1, from coordinate 105,341,847 downwards.
TTCCTTTAAGGTAAGGACTATGCTTTTTGTTTATCACTGTAAGCCCAGCACCTAGTGTAAATACTCAGTATCTGAATGAATGAATGAATGAATGTACTTCTTATCTCTAATTGGCAAATATTGAACAAAATTTGGCTCAAGCTATTCCATTTTCCTACTTATAGTTTTAAGTTGAATAGTTATAAACTTGGGAGTGGGAGGAAATTTTCCAGTTTTTTCTGAGAAGAGAGAAAGAAGTCACTTCTTTCTTCTACCCCATACCCTCTCTCTCCCTCATACCAATGCAAAGGATTATCTCTTCTTAAAGTAATAATACTTTCATTTCATGTGGATTAAAGAGGGGCTAAGAAAATTTGCATAGACTGCTCTGTCAATTTTGATGTGTTGGTGTGCATGTTTTATGCAAGTATGCATTCCTATACTCATTTATATGCTTGTATCTGAATATTCATAAGCACATTCAGATCAATGTACCAGAACATGATAAATGTGTTGGTCTACTTGATTTTTCTGCAAATCTTATGATCAATTCTATGATTGAATTATTATTATGTATTATGTAAGCCCATTTATGGATTTGGTTGACGTGCTCATGGTGCTATTAATTGGCATGGTCAGAAACATGGTCAGAAAGCCATATTTATTCAGAATTTAAAAGGATCTTGGCAATTTCTCTTCTTTGATACTGCTGGAAAAATATATGAAACAATTTGTCTGCTTTTTTTTTTTTGGAGACAGGGTCTCCTCCGGGCGCCCAGGCTAGAGTGCAGTGATGTGATCTCAGCTCATTGCAACCTCTCATTTACTTATTTAAAAAAAATCCAAATGTTCCATTGATGAACTAAATACTCTTGAGCATAAAGAATAGTTTTATTGTTTCCATAATAAAACTTGCGAATAAGAAGAAATGGGCAAAATACTCTTTTTTGTAATTAAATCTTCATGTAATTCATTAAATGCAGATGAAACAAGTGTCATAATCTATTCAATATATTGTTGGAAGTTAATCAGTGCTATTTTCTAAATGAGAGAAAGAAAAGGGGTATTCATTTTCTACCCTACACCTCTAATAGACATGTACATTGGTTTAAGTGCTTATTTTTAAACTTCTAAAATGAATTTTTACAAATAGAATGAAAGTCTATCTATTTATCTATCACACAGCCAATTACAATGAATTCCCATAAAGTAGAAAATTATTTTTGCTGTAACGAGGTGGGTCAACTTCAATATTACCTAACCTAAGTGGTTAATTGGCTGGGATTAGGAATCTTTTTGATTTTGTAAAACATTTCACTGTAATGGTATTTTTAAACTTTATTTCCTTCAAACATATGCATATAATAGGGAAGAAATTGCATTTAAAACTCATTATAAATACAATAAAATGAGCAGGAGTAAGGATTTGGAAGGACACAGAACTGGATATTCGCATTTAAACTATTGTGGAACTTCTTGAATACCATAAGGTTTTTGATTATCCTGAAAGAGAAGAGTGGGATGGGATCTTGTCCCTAGAGGTCTGCAAAAAGGGAACAGACATCTAACTCCATGTACTATATAGATATTTTTAGGTTCTAATATGACTGAATAACAAAAACAATGCAGTAATATCTCTCACAAACTATTCAATCACTTATAGTCTATCTCAGAATAAACAATTTATTTTATGCAAAATGTAACCAAAATATAAACACTTAGAAGTGCAAACCTAACTTAGCATTTTGTTCAAAAGACACTTTAAGTACCTGCAGATAAATATAAAAACTTGATAGGAAATAAAACAGAATTCTTAGAATGCTAAACATATTATTTTACAACAATAGTAGGCAATACTTACATGTTGCTTACTATGTGCCAGGCACTGTTACAGGTGCATTGTCCTCATACACGATTCCTTATATCCCATACCTAAGGTGCCTTAGTCCTCATATCGAGTGAGGCACATACTGTGATCACCCCCATTGTAAAGATGAGGAATCATGAGTTTATGAGAGTCCTTGGATAAGACACAAACTTCTTATCCTTCTTATCAATATTGACCTTAGTTGTGGGTATGCTAGCAATATTTCCTTTTGTGACCTCTATGGTCACAAAATTAGTTACAAATTAAAAAGTGGGAACTAATTAAACTAAAGAACTTCTTATTTTTTTTTTTTTAATTTTTAGAGGTTGTTAGCATTTTTTAAAACATCTTAACAATTAAGATCACTTCTAATTACTGTTAATTAGTTAATTATTTTCTTTCCTTCTGAGAAAGGCCTGGAACAGATTAGCCTCCTTGCAGGAATCAACTGAGAAAAAATTTATGACATTTTTTTCCTTTTTTTTTTTTTTTTTTTTTTTTTTTTGAGGCGGAGTCTCGCTCTGTCGCCCAAGCTGGAGTGCAGTGGTGCGATCTCGGCTCACTGCAAGCTCCGCCTCCCGGGCTTACGCCTCAGCCTCCCGAGTAGCTGGGACTACAGGCGCCCGCCCCTAGACCCGGCTTATTTTTTTTGTATTTTTTAGTAGAGACGGGGTTTCACTGTGTTAGCCAGGATGGTCTCCATCTCCTGACCTCTTGATCCGCCCGCCTCGGCCTCCCAAAGTGCTGGGATTACAGGCATGAGCCACCGCGCCTGGCCCACTTTCTTTCTTTTTTAAATTATTATACTTTAAGTTCTAGGGTACATGTGCACAACGTGCAGGTTTGTTACATATGTATACATGTTCAAAAGCTTAATTTCCAATGAGAAATTGAAGGTCTGGAAATATCTGCCTCAATATTTTATAGGGTATATGCCTGCAGTCAGTGAGAAGCACGAGGATATTCTGTTAATTGCACATGTAAGGTATGATAAAACATTAATCTTAAATCTCTTACATAGTAACAAAACAAGACCTACAGTAAAATATTTGGCATTCTGTGGCACAGCTAAAATCTCAAGTACTCTTCTTTTTAGATTATCACAAAAGGGTAATTAAACTGTTGCAAATTCTTTCCTATAGAATTATCCCTGCGCCAAAAGTGTGAAGCAAATAATTTCCTTCTTGAGATAATGTCACTAAGGAGGAGGTCTCAGCTTTCCTGAGAACTGTAATTTTTCTAATAGTTCTTTCAGTTTACGTTGAAAAGACTGACATTAACAAAGTCATTTCATGCCAAATATAAGTTAAAGTAGGAAGATGAAAACTTGAATATGAGATATATTGACAATATTTTCCAAAAATATCCCAATGGCCGTGGTGCTTCATGCCTGTATTCCTAGCACTTTGGGAGGCTGACACAGGTAGATTGCTTGACCCCATGAGTTTGAGACCAGCTGAGCAACATGGCAAAACCCCATCTCTACAAAAAATACAAAAATTAGCTGGGCATGTGGCATATACCTGTAGTCCCAGCTACCTGGGAGGCTGAGGTGGGAGGATCACTTGAGCCCTGGGAAACTGAGGCTGAAGTGAGCCGTGATTATGCCATAGCACTCCACCTTGGACAACAGAGCAAGACCCTGCCTGAAAAAAAAAGTTCCTGACTTTGCTTGTATCTATACATCTTTTCATCTGAATTGGGAAGATTTTATTCATTAAGGGTAAAAATGTTATTAGAATCCATACTCATGGGGCCAGGCGCGGTGGCTCACCCCTGCAATTCCATTACTTTGCGAGGCTGAGGTGGGTGGATCACCTGAGGTCAGGAGTTCGAGACCAGCCTGGCCAACTTGGTGAAACCCCATCTCTACTAAAAATACAAAAAATTTAGCTGGACAGGTGGTGGGCACCTCTATTCCCAGCTACTTGGGAGGCTGAGGCAGGAGAATTGCCTGAACCAGGGAAGCAGAGGTTGCAGTGAGCCGAGAAGGCACCATTGCACTCCAGCCTGGGCAACAAGAATGAAACTCCATATCAAAAAAAGAAAAAAATCCATACTGCTGAACTCATGAAGGGTAAAAATGTTATTAGAATCCAAAGTGTATATGGTTAGTCAAAATCTGTAGTTGTTCCGGAGATAGAAGAGAGGAAATGCGGGGGTAGGAACAGGAAATTACTTAGTTTTCTCTTAGTTTAATTAATGCTATTGGGTAAAAAGATACAGGACTTATCCCTGAACTTCAACAGGATTTTCTCATTCTTCAAACCCTCATCTAAACTCAAAATGTATTGAGAAATTAATTTCCCCATTACTCCAGGGAATATTTTGAGGATTTCTAATTTAGCCTTGATGTCTTTATTTCTACATGAAAAGAAAACCCTGGCTTTCAACCATTAGAACCATTTAGAACAAAACTGAAGGCTATTTTGCATTTTTCCTTTCCTAAGCTATTTAATTCAATCTCCTGTATTCAAGATGAGGTCTCTCAAGCATTTATAAACTTTCAGTTCATTTTTTCCATACCCAACAGATTTCTGACTTGTGAAATCATAAATATTTTCTGGAACCGAATTTTTCATGACCTGCTTTTCATACTCCTCTGTGTTCTATTGCTTTCTTAAAACCTTAAAATACAGTTCTGGTAGATATTTTTCTGCATGCAAATTGATGCAATGTGTTATTACATGCAAACTGATGCAATGTGTACTACAACGATTGGCTTCTATAACATTTTGGAAGGCTCTTTCAATTTTATTTGTGGATTTGTGTTGTATAGAGTCCTCTGGGAAACCAGGCCCAAGGACAGATGGTTCCCTCTTATTCAGGATATAATGTGGTCCAGAAAAAGATTCGTCTGGGTCTTTGAATTTGGAAAGTCTCTCTGTTGCCCAAAAGTGGGTGACTAGTACAAATGCATGCCAAAGACTATATTTCTTGGCACATGTAGAAAATTGTAATTGCTTTCACTTCAGTTGCCTGTGTTTTGTGCCACAGCCACTTAATAAAATGAAAACCAGGAGAAAGAATCAACCAGAATACTTTAGCAATGATGGCTTTTAGGGGAAAAAAGAAAAAAAAAAAAAAAACACACACACACACACCCCAAAACAAAACAAAAAAAAAAAAACACAAAAATCCCACCTTTTTTTAACTGATAAAACACAACTTAGAAACTGAGACCCCTAGGGAGAAGCAGACTGTTACACTGGACTACGTGATTTCAGGCCAATTGGGCTCAGAACTTTTAAACTATTACACTGAGTCATATGAAATTGCTAATATTCAACTCCCTAAACTGCAAAAATATCAATTTCATATACCTCAACCTAATTTAATTTCTTTCCACCCACAACAAATTCATGAGAGGCAGCAGAGTATAATATAATAGCTAAAGATTTCGTGTTAGATTGCTTGGAGGCAAACCCTACCTCTGCCACTTAATTTTTGTGATTTGGGGTAAACAGTTTCACTTCTTTGCGCCTCAGCTTCTTCACCTGCATAATACTTGATTGTATTACTAAAGGCATCAATTTCAGTATCCTTTTTGTTGTTGTTTTTACAATGCAGTTGTTTCAGTTTGGGATAATTACTAGCAATACTGCTACAAATAATTCTTTTATATGGATCTCGGTGCTCAGGTGTAACCCTTTCTGTAGGCTATATACCTAATAATGAAATTTCTGGATCATAGGGTTCACACTTTTCTACTGCTATGTAATGCTAAATTGCTTTTTAATATAGTTTGTATCAATTTACGTTTCCACCAGAAGTATATGAGAGTTCCTATGGCTCCATATGCCTGCCAGCATAAGTATTGTCACACTTTTAATTTTTGCCAGTCTGGTGACTATTAACTGGCATTTAATTGCAATTTTAATTTCCCCGATTACTAAGTTTGAGCATCTTTACAAATATGTATTGGCAATTTGCATTTCTTTTGTGAAGTTTCTCTTGAAATCTTTTGTCCTTTTCTCAAATTTCATGGTTTGCTCTTTTCTTATTAATTCATCAATTTTTTTTATATGCTCTGGTTACTAATCTTATTCTGGGTACTTGTATTTTGTATTACAAATATGTTTGCCACCTCTGTGGCTTATTTTTTGACCCTGCCAGGTGTCATACAGTTTTTGGATTTTCCCCACCTTTTATTGAAGTATAATTTCCATAAAAATTCACTGCAGGTTGTTTTCTGATGAACCAAAGTTCTGTATTTCAATGTAGTCAGATTTACTGCTTTTTTAAATTGCTGCTTTCTGAAATCCTTCATTTATTGCAAGATCATGTAAATATTCTCCTATATCATTTTCTGAAATCCTCATAATTTTGTACTTTATATTTAGGTTTATAATGCAACTCTAATTTATTTGGGGTATAGTATGAGGGAGTGGCCTGATTTTTTTCCATGTTGATACCCTGTGTTTCCAGAGCCACTTATGGAAAAGTCCATGCTCTCCATATCAATCTGCAAATCTAATCTGTTAAAGCTGTAAATATACTAATTGATTTTCTAATGTTAAACCAACTTTGCATTCCTAAGATAAACCTAATATAGTCATAATGTATTTTTCTCTTCATAAGTAGATTCCTTCAATATTCTAATTCTTTTTGAGACCAATTTTCTAATATTTTAAGGATTTTTTGCATCTATGTTGATAACTGAACTACTCTTGTATTTTTTTCTCACTAACATCAAGGTTATTCCACATTCATAACATTGGGAATGACATTTTGCTTTCATTTCTTTGTAATGCTTTATATAGGATTGGACATTCATTTTCAGCCTTATTTTTTATAATGTATGGATTTAAGCCTGTTAATTTTGTTTTAAATACTGCTTTAGATTCATCTGGCAAGTTTTGATATCTAGTATTTTGTTATAGTTCAGTTTTTAAAATTTTTCTGATTTTCAATATGATTTTTGATTCATGGATTACTTCAAAATGTTTAGTAATTTCCAAATACTTGCTAATTTTCTAGTTATCGTTTTATACATGATTTTTAGCTTATATGTTTATGGTCAGAGAACAGTGTTTGTATGAATTAAATTTCATTAATTTTATTAAAACTTTCTCAATGGCCTAGTAAGTAGTCAACTTTTGTCAATTTTCCCTGTATGCATGAAAATAATTTGTATTCTGCATTTGGGTGGAGAATATTATATAGTCATTTCAATTTTGTCAGTCATGTTTTTCAAATATTTTATAAACTTGGATTTTTTTCCAGCTTGTTCTGTCAATTAGTGAAATTATCTATTTGTTTTCATATTCCTGTCAGTTTTTACTTTATATATTTGGTAACCATGCTATTGCATAAATACATGTTTCAAATTGCTATATCTTCCTCGTGAATAGATCTTTGTATAACTATGAAGTTAACAGCTATGTCTCCAGTAATGTTCTTTTACTCTCTCAGCTATTTTATCTATTTCAGTAGCTATACTGTCTTTCTTTCAGTTATAATTATATGGTATATTTTGCTGTCTTTTTAATGTCAAAATTTCTTATACTATGCTTTAAATGTATTTGTAATAGATGGTGTAGATTTAGATTTCATTTTTATTTTGTCTTGTTTCATTTTGTCTTATTATTTTTTTTTTGATATTTTAACCCAGTCTGAAGATTTTTTCCTGAAATTTTAGACCATTTACATTTAATGTAAATACTGATATCATTGGGTTTATAGCTACTATTTCATTTAATGCAGTCTACTTATCCTGTTGATTTTTTGTTTCCTTTCCTTTCTTGCCCTTTTTATATTAATCATTTTTTAACATCTCCGTTTTTCTGTCTGCCTCTCTTTCAAAGTTGTACACATTTTTCCTTTTCTTTTACTGGTTATTTTATAAATTAAATTAATATGTGTGTATGTGTGTGTGTGCGTGCGTGGGTTTCATGAAGTCTGAAGCTAATCAGTATCTTTTCTCTTGGGCAATACAATGAACTTAGAATATTTAAATTCAACTTTGAATTATGTTATTCTTGCCTTGTATTTTATCTTCTTTAAAAATTTACTCACTTAAGACACTATTTTGACACCTTTTTTTTTTTTTTTTTTTTTTTTTTTAGACAAGGTCTCACTCTGTCACCCAGAATGGAATGTGGTGGTGCAATTACAGCTCACTACAGTCTTGATCTCATGGGCTCAAGCAATCCTCCCACCTCAGCTTCCCAAGTAGTTGGGACCACAGGCATGCATCACCATTCCCAGCTAATCTTTTAATTTTTTTGTGGAGACAGGGTCTTCCTATGTTGCCCAGGCTGGTCTCAAACTCTTGGGGTAAGGCATTCCTCCCACCTTGGCCTCCCAAAGTGTTGGGACTTCAGACGTGAGCCACCACGCCCGCCCAAAATATTATTGATTTTGTTTTATAAGTCAATATTTCATTAGAATTATTCACACATTCATCATTTCCTTGGCCCTTCATTCTTTTTTGCTCCTCAGACCTTCTATTTAGATTCACTTTCTTTTTTACTGAAATACTTCCTTTTCAGATTCCTAAAAGAGGAATTACTGGTTAGAAAGTTCCTCTGTTTTCATCTGAAAATGTATTTATTTTACACCCATGCTTGCATGAAACTTTTACTGTATACAGAATTTTAACTTGGCAGTTATTTTCATTTAACATATTGAATATATTATTTTGGCTTTGATTTTTTTTTTTTTGAGAAGTCAGCTATTAGTTTAATAGTTCCCTTTGTGTAATATGCATTTTTCTCAGACTGCTTTTGTGATTTAATTTTGTCTTTGGTTATCTGCTGTTCCACTGTGACATATCTAGGTGTAGATTTATTTTTATCTGTTTTGCTTAGGTAATCATTGGTCTTCTTAAATCTTTGATGTCTTTCATTATCTCCAGAAAATTCTAACTATATTATTTCCAAATACTGTCTCTAATCCAATCTCTTTCTCTGTTCCTATTCAATCCCAATCAGATATTTGGTTACTTCTCACTGTATGTTACTTTTTTTTTTTTTAAGACTGGGTTGACTGGGACGTGGTGGCTCACACCTGTAATCTCAGCATTTTCAGAGGCTGAGGTGGGAGGATCACTTCAGCTCAGGAGTTTAAGACCAGCCTGGACAACATAGTGAGATACCATCTCTACAAAAAATTTAAAAATTAACTGGGTGTGGTGGTGAACACTCATGGTCCCAGCTACTCAAGAGGCTGGGTGGGGCAGGAGGATTACTTGAGCCCAGGACATCAAGGCTGCAGTGGGTTATGATCACGCCACTGCATTCCAAAGTGGGAGAAAGAGTGCACATCCTCTCATATACTTTAAATCATCTCTAGATTACTTATATTACCTAATACAATGTAAATCTTATGTAAATGCTTGTTATACTGTATTGTTTTTATATGTATTATTTTTATCATTGTTTTGTCACTTTTGTTGTTTTTAAAATATTTTTTATCTATGGTTGGTTGAATTTCCAGATGGAAAAGGCTGACAGTATATACAGACATACATACATATGCACACACACAGGCATATACATATACTTCCAATATACTTGTTTGATAGTGTTACCTCCAAAAACCTAGTCTATCATCTTACATAGAGCAGAATTCACTCATAAACTTACAAAGTATCTTTTTGTGCCCAATGTCTCCAATCCTCCTACAAATAAGTTGACATGCAACAAAAGATAACAAGAGTCTAAGCTGAAGAGATTTTGTAATCCAAGTATAGGCTTGTTATTTGAGACAGCTGCTAATATCTGACTATGAAAATATCCCTGTGGCCTTCCAGAGTAGTGGCAATGTGAGCCTGAGTGTACTCAAGGCCCTAATGTCCATGTGAAAGAGTTAACCTACTTGAGTTGGAAGGATTTTCACTTAGAATAAAAAGCTGCATTAGAGATGCGGCTTTTGCCATTAAAAGTAATTGCAAAAACTGCAATGACTTTTGCACCAACCTATATGCAAATCATCAGTACTGTTAATAGGTACACCCTGAAAGACACAAGAAAAAACATATTCTGTGGTTCTAATGGTTATAGGTGAGGGGGAAAGAAGGCTTCTTTTAGTACCTGTTCTGCCACATACTATCTATAACTTCGAGATTTAGTTTTCCTGTCTAAAATTTGAGAAAATTGCCTGTTTTATTCACTTTACAAGGTTGTTCAGAGATATATTCAAAAAATATTATGAATATGTCAAATATTTAAGATATCAGCTGCAGCCTCCCCACAAAATGACATACTTCTAACTGCCTGCACTTCCACTATCCTGATATCTACTGTACTGAGCTAAATTCTGGACTAGACAATTAAAGACAATTAAAAAATGATACTGCACCAAGAGGCAATTTGATGTTTTGCCAAATATCTTCTAAAATGGAATCTTGGGGAGGCTAGTCAGTCTACAATTAAGGACATAAAATATGTATACATAACTTTTAATTCTGTTTAATCACTTGGCCCTGGACATATTTATTCTCCATTTCTTTTGTTTACGAAGAGTCCAAAAAGATAGTAAAGAGAATCAAGATGGGAACTGGACTTAAGCCAGGAACTTAATGTTTTCTATTGCTGGCTTGGAATAGCAAATTTTCCTGGCGCAATAGCACATCCCTCCATCTGTGTCCTGAAGGTGAGTCATTATTTCTTACAAATGAGGCTTTATCTAGATAGCTCTGTTTCTATAATATAATGGCAGAAGTAAACTTTTTTTTTACATGAAAAATGGGAAATGAACTGTGTATGATCATTTCCGTCTTCACTAAGATGTATATGTAGCATACAAACACACGAATCCAATACTGTACTGTGGGCTCGAAGGCACTTCCATTTGTAAACTGACTTATGAGATATTGCAGTTTTTGCCTTTTTTTTTTTTTGAAAATGCTGATTTTCTCCTTTTTTTCCTCATTACTTGATCTCATGCTACTATATTACCACTCAACTAGGACAGATTCTCAGAAGTTTCTACCATATGAACTTAAATATAATTTGCCGGATCACTTTTATTCAGGACTTAAAGTAATGTTCTAATAAAATCAATTCCTAAGAATAATTTTGTTAATAATTCAAATATCACATCTACTAAGATCCAGATACTTTATGAGCTTAACCTCTAGCCCTCAATACCATGCTATCTCCCTGTTAATGTGCGTGAGAAAATGTTTATTTAGACGTAAGAGGTCATTTAAAAGGTGAGATTGTAGGGATTTAAACCTATGTTCATGTGATACCAAAACTCAAATTCTACTTCACTGCAACACCTCGGAAAATACCATTGAGTTAATGGTATTTTATGTTTATTGACAGATGAAGTGACATGGCACCTCCAACACATTCTACTTTCATTATTTAAAAAATTTCTTCTGAAAAAGAAAGATACTAATTCATACAATGACAGCACTACCAACAAGTAGGAGCAGCACTTTATTTTCTGCCAAACATTTTCTGTTATGTAAATATAGGCATTATGCATTTCTACAGGAATTCATTCTGTCTCTTAAGGAATGTAACAAAACTACTATTTGCCTCAGGATTTTGGTTGGAACCGAACATTTCAGCTTTCCATTAGCTACCATTAGTCAGAGTCACTGAATTTGGACAGTACTAATTTAAAAACCTCTTTACCCCATGATCCCAGCACTTTGGGAGGTCGAGTCAGGCGGATCACCCGAGGTCAGGAGTTTGACACCAGCCTGGCCAAGATGGGGAAACCTTGTCTCTACTGAAAATACAAAAATTAGCTGGTCATGGTGGTGCACACCTGCAATTCCAGCTACTCGGGAGGCTGAAGCAGGGGAATCACTTGAACCCAGGAGGCGGAGGTTGCAGCGAGCCAAGATCATGCCAATGCACTCCAGCCTGGGTGACAGAGCAAAACTCTGTCTCAATAAATAAATACCAATAGAAAACTCTCCACAAGTTATTCAAAGCTGATGTTGAAAATTAGGTATTTTATCTAGTCACGCTAAGTTAGGAAATTCTACACTATATAAACTTTTTAAATTATTTAAATGTATTTCTAAAAGTGAAACATTTTCTTGGAGGGTAGGGCCCTGGTACACACCTCTGTATTCCTAATGCCAAGTGCAATGCCTAACACAGAGTGGGCATTCAATAAATACTTGGTAGCCTGAAATGTTGACACATTATCCCAGAAAGTGCCTTCAAAGGTCATTTTCCTCTAAGACCTTATGCATTGTTCAGAGTAAAGCATGTCTTAGAACATAAATATAAAACTAACTGAACTAGAAGCAGATGAAATATAAACGCAGAAAAGGGTAATCAGGAAAATCTTCAGAAAAAGTATGGAAACAGATCAACTTTTTAGTACCTAATCACAATACTTCTTAATTATAATTAACTACTACAGGGAGCCCTTGTAAGGGCATTAGTACATTTATTTGTCATTATATTCATTTTCATTTTACTTACGCTTTGGTACTATGTTTTAATTCAGCAGATGATAGTTGAGGTAATAATGTTTGTCAGCATATCAATGAGTTTTTATCATAATGTTTTTGACATCATTTTTTTGTTCCATAGTATTTGCTATGAAATTTTAAACTACATCTATTTTCCCCTTCAAGAAGTAAATATAGCTCATTGAACATGCTTGCAGTTCTGGAGGTTTCTGTGTCTTTCTTTGTAGTCAGAGTTGGCCCTACATGCCAGCAACCATGTCGAAGGGACCTGCAGTTGGTATTGATCTTGACACTGCATACTCTTGTGTGGGTGTTTTCCAGCATGGAAAAGTAGTGATAATTGCCAATGATCAGGAAAACTGAACCACTCCAAGTTATGTCGCCTTTACGAACACTGAATGATTGATCGGTGATGCCACAAAGAATCAAGCTGTAATGAACCCCACCAACATGGTTTTTGATGTCAAACATCTGATTGGATGCAGATTTGATGATGCTGTTGTCTAGTCTGATATGAAGCATTGGTCCTTCATGATGGTGAATGATGCTGGCAGGCCCAAGGTCCAAGTAGAATACAAGGGAGAGACCAAAAGCTTCTATCTAGAGGAGGTGCCCTCTATGGTTCTGACAAAGATGAAGGAAATTGCAGAAGCCTACCTTGGGAAGACTGTTACCAATGCTGTGGTCACAGTGTCAGCTTACTTTAATGACTCTCAGCATCAGGCTACCAAAGATGTTGGAACTATTGCTGGTCTCAATGTACTTAGAATTATCAATGAGCCAATTGCTGCTGATATTGCTTACAGCTTAGACAAAAAGGTTGGAGCTGAAAGAAACGTGCTTATCTCTGACCTGGGAGGTGGCACTTTTGATGTGTCAATCCTCACTATTGAGGATGGAATCTTTGAAGTCAAACTTACAACTGGAGACACTCACTTGGGTGGAGAAGACTTTGACAACTGAATTGTCAGCCATTTTATTGCTGAGTTCAAGCGCAAGCATAAGAAAGACATCAGTGAGAAGAAGAGAGCTATAAGACGCCTCTGTACTGCTTGTGAACATGCTAAGCATACTCTCTCTTCCAGCACCCAGGCCAGTATTGAGATCGATTCTCTCTATGAATGAATCGACTTCTGTACATCCATTGCCTGTGCCCGATTTGAAGAATTGAATGCTGACCTGTTCCATGGCACCCTGGGCCCTGTAGAAAAAGCCATTCGAGATGCCAAACTACACAAGTCACAGATTCATGACATTGTCCTTATTGATGGTTCTACTCATATCCCAAAGATTCAGAAGCTTCTGCAAGATGTCTTCAACAGAAAAGAACTGAATAAGAGCATCAACCTTGATGAAGCTGTTGCTTATGGTGCAGCTGTCCAGGCAGCCATCCTATCTGGAGACAAAACTAAAAAATGTTCAAGATCTGCTGCTCTTGGATGTCAACTCTCTTTCCTTTGGTATTGAAACTGCTGGTGGAGTCATGATTATCCTCGTCAAGCACAATACTACCATTCCTACCAAGCAGACACAGACCTTCTGACAGCCTATCTATTGTGACAACCAGCCTGGTGTGCTGATTCAGGTTTATGAAGGTGAGTGTGCTATGACCAAGGATGACAACCTGCTTGACAAGTTTGAACTCACAGATATACCTTCGGCACACCATGGTGTTCCTCTGATTGAAGTCACTTTTGACATTGATGCCAATGGCATCCTCAGTGTCTCTGCCATGGACAAGTGTATAGGAAAAGAGAACAAGATTACTATCACTAATGACAAGGGTCCTTTGAGCAAGGAAGACATTGAATGTATGATCCAGTAAGCTGAGAAGTACAAAGCTGAAGATAGGAGGTGTCATCCAAGAATTCACTTGAGTCCTAGTCATTCCGCATGAAAGCAACTGTCAAAGATGAGAAGCTTCAAGGTAAGATTAATGATGAGGACAAACAGAACATTCTGTACAAGTGTAATGAAGTTATCAACTGGTTGGATAAGAGTCAGGCTGCCAAGAAGGAAGAATTTGAACATCAGCAGAAAGAGTTGAAGAAAGTCTGCAATCCCATCATTACCACGCAGTACCAGAGTGCAGGAGGCATGCCAGGAGGAATGCCTGGGGTATTCCCTGGTGGTGGAGCTCCTCCCTCTGGTGGTGCTTCCTCAAGGCCCACCATTGAAGAGTTTGATTAATCTAACATAAATATAGATGTAGCATTGTTCCACACATTTAAAACATTGAAGGACCTAAATCTGTAGCAAATTCTGTGGCAGTTTTTAAAAGTTCACCTGCTGTAGTAGGTTGCTGGGAATTCTCAATACTTGAATATGCAACATGTGCACAGGAGAGGGAAATAACATTGCACTTTATAAGCACTGTATTGTAAGTGGAAAATGCAATGTCTTAAATAAAAATACTTAAAATTGGCACAAAATATATAATTTAACACAGTGTTAAGAATATATCTCTAAAAGTTACAGAGATATAAGCACTTGTATTTTTTATAAATTATTAGTAGCAAAATGCAATCCTGAAGGTATAACTACAGTAAAATTGGGTTTCTCTATTTCCCTTCAAAGTTGGCTTGGCATTATGACTGTATATAGTAAGTATGAAAACAATCATCTATGTGGTAATTTGGGAGCTGGGAAAATATCCCATCTACATTATCATAGTAATTTAAATTGTACCACTGTAAGCCCTATTCTTACCAATTGACTAGGGAGACATGTACCTCCTCTGAACTTCTTAACCACCTATTATTTACTCAATGCATTCCATCATTAGCACATAACCTCATGTTGTTCATGTTTTTAATATAAATTTCTGCCTCCCACCACACACACAAACACACATATGCATACACATAATTATATTACAAACTCCCTCATAAGCAGGGATTGGAACTATATATTATGACATCCCACTGTGTTTTGTTCAGTGCTGACAAACAGCAGATACTCAATAAGTGTCTTGATATTGATTGTGGTTTGACACATGGGTTATAATAGTTTAACAATGATTTTTGTTTTCCTTGATCATTGTTAGAACATCTCTATCCTAGTGGCTTCTGGGTTCATAACAACTGCTTAAAGTGTTAAAGATGATGGAGTTTGGACACAGGTTGGGATGGGATGGGAAGCCTCTGGGTAAAATAAAGGTTTTAATTTCATTTAGATGTCTGTTTCAGAAGGGATTTAGAAATCAAAGCTAAGTGCACAAAGTGAAAGGCATTTTGGAAATTATGTGGTTTATTTAATCAGTTTCTTTTTTTTTTTTTTTTTTTTTTTTTCCAGACGGAGTCTCGCTCTGTCGCCCAAACTGGAGTGCAGTGGCCGGATCTCAGCTCACTGCAAGCTCCACCTTTCGGGTTCACGCCATTCTCCTGCCTTAGCCTCCCGAGTAGCTGGGACTACAGGCACCTGCCACCTCGCCCGGCTAGTTTTTTTTTTTTTTGTATTTTTTAGTAGAGACGGGGTTTCACCGGGTTAGCCAGGATGGTCTCGATCTCCTGACCTTGTGATCCGCCCGTCTTGGCCTCCCAAAGTGCTGGGATTACAGGCTTGAGCCACCGCGCCCGGCCTATTTAATCAGTTTCTAAAGGAACTTGTTTAATTCTAGTTCCTGAATAGATTCTGTGGTTGCAGTTGTCTTATTTGCTGACTAAAATATGTAATACAAAAAACATGCAATTGCAATTTTTGGAATAAATGCATCATATTGTTGAGCATAAATGATCTCCAAAATATCTGCTCAATATCCCAAAGTGCACTGATAAACATAACTGTTATTCTTGATAAAAGGTATGATCCCATGGTATCTGAAAAATTGTCATTTTTTAGATTATTTAAGAGTCTGTATTCGAATTTAACCAAGATTACTTTAAAATTTAACTTTTGGAAAAATGACACATGAAATGTATTTGGCTATTCCCAATCACAATACGTTAGTTTGCTGTAATTCACACAGAGCTATTTTTTCATAGAGTTTCACTTATGAAACTGGCTCTTATTACAAAAATGAAGTATACCTTGTTGCAGTACTATTGCTTTATTTTGAGATTTGAGTGGGGAGAAAGGCTAATATTTCTATCTTACTAATATTGTGTTTATCAGTTTTTAATTCTAATTTAAGATTCTTTCCATAAAACAAGTTATAATGGGAAAGGGGGAAGAAGTTCTTGTGTACCTGATTTTCAGGGTAAGGAAAGCAAAAATGTTAAGCTCAGTTACTGAAAATAATTTTTACGTATTGCATATACCTGCTTAAGAAAGGCCTTAGAATAATCATACTTTGGAGACAAAATAAAATTTAGAGACATCTAACACAGTCCTCTCATTTCACAAATCAAAGGAGGCTCAAAGAAGCCAAGTGGCTGAACCTAGATCACACAGTTACTGGAAAAGCTGGAAATTGAACCTAAGCCTTCAATACTTTACCATCCCTTAGTATTAACCAACAGAAGGAAAATGTAAAAATGCAGAATGGTGAAATAGTTCGCAAGAAAGAGTAGTCCACCAAGAGTCTGGCATCCCAAAGTAAATCCAAGTTACATTATTGATGATTTGCCTAATAATTTTATATCCCTACCAACTCTCCTCATTGACCTTGCCCCTTTCTAAATTTATTATTTTCCCAGTTTCAGCTTTTGCTTCATCTCTTGGGCCTTAGGCTAACCTGGAATTACTAGCCTTTGTTGGACAAGACATGAGTAGGGCTGTTTCTTAAGCCAAAATCTATAGTGATTTCCCTTGATCCCATAAACATGTACAAGTCTCCCCGATAATTAAAGCACTTCTTTGACTTTTTGCCTCCCTCTGAAAAATGTTTCCTCTCCTAAAGGTCAGAATCAAGCCCCACCACCGCCCGCACCGCCCGCCCTGCCACAACACACACGCAAAAATCTAGTTTCATAAAAAACAAATGCAAAATGTGAACCTTGCTTGAAACCTAATTTAAATAAAGCAACTCATTTATATCCTAATTTGAGCCAATTATTAAAAGTGAATACAGATTAGGTAGTAGGTGATATGAAGTAATCATTTTAACTTTATGCAGTAAAATCACTTTATGGTGTTATGTTTAAAATGTCATTATAATTCAAGGTGTATAAAGAAGTACTTAAAAGAACAGAACATCCAGAATGACAAACTTGGTGAATTCTTTCTCTCACAAAAGCTATAAAAATACTTGCAAAACTACAAAAATCAACTGTTTTAGAATCCTGAAAATTAATCAAAGGTACAAATTTGGCTTAAAACATATTCATTTAAAAGCAGTCTACTGAACATCAGTTAGAACAGTGGGATCTATGTTGTTTTAACTTTGGGCTACTTTCATTCCCCTCTCACCACAGTAACAGAGCACAGTAACCAGCCAGTTGAGTGGGGACTGATTTGTTTTGGAGCTTCACGTAAAGCCCCATCCTTAGAACACTTTCAATATTTCGACAATATTTACAATAATTCCTTTGAAACACATTATTCCCAGATAATTGGGCTATTTATCCTGACTCTGAGTTTAGTTCTTCGGAAAAAGCCTTGTCTCTAGAGTTTTGAAAACAATGACATGAGCTGCATTTAATAACATTGCAGTTGCCTAAGCCTGTGAACTCAGTTGTAACAAACAAGAAGCTGGCTAAAAATTTAAAAGGAATATATCGGTAACGGGAAAAGGACCAACACAAGGGACTCTAAAATGCTCCAACATATTTCAGGAGATCTAAAAGGCTGCACAAGTGTGTATGTCTGTACACATGCCGAAGAAAACTCAGAGAGGACATAAACAACTCATCTCTAGCTACCTTTGATGCTGGACTCAAGCAGGAAGTAAAAGCTTATATTGACCTGTAAATTCTCTGACATTTGAAGGTGCGACCTCCCACAAAAATCTCCTTGGAACAGGGTGGAAGAAAAACTGGCTCATAGCGTTTAATAGAATATTCTGAACAATCACTGGCTGACTACAAACAATGCTGATTCAGGGGCAACTCTTAAGAAGTAAGGAGTAAAAATAAAAACAAATATCAAAGAAAAATGCTACCAGAGAAAATAGCAGCCACATATTGCAAGGAATACAGAATCTATAGAAGTATTCTAGGAAAGTAACTGAAGCAAGCAGCAATGAGGACAAAATCTCATAAACAACAATAAACACTACAGGTTGGGGTAGACCTGATTTCAAAGTCACTACAATATGTTATTTAAAACGTCCGAGTTTCAACAAGAAATTTCAAGACATGCAAAGAAACAGGAAAATATGCCAGGCACAGTGGTTCAAGCCTATCATCCTAGCACTTTGGGAGGCCAAGGTGGGTGAATCACTTGAGGTCAGGAGTTCGAGACCAGTCTGACTCTGTCTCTACTAAAAATACAAGCCCTGTGAAACCCTGTCTCTACTAAAAATAGTGAAACCCTGTCTCTTCTAAAAATACAAACAATAGCCGGGTGTTGTGGCATGCACTTGTAATCTCAGCTGCTTGGGAGGCTGAGGCATGAGAATCACTTGAATCTGGGAGGTGGAGGTTGCAGTGAGCTGAGGTCACGCCACTGGACTCCAGTCTGTGCAAAAGAGTGAGACCCTATCTCAAAAAAAAAAAAAGAAAGAAAGAAAAAAAAAAAGAAAAAAGGAGAAAAGAAACAGGAAAGTATGGCATATAGGCAGGAATTAAATAAGTCAATAAAAAGTGTACAGAGGGGGCCTAGATGTTGGACTTATCAGACTAGGAGTTTAAATCAGCTATATAAATATGTTTAAAGAACTAAAGAAGACTATCTTTAAAGAATTAAAGAAAACTATGATGATAATGCTCACGATAAATAGAGAAAATCAGTAAAGAGATTCAAATTAATTTAATATTTAAAAGAACAAAAATTCGGAAATTGAAAAGTACAATAACTGAAATGGCAAATTCATTAGATAGGCTTAATAGAACATGTCAGAAGGCAGAAGAAAGAAACAATAAACTTGAAGATAAGTCAAAAGAGATTATCCCATCTGAAGAACAGAAAGGAAAAAGGAAAATGAACAGAGCCTCAAAGGCCTGTGAAACACCATCAGATTATGCGTAATGGGAGTTCAGAAGGATAGGATAGAAAGATACAGAAAATGTATTTAAAAAAACAATGGCTGAAATTTTCCCAAATTTGATAGAAAACACTAATTTACACATCAAAAAGCTTAATGAACACCAATTAGGATAAACTCAGGGATACACACCGTAACTCATAGTCAAGGGATGAAAGGCAATGACAAAGAGCAAATTCTGGAAGAAGCAAGACATAAATGACTCAACATATACAAAGGGACCCAAATAAGATTAGCAGTTGACTTCATCAGAAGCTGTGAGAGCCAGAAAGCATTGGGATGACATATTTGAAGGGCTGATAGAAAAGTATCGTCTACCAAGAATTCTATTCCCAGTAAAACTATCCCTTAAAAAAATGAAAAAGAAAGACATTTCCAAATAAAAAAATAGATAGAATTTGTAGTCCCCATACCTAACCTATATCTACCAAAGGGAATCTTTCAACTGAAATGAAAAGGTAGATGGTAACTTGAATCCACGTGAATGAAAACCCTTTTCTCTTTTCAAATGGTTTAAAAGACAAATCCATGAAAAAAATCACACAAATATTTTGATGCATTATAATGCATAAAAATATAATGTGCATGACAATGATATCACAAAGAAAGGGGAGGAAATGGAAGTATATTGGAGCAATATGTCAACATAGTATTGAAGTTTAATGTTAATCTTAACACGATTGTTTCAAATTAAGATGCATATTATATATGGAGTGACTGAAAATTGGATAATGAAATTTTACTGTAATTAAATAAAGTTTATGGTTGCCTAACATTGTGAATATGCTAAAAATCACTGAATTGTACACTTTAAAGGGTGAATTTTATGGTATAAGATATATATCTCAATTTTAAAAGGGAATAAAAAGGAATATTGTAAGCCCCAGAGCAAACACTAATACTATTTTTAAGTAAATAACATAAAATAAAAACATAGTGAAAAAAATCCAAAAAGGAATTTAATGAATAATAATAACTACCTTACTTAATTTTGTTATGCTTAACTGCTTGGCATCTAGCTGAAACCCAATATACTGTACCTATATCTATTATTAGCCTTATTTTTGTTATTGTTATTGTATTCATAGCGTAAAATCATTTCCTCAAGGCCACAGCTTTGCTCTAGTAGTCATTGAATAAATAATAGCAATAGGTAAGAAAGTAAGGTGAGTGTAGGTTTAACTTTGCTGTTTCACTACTTTTTTCTTTATTTACACTTTTATTTTTCTTATTAACTATCACCTTTGTGTACAGTTAAATTAACTGCTTTTTTTTTTTTTTCAAATAGTTTTAACACACGTCTGAAAAAACTGCAAGGGAGCATGAGGTAAGCCTAGAAGCGTCATATGATGGCACTTGCAATCTCTCGTAAGATCTTTTGTTTACTTCAAAGTATAAATTGGACAGTTCTTAATTACATTGTTAGAATAGTTTACATCAGAATTAAGTACAGTCTTCGATTCACTACAGTTGCTGTCTTTTGTTTAGTCATTTACATAAGTAATTAAATAGTGTTTACAGATTATGTGTAAACAATATTATGACTCACTGAAAGTGAAACCTTTACGTGAATAACCCACAGTGAAAGCCAATTGAGTAACTTGTCATAGTAATACATGCTAAAAGGTTTATTTATGAAACATTGGCCTTCAAAAAATGCCTTAACATTTTTCAATGAAATAAGTTTGGAGAAGTGGCCATTTAATTTTCATATTCCACTTAAATAACAAGAAGCTTATCTTACTCTGTTGTATTTAAACTAAGAAAATATATATTTATGTTATGTTATATTATATTACGGTTGTTTGAACCAATATACTACTTCCAGAACATTTGTTTTGGTACACGTGAAAATACATAATTTACATTTTTATATGCATAATATATTTTTGCTTGTAAATAGGGGTTTGGTTAAATGTCATACTAAAATAATAATAACCTTAAAATGGTATAGCAAGTTAAAATTTACTAAATATTTTCTCATTCAGCTTTTAATATTCACAAATACCTGTGAAGTAGATGCTAAGTGAGATATTGTAGGTTAAAATACTTATCAAGATAGATACACAATGAAAGTCATTTATAAAAGAGAATTTAGTTTGTAGAGATAATCAGTGACTTACCAAAATCAAAATACTAATATAACATTACTTAAGAGTCATTTGATCGGCCGGGCGCGGTGGCTCAAGCCTGTAATCCTAGCACTTTGGGAGGCCGAGACGGGCGGATCACGAGGTCAGGAGATCGAGACCATCCTGGCGAACACGGTGAAACCCGTCTCTACCAAAAAAAATACAAAAAAAACTAGACGGCGACTGGTGGGCGGCGTTGTAGTCCCAGCTACTCGGGAGGCTGAGCAAAAGAGAAATGGCGGGAAACCCGGGAGGCGGAGCTTGCAGTGAGCTGAGATCCGGCCACTGCACTCCAGCCTGGGTGACAGAGCGAGACTCCGCCTCAAAAAAAAAAAAAAAAAAAAAGAGTCATTTGATCAAAAAGACTTAGTTAAAATAGAGTATTCCTTAGCCAGAATTAATGCTAAAGGCTATAAACTATCAAATTTAAATATGTATATGATTAGCTTATTAATGTTTAGCCTTTATATAATTTTCTATTGAACAATTTCCTTTTTAGTAGTAACCAAATTATACTATAATGTCTAGTGGAAATACTTTGTTATCTTTATTTTTTACTCCAATTGCCCTTCAACAGAACACCGAGGTTGATTACAACGGTTTATATGTGCCACTCACTGGTGAAATTTATACAGAGTTTGTAATCAGGTTTATGAGGAATTGAAAATTAGAGACTTCACTTTCTTCCATCACAAGAAACACTTCAAACAACAGAGAATTTACTTTTCATTACACATTTCATTTATTTATTTTATATATTGTTATATATATTTCATTTATATATGTCATTATATATATTTTATATACCTTCTACTTTGAATATATTTTCATACAAAATTAAATACACAATAGTTAGTTTCAGCTATTAGTTTAATAGAACATAGTCAGCTTTGTCCTTTGTACTTGCTCTTAAAATAGTGAATCCAGAAACTTTTTCCTCCCTATCAATATAAAGGAGCTATTAAGCTAAGATGGGGTTAAAGTAAAATATGGGGTATAAGATGAGGTTAAAGTAAAACAGAAAATGAATAAGTGCTTAATGAATATCAAATGCCTCTAAATTAATTTCCCTTTAAAGTTTTGTTCTACAGAATTTTGAGGAGAAAATAGGTTTTTTCTTAGCCAGTGCAGGCTTTTGGGTTTGAAGAATGAATTTGATCTAGAATAAGGAAACCTCTTGCTCCATGCAGTGAAACAGCCTGATGTCAAATTTCCATCGCACGTGTGTACTCTGAGTACTAAAAAACAAAAAAAAAAAAAAAAAAACAAAAAAAAAAAAAAAAAAAAAAACGCGAATCTCTATTACTTCTTTATTCTAAATAGGGTTCTAAATAGGATTTTAAAAATCCACATTTGTCATGATCTTACAATTACATAAAAAACAACAGTGTAAAATCTTCAGTGGCTTGGCTAATTTGCAATTGTACATGCTCCCATAGAAACTCTTGTATATCCCTTAACATGTTACTACAGAATAAAAATAGAAATAAACAGGATGAAAATAAAAATTCTATTCACATATTGTTGTTTTTAAATAAATCATTTCTCAGTTGAACAAGAACTCCATTAGAAAATCAATCTCATTCAAACTTGTCTTGTTGATGCTCTTCCTTTAAAAGAAACAATGGCATTCGGTCATGGGAAAATTTATTTCATTAAGTGTAATTTTGGGACTTAATGTTATGTGAACATTGAGTAAGCATCTTGTCTTTACTATATTTTGAATGCAGACTAACTAGATAGCAAAGATTTTAGATTTTTGATAGATTTTATTTGAAACACAAAACAAACTTCAGCACACAAGGAATATGGAAATTTGACTAAAAAGGAAAAGAAAGGAACTAACTTTTAATGATTAGTCCAATGATCCTTTTACTATACAGTTCAAGCACTGTTTGGAGAGACAACAGAAAACAGAAACCAATTAAGATCACAAGTTGGTTAGAATATATTTTTCAGCCATATGAAAGACACCTTTCAAGATTGAGTTACTGCCCTTTAAGATAAAGGCTAAGTAGGCTTTTCTTATTCATTGCATAATGCTTAGGAGTGAGGATTATGGGTATATAGTCCATTCATTCTAAGCAAATTTTCTTTTATGTTCACTTAGATGACAACAAGGATAAAAGGTCTTCTGAGTATTAAAATAATGTATAATTAATGAGTAGGTTTTTCATCTATGATCTCTTGCTGGGACTTACCAAACTGATTATAAAGATCATAGGAACATAAAAGCACATATGAAATTAACACTATTGTATGAAATAGAAATTCTTATTTTCATCTCCCTATCATTGACAAAGGCACTAAACTACCTTCATAATGATACTTTCAGATTTTGAGTAACTTGTTCAAAGTGGCATAACTAGGTATCTTAATTATAGAATCTTAAGACATAAAAGACGACCTCAAAAAAAATCTCGTTCAAGCTTTTATACCAGGCATAAATTCCTTGCATAACGACTAGTGATGGCTGGTGCTGCCCTCTCTTTGAAAGACAGAGCTTTTGTTGAACCCTAAGCGGATTCTTTGTGTATCTTTTACCATTTATCTTGCTTTTGTCTTTGGAAGTATATGAGCATGAAAATCGTTCAAGTCTGAAGATATATCGTGACCCCTCCCATTTCTCCTTAATTCCACTTCTAATCGCAAGACAGCAGAGGCATTACAATCTGGGCCTTCAAACTGTCGTAGGTAAGTATTAATAGAGTCTCAACTGAACTGAAATAAAATTATTTTGAGTAAAGCTATAGTTCCAAAACAGTGTGTATCAGCTAGGACCATGTACAGTACTAATAAGTGTCCAATAACTATTAACTAATAGTATTATGGTAGGGCTTGGAGAAATTACCCTTAAATATACAAAAGACTGTTTCCTTAGTTATGTTACTCTGTGTCTCTAGAGCCATATCAAGACATCAAGCAAGAATCAACATTTGTTGTCGTTGTTGCTGTTGTTGTAGTTTTTCAGGAACACAGTATGTTCAACATTTCCATAAGTCGGTGGCAGAAATAGCACTCTGGCTAGCTGGGAGAATGGTACTTTTAATACCAGTGATGTGAGGATGGATATTAGCCTTTTGTGGCCCTAAAATGAGGTAAAATTGTGTACCTCAATTTCCCTCATCTGTAAAGTGGAAAAAATACTTATATGTTGGTTGTGTGGATTGAATAAGACAAATGGACAGAGTAAGTGTTCACTTAAAGTTAGCTATTAAAATACTTGCTATAATCGTTTCCTTCACCACCATCATTGAACCCAGTTAAAAGGCTCTTGGGATAGACATACAGGCTTTGAGGGAAAAGTCCATGAAGTAAGGCCTGAGAACTTAGCTCTCTAGGAATTGGCACATTAGTAGATGATATAAAAATCATTGAAAGTCTCCAAGTCTGGGCACGGTGGCTCGTGCTTGTATTCTCAACACTTTGTGAAGCTGAGGTGGGTAGATTGCTGTAGCCCAGGAGTTCACGACCAGCCTGGGCAACATAGTGAAACTCTGTCAACAGAAAGAAAGGAAAGGGAAAGGGGAAGGGGAAGGGGAAGGGGAAGGGGAAGGGGATGGGGAAGGGGAGGGAAGGGAAGGGAAGGGAGAAAGAAAGAGAAAGGAAAGGAAAGGAGAAAAGAAAAGAAGAAAGGAAAGACAGAGAAGGAAGGAAGGAAGAAGGAAAGAAGGAAGGAGGGTGGGATGGAAGGAAGGAAG
The DNA here is from genome assembly GCF_007565055.1 of Rhinopithecus roxellana. Classification (NCBI taxonomy): domain Eukaryota; kingdom Metazoa; phylum Chordata; class Mammalia; order Primates; family Cercopithecidae; genus Rhinopithecus; species Rhinopithecus roxellana. The sequence goes on along the minus strand of NC_044555.1, from coordinate 105,316,694 downwards.
GAAAGAAGGAGGAAGGAAAGAAGGAAGGGAGGAAAGAAGAAAGAAAGAAAGAAAGAAAGAAAGAAAGAAAGAAAGAAAGAAAGAAAGAAAGAAAGAAAGAAAGAAGAAAAAGAAAGGAGAGAGAGAAAGAAGGAAGGAGGGAGGGAAGGAAGGAAAGAGAAGAGAGAGAGAAGGAAGGAAGGAAGAAAAAGAAAGAAAAAAGAGAAAGAAAGAAAGAAAGAAAAAAAGAAAGAAAGAAAGAAAGAAAGAAAGAAAGAAAGAAAGAAAGAAAGAAAGAAAGAAAGAGAAAGAAAGAAAGAAAAAGAATTCCATGAAGGAATGAGATTTAAGAAGAAAAAGAAAAAATGAGGAAAATCTTCAAATCACCAGAACTGGACACTACAGAGAGAGCTCTAATCTTTCTCGAGAAGACAGAGGGCGCCTCCTCTTAAGGAAGAAAACGGAGAAGGTGCGTCCCATAGTTGGCAGTAGAATACTGATAGCATTTAAACTTTTGGCGCGTTGTTTTATGTATTAAATAGGGATAGTACATGTATAATACTTGGAACAATGTCTGGCCCTGAGCAAAAACTCAGGTGTTGGCCGTTATTATTTAACTTTGACAGTGCTGCCTATCTGCCTGTAATGAAATTATTTTTGCAACCGGAACTGGAATGTTAACTAAAATTACATTATTTATTTATTTTGTGCATTTATTGGAGAATTAAACCAGTAATTAAATATGTAAAAGTCGTACATTTCTTTTTTTTTTTTTTTTTTTTGAGTCGGAGTTTCACTCTCCTTGCCCCCAGGCTGGAGTGCAATGGTGAGATGTTGGCTCACCGCAACGTCCACCTCCTGGGTTCAAGCGATTCTCCTGCCTCAGCCTCCTGAGAAACTGGGATTACAGGCATGCGCCACCACACCCGGCTAATTTTGTATTTTTAGTAAAGACAGGGTTTCTTCATGTTGGTCAGGCTGGTCTCGAACTCCCAACCTCAGGTGATCTGCCCACCTCGGCCTCCCAAAGTGCCGGGGTTACAGACATGAGCCACCGCACCCAGCCAAAGTTGTACATTTCTAATGAGGATAGAAGAGAGAAAGAGCAAAGGATAACCAGAGGTAGAAGACTCTAGATATAAAAACAAAAATCAGGACCTCTGGACTATATTCTCCAATATATGTCATTATAATTTCAATGTACTGATGCCATTATTCTTTTTGTATTTAGAATGGAAACTTACCTGGTAAAGAAATTTTTTTCTCTAGGATAAGGAGCCCGAGGTGAAGTGATTAAGGATATTGTTAAAGGGAAAGGGGATATTGGGAGAAGACATTTCAACCCCAAAGTAATGATTCACAGGTGAAGATGTGCGGGCCTGGGAATTTCCAAGAATATCACCTCATGAACTGATTTGCAAAGAGGAAAGAGGCCTTCATTTATGCATTAAAAACAAAAACAAAAACAAAAAAAAGACCAGATATAGGAGTAGATGCTAGGTATATACAAATACACAAGGCCGACAAGTTACCTGTTAAACTTTTCAGAGGGATGTTTTTTTGGGTGAATGCCTGAGGACAGGAATTAAGGCATCAGTGTACAGACTCAAGATCAGCCCTATGGAATATGTAAGCCCTGTGAATGATAACCATAAGTAACAAAGAAAGATAAAACAGAGATAGCTGTTTTACAGAGGGACTTTGTGAAGAGGACAGGGACGAGTATTGCTTTATCAATGTTTAGATAACAAAATGTGCCACAGTTATAAAGGGGCATTTTCCTAATTTATGCGAGGAGCACAGCTAACTACAATGAAGACTGACGCAAATGCAGCACACGTGGTATCTTGAGGGTTTGTAGATTTGGCAGTCCCGGGTGACAGCACTCTGGAGAGGTAACCAGCATTCTCATGGAAGGCACTGGTGGTGAAATGGCAAAGCGTCAGCAGAGACCACAATGCCTGGTGGGAGACTGTGGATGCCCAACAGACATGGCGGTACTCAGCAGATGCCGAGCAAATGATGATGGATACCCAGTGGCAGATGATGAATGCCCAGTGGGAGATGATGAATGCCAAATGGGAGATGATGGATGCCCAGTGGTAGATGATGGATGCCCAGCAGATACTATGAATGATGGTGGGTGATGGTAGATACATGTGTGCTCCATGAAAGCCCAGAATAATTGCAGCAGTGCATGATGAAAATTGATTTTCTCATGATCACATGAAAGAACCCCTGGGGACTTCTAGAAGTACTTAGGGGAAAATGAGTGTACTTTTTCTAGAGCGCTAGAAGACCTTTGTTAGCACAGGGGATAACAAGCCAGTGAATGAGGAGTATCAACATGAAAGCTATCTCTTCTGTGCTCACAGCTGTGATGCCCGTCACAAATGTGAACACTTTTAGGGACCAGGCAGGTAATATCAGTGGGTAAGACAGCTGGGTATAAGAAGATGGGGAGTGGTAGAAAACATAGCAAAGTTGGAACTCACTCTTAAAATGTATTCAAATTATAATGTTTAAAAATGTTTGGCTAGGCCAAAACAAAATTCACCTGTAGGTAAAATTCAGCCAAAGAGCCACGATAACAATATGTTCCAATGCCCTTGGGCTTAATATGTCATCTATCTAGGGATGTGGTCCCACCTTTATGCACACAAGAAAATTGTTTCACTTTGAGAATGAACTTTAGTCATACAAATGTTGGAGGTATTTAATGTGTATGAGAAGATTGTCTTCTGCCATTCATTAACCAATTCGAAGAAATCAGGGAGATTTTATTTATTACATGTTTATTTTCATAAACCGTATATGTTTCCAGAACATTTAGGACAACTTGGACTCCAGTGAATAACTTTTGATGGAGTCCCTGAAAATCCCCAGGCATGACAGTGGAAAATATGATGGATCTATACTTTCTAGATCTATTCCCAAGCCCTCTTGCCCAAATGTAGTTCTGATCTAGGTTTGACAATATCTATCTTTTACAAAAAGACATAAATCTCTAGCAAAAGGAGTTCGGATTAAGGCATTCTTCAAAATAAATGAAGACAAAATTACAAAATCCGGGAAGATTTATAAGCATATATTCCATTTTAATGGAATAATTAAATTTCAAAGATAATTCACTGTCATATATCTAGAAAATCATATATATGTATATATATACATATATATACAGTTTATATAGACATATATATGTGTATATATGTACATATATATGTAGAGAGAGAGATAGAGACTAAGGGACAGAGAGAGTAATTTTTGGGTGGGAGGGTGTCTTATTTAGCAGTTATATGTTTTAATGTAGTTATTCATTAAAGGAACATTCTAAGTGACATATAACATGAAGAAATGACTACAAACAAGGGCTTTGGAGTTTTTTAGGCCTGCGCTTAATAATCAGTTGTGTTACTTAAAAGTTCTAAGGTCTTGGACACATTACTTATCTCTTCTATACGTTACTTTCCTTCATTTAAAATATGAAAAAATAGATAATACACATTCCTTTGAAAGAGTTTGGAAGAGTTAAATGAGTTAACACATGCGAAATTCTTTGCAGAATGCCTGAGGATATAGTATATTCTCAGTTAATGATAATTATTTTTAATGTAAAGATGAAATGGGTTGATTGTAGTTTAGGGCTTTACAAAGTTACTAGTCAACAATTTTAGTTCTCTCCCTTCCAGTCCTCAAATCCTTCCAAATTCCAATTAACATACTTAACCGGTTGGTTAGTTTCCTTTTTACATAGATAATTTTATATTTTGATAAAAACCAACCCTTTTATAACCTCCACAGGAATTTTAGCTACCAGACTTATTTCTGATTCACAGGTTTTTTGACTCAGGTGAACAGAAAACCAAGCCTAATACATTTACATTCTCAAAGGATTCAAATTATTTAGGTAATTATTACTACTAGCCCTAACTTAGAAAGATAAGCAAAAAACTAAAGAATTTTAAATATGTAAAAATTATATCAGTGTTTACTTGCTTTAGTTCATTAACATGGCTGTAATTACATTATGTAATTTTCAATTTCTGAAAGCACCTCCTCTAATTAAGAAAAAAAATGCATCTAAAATGGATAATGCATTTCCATAACAAAGTAACCTAAAATGCACTTCTGGCACAGATGTTTGATTGCATGGGTTGCATGCTAGTAATGAAGTGAGAAACCTATGTCTCCCACATCCTCTGTATGTCTAGTTTGGTTGAAGTGTTGCAAACAAATTATAAATATGTTGTTGTCTGAAAAGAAATCATGGCTATTAGAAAGAGGATGTGGGTCAGATGTGGTAACTCATGCCTGTAATTCCAGCAGTTTGGGAGGCTGAGGTGGGAGGATTGCTTGAGCCCAGGACTTAGAGACCAACCTGGGCAACAGAGTGAGACCCTATCTCTACAAATAAATAATTTAAAAAATTAGCAGGGCATGGTGGCACGTGCCTGTTGTTCTAACTACTTGGGATGCTGAGGCAGGAGGATTGCCTAAGCCCAGGAGGTCAAGGCTGCAGTGAGCTGTGATTGTGCCACCACACTCCAGCCTGGGTAACAGAGTAAGAATCTGTCTCAAAAAAGAAAAAAAGGAAAGATATGGGGTTGTGTATTTCCATTGTGCCAAATTAAATAACACATATGAAAGCATCATGAGTGCTCAATAGCAGATATTTTATGATAATGTCTAGATAAAGAATCAGAAGTTCAAGAACGGAATCTGTGTACTTGTATAAATTAATCCAATTGCTTTGAAAAAAGAAATTACTTTCATATGGTAGCCGCAAATATTGGTAGGCAAAAATTACCCAAGAAGAAGGCTATAGAAACTTGCTGGAGAACCCTTCCTTTGTGGAACATCCATTTCAAAACCATATAGAAATGTTTAATAATAATAATAAATAGCAGTTTAATCCTGCAAAGCTACATAGATTAGCAAGTATGTGACTTAAATAGTTAACATTTCTTTTTGCCTCTTGTTTTTTAATTGTTACTGGAAAGGATATTTTTTCCAGTGGCTTCCCTCTCCTTACTCTGAATATATCTGTGTCTTATGAATGACTGCCAATTTCCAAAGTGAGGGTGCCATCCAGATCTTTGTTACTGTCTTGCCTCTACTTTTCCACCTAGATAGTAAACTCCTTGAATGCATGTTTGTTTTCTGTTCCTGCTGTATCATATCATTTAATATGGCACCTAATCTATAGTGAGTGGTCAAAACAGATTAATGAATGGTGTTGACTTGATTCTGATCGAATCTAAGTTGTTGGAATGCAGTGGGTTGAGTAGAGCCATGGATGGGGAATAAAGGGGTAATTTCCAGTGTTCAGTAAGTGTGTGGGGATGTTGTTACTGTTTGGATGAATGGAGGCAAGATGGTGCACTTCCGGGTTCTTCATCCCCCCCCCCAACTTTTCCCGCGCGCGCGAAAATGCAGCCGGTGCCCGGGAAGGTGCAGACCAACTGGGCATGCGCCAGGTGACGTCAATCCGAAGAGACCAAGATTTACCTGGTCGCACCTGTGGAACACCCCCTGACACACCCGTGCCCTGCCTATTGCCCTCCCACTCCTAGAAAAGCCGCTCCGGAGGCACGCCACGCTCGGCCTTCCTCAGTCCTCCACTCCTTTCGGGATGTCAGGACTGCGGGTACTCCGTCCGAGAGCCCTCACCGGGGGGCTCTGTCGGCCTTCTTTGCCGGAGGCCGACAGACCTCTTCCCCACACCGTAGGTGACCAAAATAAACTTGCAGTTTTGCTCCTACACTTGCCTAGTCGCTGGTTCTTTTGTACCCGCTCTGGTGGTCTTAGAAAAACAAATCAGTTGGTGCCGAAGACCCGGGAGGAGACCCCTCCTCAGGCCTCTAAGGGTTGAGGAACCTCCTCCTGCTCCCACGCAGCAGACGGACCAGGACCTGAGACCCGCTTCCCTCACTCTCACGGCCTCTCTGGGGTAAGTGCCCTTGTCTCCTCTTTACCTCCCTCGGCCAGAAATCCTGTGCAGGTCCAAGTTCCATTTGGAGCCACCAAGTGGCTTGGAAGACCCGTTCAGGATGGAGACGTCCGCCTGACGGTAATCTCCACTTTGGCTCCATGAGCCTCCAGTCTGTCTCTGCTGGTTCCAAAGGACGCTTTGAAGCCAGGCAGGGATCCATTTCCATTTCCATTGTGTCCATTGTGTAAGTAAAGAGGAAACAAACGGGAAACCCCCAGTCCAAATTTCCAAAGAGCACCGGCCTCTCTGGGGTAAGTGCCCTTGTCTCCTCTTTACCTCCCTCGGCCAGAAATCCTGCGCAGGTCCGAGGTCCATTTGGAGCCACCAAGTGGCTCGGGAGACCCGTTCAGGACGGAGACGTCCGCCTGAGGGTAATCTCCACTTTGGCTCCATGAGCCTCCAGTCTGTCTCTGCTGGTTCCAAAGGACGCTTTGAAGCCAGGCAGAGATCCACTTCCATTTCCATTGTGTCCATTGTGTAAGTAAAGAGGAAACAAACGGGAAACCCCCCAGTCCAAATTTCCAAAGAGCACCCCCTTAGGGTGCCTCCTAGCCAATTTAAAAACCTTACAGCTTGAACAAGACCTTAGGAGGAAGCGGTTAATTTTCCTTTCCACTGTGGCGTGATCGACCTCAGCAATTTCTGCCAGCGGCTAGGCAAGTGGTCTGAAATTAATTACGTACAAGGCTTTTGGGCCTTAAGCTCTCGTCCCTATACTCCTCCTTCTCTCCCCGCTCTCTCCACCCCCTCCCTTCCTGCCCAGACTCCTCCTTCCTCCTCCTTATCTACTAGTAATCCACTCGGTCCTGTGCCTCCTTCGGGGCCCCCAACTGGCTGTCTTGAGTCCCCTATATCTGCCCACACCCTCCTACAGTGTTAGCACCTTTGCAAGAGGTGGCTGGGGCGGAGGGGGTAGTCAGAGTACATGTCCCTTTTTCATTGGCCGATCTTTCCAAAATTGAGAAGTGTTTAGGTGATTTCTCAGCTAATCCTACCACATACATAAAGGAATTTAGATACCTTTGTCAGGCCTATGACTTAACTTGGCATAACCTCCAGGTTATCCTAACCCCTACCCTAAACTGACTGAAGTTCTAACCCAGTATACCCGGTTAGATCCGGCCTCCCCCACAGGGGCCACCATTTTGGCATCTTATTTCATTTCTCAATCAGCTCCTGACATTCGTAAAAAACTTCAAAAGGTAGAGGATGGTCCTCAGACACCAATACAAGACCTGGTTAAATTACCCCCTAAGGTCTATAACTCCAGAGAGGAGACGGCAGGCTTGCCTCAAACAGAAGTTACAGCTCCTAGCAGTGGCTTTACAGCCCAGTCGTAACCCCAGGCCAGAGAGTACACACTCCGCAGACTCCAAGGCTACGAAAGGAGCCTGCTATAAGTGCAGCAAGGCAGGACACTACGCCAACAGGTGTCCTCAAGGTCCCCGAGCCCCAACGCAGCCTTGCTCTAAGTGCAAGGCATCAGGACATTGGGCCAGTGTGTGTCCTAACCCTCGTCCACCAGCAACCCCCTGCCCTGCTTGCCAGCAGGGAGGACACTGGAAGTCTGATTGCCCCACCCTGAGAACAGGTGCTGCGTCTCCACGTGACCCCCTTTCCCAGGATCCTGGGAGCTCCTTCCAGCTCCTACGTCTGGACGACGACGACAACTGAAGGTGCCGAGACTCGGGGACCCCCATCACCCTCGCCGAGCCGCGGGTAACTCTCCTGGTAGCGGGTAAGACAATTTTTTAATCAACAGCGAGGCTACCTATTCTGTTTTGCCGTCCTTCTCTGGACCTAGCCTTCCATCCAATATCTCTGTAGTAGGAGTAAGCGGAAAGCCATCCACTCCACAAAAACTCCACTCCTTAATTGCTGCCTGGCCAACAACTACTCTGCACACTCGTTCCTCATTCCCAGCTAAAAAGGGCCCCTACCGAAAGCAATCAGTGGAAATCAGTTTGGCTTTCCCCCACTCGCCTCAAACTTACTAAATTTTTTTAACTATCTCATACTCCTCAACCTTGCTGGGACCTTCCTTCTGGGTTTTGCCCCTATTCCAACAAATGCTTCCATTCCTCATTCCTATACTAATACTGTGCCTTATTTTATTCTTCATCCGTACGTCCAAATGCCAACCATGGGCCCCGACCTTAACAGCGCCCCTTAACAGCAGGAAGTAGCCAGACAGACCACGGCGTCCCTTTATCACTATTATCAATAAAAGGTTGGACTGTTTGGATGAATGGAGGCAAGATGGTGCACTTCCGGGTTCTTCATCCCCCCCCCCAACTTTTCCCGCGCGCACGAAAATGCAGCCGGTTTCCGGGAAGGTGCAGACCAACTGGGCATGCGCCAGGTGACGTCAATCCAAAGAGACCAAGATTTACCTGGTCGCACCTGTGGAACGCCCCCTGACACACCCGTGCCCCGCCTATTGCCCTCCCACTCCTAGAAAAGCCGCTCCGGAGGCACACCACACGTGGCCTTCCTCAGTCCTCCACTCCTTTCGGGATGTCAGGACTGCGGGAACTCCGTCGGAGAGCCCCACCGGGGGGCTCTGTCGGCCTTCTTTGCCGGAGGCCAACAGACCTCTTCCCCACACCTTAGGTGACCAAAATAAACTTGCAGTTTTGCTCCTACACTTGCCTACTCGCTGGTTCTTTTGTACCTGCTCTGGTGGTCTTAGAAAAACAAATCAGTTACTCCACGAAGTGTGAGAAACAGAGATCAGACCCTAGAACAAGCAAGGTACCAGAGAGCATGGCTCCATTCTGCTCATCAATGAGTTTGTACAAAGCACTAAAAATCCAAAAAACAACTCAAGGAGTTGAGATTGACGAATTGGGGCCCCATGGAAAGTTAAATATGACGTAAATATTTGGAAACTTGATAAAGAAAATTTAGGACAAGGATTATTTTAAACTTACAAGATCTATATTTAGGTTACTTTTTTTTTTTTTTTTTTTTGAGACGGAGTCTCGCTCTATCGCCCAGGCTGGAGTACAGTGGCCTGATGTCAGCTCACTGCAAGCTCCGCCTCCCAGGTTTATGCCATTCTCCTGCCTCAGCCTCCCAAGTAGCTGGGACTACAGGCACCCACCACCTCGCCAGGCTAGCTTTTTGTATTTTTTAGTAGAGACGGGGTTTCACCGTGTTAGCCAGGATGGTCTCGATCTCCTGACCTAGTGATCCGCCCGTCTCGGCCTCCCAAAGTGCTGGGATTACAGGCTTGAGCCACCGCGCCCGGCCAGGTTACATCTTTTAAGCCAAATTTTCATTTAATATTTTTAAAGATGCAATTTACATGCCAAAGCAGTTAAGTTTTAAACATATAATTTTAATATGTATATATACACACGTTTTAATTTTAAATAAACCTGGGGTAGATTGAGTCTAAACCTTACAATGTATTACTAGCAGAGAGACCACAAAATTAGAAGGAATAAATGAAGATCTGATAAACTAGGCAGCCTGATGTCTCCTCTGAGCACAAAGATACTCATGATAGTAAGTTACCAGACCAATCTAATGGAAGCTGCAGAAAAGGAGGATGGTTGAGATGGAAGATACACTTATTTTTCAAGGGGAGAAAAGGATAGCAATCGAGACAACTGATCTGAAAAGTTTGACATGCAACTAGATAAGCCCTAGGAATATAAAAGAGGAAATTTAATTTGAACTGTAGGCATGAGGAAGCTGTGAGCTGATTTGTTCCAATTTAGTCATGGTAAATATATGTAAACCTGAACATGAGTATTTTTTATTCCTACTACTGAAAAATGCAGGGTGTAATTTTTGTGAAAATAAATTCCTTTTGTGCAAGAACATGGAAGAAAACTGCCACTGTTATGTGAATGATAAAAAATTGTAATCTGGGTTCCTTAATAGGGTTCTATACACCTAAGGTTAAAATATCTATATCAGGCAAAACAAAAGTGGGGGGAGGATATAGTTCAAAAAGAAGATTTAATAATTATTTTGCACATTGTGATGGAATTTTTAACATGGGGGAATAAGTCCGAATGTCTGTGCCTGGATGTAATTCTTACCTCTGTATCAGTACTGATTTTGATTTAAATGTGTTCTTTTTTCTCCATTGGTGATTTGCTTGTTAATGAAGCATTAATTGGTTTAGTAATATTTGTGCTTCTTCTGTTTTGTTTAGGGTGACTGGCATAGAAGGCTTATATAACTTGAAAATCTCAGAAAAAAACATATATTTTTGAAAGGCCTAATAGATAACAGAACATGTTTTCTTTTTAGAGACAGGTTCTCATTCTGTTGCCCAGGCTGGAGTGTAGAGGCATGATCATAGGCCACTGCAGCCTCAATTCCCAGGCTCAATCCATCCTCCCACCTCAGCCTCCTAAGTAGCTGGGACTACTGGCATGCCACTATGCTTGGCTATTTTTTAATTGTTTTGTGGAGATAGAGGTCTAACTATGTTGCCCAGGCTCTTCCCAAATTTTGGTCTCAGATGGTTCTCCTGTCTCGGCCTCCCAAACCTCTGAGATTACAGGCATGAGCCACCATGCCCAGCCAGATAACAAACACGTTTAAGTTTGACATTCATCATTATTGTAAACTTTTGCTTCCTTTTAAGACTTAAATATTGGTGTTTAAAAAGAAAATGAACTGAAATAACATACTGTCTTTTCCAATGAACAAAATAAATGTGATAATATTCAATTTGTACATTGATTTGAATAAATTGGTGTAATTTCACTGTGTATGAGTGTGGTCATTATTATTAAAACTTAGAGTAGCAAATCTGCAGGAAAAGGGGCATAGGATTACTTAATATGTGGCTGGGCAAAGGCTTATTGTTTCTGTGTGTGTGTGTGTGTGTATGTGTGTTCGTGTTTTTTAAGGTTTTATTCCTCTTAACCTTACAATGTTGGTAACACACATCTACCTCTTTACAGGTATCTTAGTAGGCTGGCAAGAAGTAGAAAGGGCAAAGGCAATTGGTTTCCTAATATGCGTTAATAGAAATATTTAGGCTAGGTATTGTTTTTGTTAAATAATAAAATGATGATTGCAAATTGAAATTGTAGAATATAACATAACCCTGTTAGCAAAATTTGAACTAAACACATTTGAACTATTTAATACCCACATATTGGTCACTTTAAGCAGACGAGGAAATAAATTATGTTAGTGAATATAAACCTTCAGAGATTTTAGTTTTTATTGGGTGGCTTTTTGGAGCGCTATCACTATAGAATTTCAAGCTGCGTTCACAGGCACAGAGTGTCTAGTTTACCTGAACGATTTGGGTACTTGTTTGGCTGCATAGAATTTACAAAAGAAAGGTAAAGACTTGGCCTTACACATTTTGGAGTTTTCCTGTTTTTTGTTTGTTTGTTTTGTTTTGTCTTGTTTGTTTGTTTCATTATGTTTTTGAAGATTGTGAAGTTGTGGCTAAACTGGTGACAAAAAATTAAAATTCTATTGAAATTATGCAAGACGTGATTGAAATATAAATTGAGTTGGCGGTGCTGTGGCAGTCTATGGAATATTATTTAGAGAAAATAGGGTTTTCTTTTCATGATCTAATTGAAAACTGAGTTAATCTATAATAGAATGATGACAGGGACAATTTACTCCAGTAGTTTTTTAAATTTTAATAACCTTAGTTATAAACTTTGTCCTCACTGAAGGATGTAATTTCTAAAATAGTAGCAATTTGTATATAGATATCTATTTTCTGCTGCCAGCATTTAAATAATATATTACAAATATATGTATTATTACACATTTTTATATTTTCTATATATTATTCCTCACTAGAGAGATCAAGGTCTCCTGAGAGATAGAAGTTCCAGGTCAGTATAAAATGAGTCTGGATTGCTTCACAACTTATATATGCCTTATATATACATATTAAAATTTTTATTTAAAGATAAGTGTAGATTGACATGCAGTTAGTTGCAAGAAATGATGCTGAGAAATCACACGTGCCCTTTTCTCAGTTCCCTGCAATGGTAACATCTTGCAAAATTATAATAAAATAGCACAACCAAGATATTGGCATTGATATAGCCAGGATGGCAGAACATTAATATCATCATTTGGATTTATCCTGCTGGCCTTTTATAACCACACCCACTTTCATTCTCTGCTTCCTATCCTTAAACCCTGAAAAGCATTAATCTGGTCTCTATTTCTATAATTTTGTCATAGAAAGACTTATAAATGGAAGCATACAGCGTATCATGTTTTGGGATTGGCACTTTTCACTCAACGTAATTCTCTGGAGAATCATCTTGATTGTTGCAAGAATCAATAGTTCATTCCTTTTTATTGCTGAGTGGTATTCCATGGTATGGATGTACCAATTTGTTCACCCGTTAAATGTTGTTTCCAGTTTGGGGCTATTATGAATCAAGTTGCTATAAACATCAGTGGACAGGTTTTCATGTAAATATAAATCTTCATTTCTCTGGGATAAATGCCCAGGAGTGCAACTGCTGGCTTGCATGTTAGTTGTTTGTTTAGGTTTGTAATTGTAGGGAAAAGAAAGAGAGATCAGACTGTTACTGTGTCTATATAGAAAGAAGTAGACATAAGAGACTCCATTTTGTTCTGGATTTGAGATGCTGTTAATCTGTGACCCTACCCCCAACCCTGTCCTTGCAAGAGACATGTGCTGTGGTGACTCAAGGTTTAACAGATTTGGGGCTGTGCAGGGTGTGCTTTGTTAAACAAGTGCCTGAAGGCAGTATGCTTGTGAAAAGTCATCACCATTCTCTTAATCTCAAGTACCCAGGGGCACATACACTGCGGAAGGTCGCAGGGACCTCTGCCTAGGAAAGCTAGGTATTGTCCAAGGTTTCTCCCCATGTGATAGTCTGAAATATGGCCTCGTGGGAAGGGAAAGACCTGATCCTCCCCTAGCCTGACACCAGTGAAGGGTCTGTGCTGAGGAGGACTAGTATAGGAGGAAAGAAGGCCTCTTGGCAGTTGAGATAGAGAAAAGCATCTGTCTCCTGCCTGTCCCTGGGCAATGGAACGTCTTGGTGTAAAACCCGATTGTATATTCTGTTTACTGAGAAAGGAGAAAACCGCCTTAGGGCTGAAGGTGGGATGTGCTAGCAGCAATGCTGCTCTTTATGCACTAAAAAGGTTTATGGAGATGTTTGCATATGCATATCAAGGCACAGCAATTTTCCTTAAACTTATTCATGTCACAGAGATCTTTATTCATATGTCTTACTGCTGACCTTCTCCCTGGGATGATCCTATTATCCTGCCACTTCCCTTTTTCTATGATGGTAAAGATAATGATCAATAAATACTGAGGGAACTCAGAGGCCGGTGCCGGCGTGGGTCATCTGTATGCTGAGCTCCGCTCCCCTGGGCTGGCCCACTTTTTCTTTCTCTATACTTTGTCTCTGTGTCTCATTTCTTTTCTCAAGTCTCTAGTTCCACCTAACGAGAAACGCCCACAGGTGTGGAGGGACAGGCCACCCCTTCATGTAATAAACTGCCAAAGTGTTTTCCAAAGCTGCTGTCCCATTTTACATTCCCACCAGCAATGTATGAATGATCCAGTTTCTCCACATCCTTGACATTTAGCTTTGTCACTAATTTTTATTCTAGCCATTCCGATAGATATGGAATAGTATATCATTGTGATTTTGTAGGGGGAGTGTTTTGTTTTGTTTTTTGAGATAAGGTCTTGCTCTGTTGCCCAGGTTGGAGTGTAGTGGTTTGATCACAGTTCACTGCAATCTTAAACTCGTGGACTCAAGCAATCCTCCTGCTTCAGCCTCCCAAGTAGTTGGGACTACAGGCACACACCACCACATTCAGCTTTTTTTTTTTTTAAGTTTTTTGTAGAAATAGACTCTTGCAATGTTGCCCAGGCTGTCCTCAAACTGCTGGCCTCATGTGATCCTCTTAAAGTTTTGGGATTTACAAAACCTCATTGTGGTTTAAATTTGCATTTCCTTAATGTCTAATAACTGATGTCAAACATCTTTTATATTCTGTGCAATGAAATGTCTTTTCAGGTCTTTTGCTCATTATCTAAATAAAATTTTATTTTTTTCTGTTGAAATTTGAGAATTCTTTATATGTTATATATACTAGTTGTAGTAGGGTGAAACCCCCCAAAAATAGCCATGTCCTAATGCCTGGAACCTTTGAATGTTACCTCATATGGCAATAAAGATGAGTCTTTGCAGAGCTAATTAAGTTAAGGATCTTGAGATAAAGAGATTATTCTGGATTATGTAAGTGGGCCCTGAATACAATCACTTGTATCCTCAGAGAAGGGGAACAGAGGGAGATTTCAAAAAGATAAGAAGAAGGCAATGTGATCACAGTGAAAGGGGGAATAAAAGAAATCAGGCACATTCCTCAGCCCCGGGCTCAACACAAACAGGCCCAGTACAAACACAACCCACCATATATCTCTCAACTTCCTGAGCCCAGTACAAACACAACCCACCATATATCTCTCAACTTCCTGAGCCCAGTACAAACACATCTCTCAACTCAGAGACTATCATATATCTCAACTTTAGAAAAACACCACCTGGAAAGTCCCTGATAAGGACATAGCCGTTTGCGGTTTTACTGAAAGCACGGGAACCAATAGAAACCTGCTAAAATGTATAACTTAAAATGTTAACCAGTTGTAATGCTGTAACCTAAAGAGTTCCCTTGTTCCTCTGTAACTTTACATATCTTATTTACATCGGGCTATAAAAAGCAAGTGCACGCATCGTTCGGGGCCCTCTTGTATGCTGTGGAACGGAGGGACCAAGTTCGAACTTGCAGTAAAGATCCTTGCTGCTTGGCTTTGACTCTGGACTCTGGTGGTCTTCTTTGGGGAATAAACGGTCTGGGCATAACAACTGAGGTAGAGAAGGGAATGATGTGGCCACAAGCTAAGGAATGCCAGTAGTCACCAGAATCTAAAATTCCCAAAGAAAGGATATTCTCCTAGAATCTTTGGAAGGAGACCTTGCAGACAAGTTGATTTCAGCCTAATAGTACTGATTTCAGACTTTTGACCTCCAGAACTGGGAGAGAATAAATTTCTGTGTTTTTTTTGTTTGTTTGTTTTTCAGATGAAGTCTCACTCTTGTCCCCCAGGCTGGAGTGCAATGGCTTGATCTCGGCTCACTGCAACCTCTGCCTCCTAAGTTCAAGCAATTCTCCTGTCTCAGCCTCCCAAGTAGCTGGGATTACAGGCGCATGCCATCACACCTGGCTAATTTCTGTATTTTTAGTAGAGACAGGGTTTCACCATGTTGGCCAGGCTGGTCTCGAACTCCTGACCTCAGGTGATCCACCTGCCTCAGCCTCCCAAAGTGCTGAGATTACAGGCATGAGCCACCGTGCCCAGCCACTTCCATGGTTTTAAGCCACCAAGTTTGTGGAATTTTTTTACAGCAGGTATAGGAAACGAATACATTCTTCTTTTGTTGGATATATGATT
The DNA here is from genome assembly GCF_007565055.1 of Rhinopithecus roxellana. NCBI lineage: Eukaryota > Metazoa > Chordata > Mammalia > Primates > Cercopithecidae > Rhinopithecus > Rhinopithecus roxellana. The sequence continues at coordinate 105,301,260 of NC_044555.1, read as the reverse complement.
TACAAATATTTCTCTCATCCTATAGATGGTTTTCTAACTCCTTTAAAGGGCTCTTTTGCAGAGCAAAAGTTTTTCATTTTGATAAAGTCCAATTTACACATTTTTTAATTTTATGGATTGGGCTTCTGCTGTCAAATCTAAGAACTACCCCAAGCTGTAGATTCTGAAAATTTTGTTTTTTTTTTTTTTCTAAAATTTGTATAGTTTTACATTGTATTTTAAAGTCTATTATCTGTTTTAATTTTTGTATAAGGTATCAAGTTAGATCAAAGTTCATTTGTTTTTACCTGTGAGAGATCACTTTCTTTGGTGCCATTTGTTCCTCTATTGAATTACTTTTGCACCTTTGACAAAAATCAATTGGACATATTTATGTGGGTATATTTCTGAATTCTCTATTCTCTTCCATTGATCTATATGTCCCCTCCTCTGCCAATATGATATTGTCTTGATTACTGCAGCTGTCTTGTAATCCTTAATATCAGGTACAGTGATTCCTCTTACTTCATTCTTTTTCAAGGTCATTTTAGCTCTTCAATGGCCTACCTGTGTCTTTCTATATAAATTTTAAAACAAACGATAATGTCTTAAAATCCTTTTTGGAATTTTGATAGGAATTACATTAAATGAATTTGAGAAGTGTTACCAGCTGAATTGTGTCCCCCTAAAATTCATATGTTGAAGTCCTAACCCCAGTACCTCAAAACGTGGCTGTATTTAGAGGCAGTGCCTTTAAAGAGGTAATTAAGCTAAAATGAGGTTGTTAGGGTTGTCCCTAATCCAATATGACTGGTACCCTTTAAGAAGAAGAAAAGTGGACACAGTACTGAGGGAAGACCATGTGTAAGTCTCAAGAGGAAGATGGCCATCTACAAAGCCAAAGAGAAAGACCTTAGGAGAAAGCAATCCTACCGACACTTTGACTTCTGACTTCTAGCCTCCAAAACTGTGATAAAATAACTCTGTTGTTTAAGCTACCCAGTCTGTGGTAGTTTGCTATGGCAGCTCTACCAAACTAATAGAGAAAGAACTGATATCTGTACTACGCTGACTCTTCCAATTCATGAACAGGGTATGTCTCCTGATTTATTTAGGTCTTTGATTTCACGCATCAACATTTTGTAATGTTAGCTATAAATTCCGCACATATTTTATTACATTTAGACCTGAGTATTTTAAGTCACAGTAAATAATACTGAATTTTATTTTGAGTTTCCATATGATCATTGTTAACAAAAAAAGTCATTGACTTCTGTGCATTGATTTTGTACCCTTGTGACCTTGTTGAACTCACTAATTCTAGGAGTTTCTTTGTAGGTTCTTTGAGATGTTCTACAAAAACAATTACATCATGTGTATATGGGAACCGTTTTACTTCTTTCTTTCTAATATATATGCCTCTTTTTGCCTTATTGCAATGGCTACTCAAGAAAGGAAGACAAATATATTAGTTTCCTATGACTGCTGTAAGAAATTACCACAAACTTGGTGACTTAAAACAACTTTCAGTCCTATGTTGTAGAACAGTGGTGAGAACTGATATCCTTGCCTTAATCTTAGGGGGAATGCATTCTGTCTTGTGCCCAGAACTGTTTCCACTGCTGTTGGGAGATGGGCCCACCCTATCACTGGATATGAGTCTTTTTCTAAGTTCCTGCTTTGGTTTCTTTGGTTTTTGTCTACATCTGTTGGTGATCCTGAGTTACAGGCCTCTCCAGTACCCAGACCAAGATATATTAGAGATAAAAAGAAACCACAGGGAAGTCACTAGAGTGTCATTCTTCAAGTACTGAGTTCCTCAGCCAGTTCATCTTCTTTGCACTTTCAGAGTCCTTTATATAAATGTCTATCAAATTATTTATAAGGGTATTTAGTTGTATTTAGAGGAGATCAGGAGAGAAAATGAGTCTACTCCATCTTGTCCTTGAATCATGTATTTAAATAGTTATCAAATATTACATAATAATACAAGGTTTTTTGAGGTTTTTTGTTTTTTTTTTTTTAATTTTTTTAGATGAGCCTAGAAGATCTAATTGCTACTATGGAACTTAGAAATATTTTGAAACAATTTCTTGGGTTCCTAAAATTGACTGTGGATGAAGCTGACTAGCAATCCAACTGCGAGTGACAAAAAGAAGAGGTGCTAGGCTGGTAACAGAGGATAGGAACATCTGTGGTTGGGTTCTGTTGGGAGAGAAATAGGGTGATACTGTGACTTCGGTGGTAGTTAATTAAATGCAGCATATAATGCCCCTCGGGAATTTTGCCAATCTGTATGCAAAAATAGAGCTTTGTCAGCTACTCTGTGTTTATGTATACAGCTATGTCAGCTACTCTATGTTTATGATAGTCTTTGGTGAATTGTACTCGTCAATTAGTTATTGATCATGAGCCTTAAAATTCTGGTACAGTGGACCAGAAGGCATGAGCTTTTCTTTTGAGAGAATCAGAGGGTATCTGGAGAACATTTGCTAGGTGGCTTGGAAGGGGATCTGAAGATACTCTAAGAATAGCAAGAAAAAATAATAATGCTGTGAGTAAAAATGCAGCTTATTGCATAAGAGATACTGAGATTTTCACAAATTACATAATACATTTTTAAATATATTTAAATATTTTTCTGATTTGTGCATGCCTTTGTTGTACTAAAATAAACATGTGCTATCTAAGGTATTAAATCCAAAAATTACTGATTTAAGTGCTTTATTTCATTCTAACTTATTCGATGTCTAAATATATAAAGTCTGAGAGTTTCTGTATCATTATATTAAAAAGTGTCTGAACTTTAAGAAATTTCATGGTGTATGCTCACTTGCATTAGCAATTTGAAGATGCTGTTGTATATCTGATGTATCTTCCCATGTATCAGTTTGCATCTCTTAAGTGTAATGGTCTTAGTCTTTTTGAAATCAGTTCCGTTTTATAGTTGTTATTTCCTTTTTGTTTTTGTTTTCCATTTTAATGAAAAGTAGAGCGCAGGTAAGAATCTTGCCAAAGCAGATCTTTCCAGAAATGTGGAGTGAGTAGGAATTTGAAGGGTGAAGAAAATTATAGCAAGAAAATATTTTCAAACTAGAGATCAGAAGTCATTGTGGAAATACACAACTGCAAAAAAAGTTATATATTTATGGGAGCAAGAGTAATCATTTTGATGCATACTGTGAACTAAGTACCTTAATGACACCCAAAGTCCTAATTATTTTTAAATAATCATCTTGAAGCATATTGTGAAGTAAATACCCAAGTGACACCAAATGAACAGTTCAGGCACTGATCCAATTCACAAAATTACCTTCATTTATGCCAATTTTGAAGCATTTCTTTAAACAGTATATTTACCTTCTAGGCATTCTAGGGAACAATCTGAGTTTTAATTTTCCTCTAATCAAGCTTACATGTCCCTCATTCTCTCCAAAATCTTCTCCTACTTTTTAAATGTAAACTATGAGTGTTGAAATGCTATAATGACAAATAAAACTACGTGTTATAATCAGCTAGATCTAGGTTCCAACTCTGACTTTGCTGTCTAGTAGTCTAATCATGTGACCCTGGGCAAGTTATTGCCTAAATGAGAAATAAGTAAGCTGTATGAAGGCAAAAATTTGTTTTGTGCACAGCACAGAACCGAGATGTGTTCTTGGTATACTGTAGGTGCTCAATAAATAATTGCCAAGTGAATGACCTTCAGTTTTCATGTCTATAATGTTATGTTTTTGTGAGAATTTAAAATAACCTTGAGCCAGGAATCTGAGACCAGCCTGGGCAACATAACAAAACCTCATCTCCACAAAAATAAAAATAAAATAAAATACAGTGATAACAACTGCTAAGCTCTTGACATATTAGTGCACTCAAATTCTAATGAAACCTTGCTCTTCTAAATTTAGCCAGTCTCACCATCTCTGTGAAGTCTTCCTGAACTATCTTTACCCAACTCTAGTTCAATAATTTAATACATCTTTAGTATCATTACCTCCTCCTTTTATGTGTATGAACTTGCCGTCTGATTAAAACTGGACATGGTGTTTTAATTGTGTCTGCTACCTTTCTTTGTAGGTATTTACTTAGGTTTAGTTTCTTTGACAAAAAGGGCAATATCTTCTTTGTTATCTATTGTATTGTTTAAAAACATTGGTTCAAAAGCCACAGAGCCTAAGTTTAAAATTCCTTCTCTACAATATACGAATTATGTGGTCTTCTGTGAATTACCAAATAAACCTCTTCCTCTTTTCTATTGTATGTAAACTACAGATGACAGCAGAATCTAACTCATATGGTTTGCGAGAATTAAGTGATGAAATACATGTAAAGCTCTTAAAACAGTGCCTGGCACGTAAGGAATAACAACTGTTAGCTATGATTATTGTCGTTTCCTGCAAAGCTACATACGAATAATTAAACACAACTTTCTTAAAGACTTGCCTCTAGACAGTGTTGACAGCTGGATAATATATCTTTATGTAACTGATTTATTTACAAAGATTTGAGATATATATCTAATTTCTTCAAAGTAATACAAGACAGAACAGATTAAATGTGACATCTCAAATACACATACAGTGACAGGATAACAGGATGGGAAAAGAAAGCCAGAAAAAAAATTATTTGAACAATGACAGGGTAAATGTTAGAGGTTCAGAGTTTTCAAGTAGAATTTAGCAGAAGCAAAACTCTTTATCATTTTTTTTTCAAGAGTTCATTGCTAGTTGAAATGCAATGATGGGATAGAATGATAATTCACGTTTCACTGCCTCTGAAGGTAACGTTTAAGTTAGCCATTTCTTGAGGTAGCTGCACTTACACACAGATGCATCAACTCAGACAACAACATGCCAATCTGCCACAAGGAAAATGGGTGTGATCTGAGCTCCTACACCAATAAGAATGTTTAAAAGTTCGAGTCTTCATGATCACCTAACTTCAGCCTGAAAGTCTGTTATCTGTATAGGAATTGAAAGAGCGCAATTTATAACCTAGCTTTAATCCACAAATAGCTCTATGAATGAAATATATTTGAAATATCATGTAATGGTAAGGGGCAATTTGAGGTTGCTTTCAGTTTATAATGAAAATAGATTTAGACTAGCAGTGATTTTTTTTTTTTTTTTTTTTTTTTTGAGGCAGAGTCTTGCTCTGTCGCCCAGGCTGGAGTGCAGTGGCGCGATCTCCGCTCACTGCAAGCTCCGCCTCCTGGGTTCACGCCATTCTCCTGCCTCAGCCTCCCAAGTAGCTGGGACTACAGGCGCCCACCACCTCGCCTGGCTAGTTTTTTTGTATTTTTTTTGGTAGAGACGGGGTTTCACCGTGTTCGCCAGGATGGTCTCGATCTCCTGACCTTGTGATCCGCCCGTCTCGGCCTCCCAAAGTGCTGGGATTACAGGCTTGAGCCACCGCGCCCAGCCTAGCAGTGATTTTTTATTTTTTCCTTAAAGATATATGATTATTATCCTTTTGGTTAATTACTACAAATGCTTTTTTTGTTTTGTTGTTGTTGTTTCTTTTGTTTTGAGACAGTGTCTCACTCTGTCACTCAGGTTGTAATGAGATTAATTCCTGCATATCTTTTAGATCCCCACTTACATGTCACTTCCTCTGGGAAGCTTTCTGACACTAAATTGACCATCTTTTTTGATCCTACAATTCTCTTTCATGCTATTTGCCACATTTCAGGGCCATTGTCTGCTTTTGAGCCTCTCTACTGTAAGACTCCTAAGTATTGTTTTTTTTTTTTTTTTTTTTTTTTTTTTTTTTTTGAGACAGGGTCTTGCTCTGTCAACCAGGCTGGAGTGCAGTGGTGTGACCTTGGCTCACTGCAGCCTCAGCCTAAACCTCCTGGGTTCTGGGCTCAAGCCATCCTCCCACCTCAGCCTCCAAGTAGCTGGGACTACAGGCACACACCACCATGCCCAGCTAATTTCTGTATTTTTTGTAGAGACAGGGTTTTGCCCTGCTGCCCAGGCTAGTCTCGAACTCCTAGACTCAAGCGATCCTCCTGCCTCAGCATTCCAGGGTGTGGGATTGCAGGTGTGAGCCACCACACCCAGCAAGTGGCTTTTGTTGTTGTTGTTGTTGTTGTTGTTGTTCTTGTTGTTTTGTTTTGTGTGTGTGTGTGTGTTTTTTTTTTTTTTGACATTTTATTGTATATTTATTTGATAGCTATGTATCTTCCTTGGTGAAGTTTCTGTTCAAATAACTTGTTACTTTTTATTAACCATTTTTCTTATTTTGAGTTTTGAGAGTTCTTTATCTATTCAGGATACAAATCATTTACTGAATATGTTGCTGCTGAATATTCTTTATTAATCTGTGGCTTTACTTCATTTGCTCAATCCTGTTGTTCAAAGAGCAAAAGCTTTTAATTTTGATGCCGTCCAATTTACCCATTCTTTTTATGGCTTGTGGTTTTTGATATCATAGGTAAGAGCTCTTGGCCTAACCCAATATCCCTAAAGATTTTCTTCTGTTTTCTTCCAGAAGTTTAGTAGTTTTGCATTTTAAATTTAGCTCTACATTCCATTTTGAGTTTATTTTTATATAAGGTAGAAAATTTCCTGAATGTGGGTTTCCAACATTTGTTGAAAAGACTATTCTTTCTCCACTGAAATGCCTTTTAGTTAAAAAAAAAATTGATTGTATTTGTTCATTTCTGGATCCCCTATTTATATCCATTCATATATGCACTTTTCTTTCCAACAATACCATTCTTCTTGATTACTGTAGCTCGACAGTAAGTCCTAAATTCCAGTATTATGAGTTCTCCAATTTTGCTGTTTTTCAAAACTGTTTCGGCTATTGTAGTTCTTTTGCCTTTCTGCATAAATTTTAGAATCAGCTTTTTGATTAAAAAATCTGCTGAGAGTTTTGGTTGCAATTGTGTTTAATTTACAGATCATTTGGGGGCAAACTGACATCTTAATAATATTGATTCTTCTAATCCATAATCAGGATATATCTCTCCATTTATTTGGGTCTTTAATCTATTTCATCAGTGATTTGAAGTTTGCAGCATACAGCTCCTGCACATAATCTGGTAGATTTACATTTATAATTTTCTTATTTTTATGATACTATAAATGGTACTCTTCAAAATTTTGACTTCCAATTTCCACCACTTCTACATATAAACACAATTTATTTGTGCATATGGACCTTGCATCCTAAGAGCTTGCTAAACTCACTTAATAGTTATTCTAGTTATCTGTGAATGCACAGCAAATTATCCCCCAAATTAGTAGCTTATAAAAACATTCATTATTTCACAGTTTCTGTGAATCAGGCATTGGGTCACATCATATCTTCTTCTTCAGCATGTTTCATAGGCTGCAATCAAGGTGTCAGTCAGGTGGCAGCCACCTTAAGGCTCATCTGGAGAAAAATCCACTTCTATGTTTGCTCATGTGGTTCGTATAATTTGCTGGCTTTTGGATTGAAGGACTTGGACCCACATTGGATGTGTGAGGCTTCTCTCAATTCCTTGCCGGGTGGGCCTCTCTATAGGACAGTTTACAACATGGTAGCTTGCTTAATCAGAACAAGACAGTGAATGAGCAAGAGAGAGTGCCAACAAGAGAGAAAGTGCAAGCAAGATAGAAGTCACAGTCTTTTATAACGTAATCTCAGAAGTAGCATCCAATCACTTCTGCTCTATTCTCACACCAAAAAGGAGGGGATCATTGTGGCAGGGACCATTGGGGGCCATTTGAGAAGCAGGCTACTGTATTATTTCTAGAAGCTTCTTTGTAGATCACTTAGGATTTTCTATGTAGACAATTATGTCATCTTCAAACAAAAACAGTTCTGTTCCTTTCTTTCCAATGTGCATTTCATTAATTTTTCTTATGTTACTACACTGGCTAGGACCTGCAGTATGATGTTGAATAAGAGTGGTGAAAGTGGACATCCTGATCTTATTCTTGAACTTCAGGTTAAATCATTCAATCTTTCACTATAAAGTACAATGTCTCCTTAAGGATAATTGTAGATCCCCTTTATCAAGTTGAGGAAATTCCCTTCTATTCTGAGTTTTCTGGGTGCGTTTTAATCTTTATTTTTTTCTTTTTGAGACAGGGTCTCATTCTGTTACCCAGGCTGAAGTACAGTGGCACAATCATGGTTCACTACAGCCTCAACCTCCTCGGGCTCAGGTGATCCTTCCATCTCAGCCTCTGGATCACATGGGATTACAGGCACGTACCACCATGCCTGGCTAATTTCTTTCTTCCTTCCTTCCTTCCTTCCTGCCTGCCTGCCTGCCTGCCTGCCTGCCTTCCTTCCTTCTTCCTTCCTTCCTTCTTTCCTTCCTTTCTCTCTCTCTTTTTTTTTTTTTTTTTTTGAGTTGGGGTATCCCCGGGTTGCCCAGGCTGGTCTCAAATTCCTGTACTCCCTCCCAAATTGCTGGGATTACAGGTCTGAGCCACTGAGCCCGGTTGATCGTTTTTTATCTTGGAGTTCATTTTCGCCAAATGTCTTTTCTGCATCAACTAATCCAAAACTGAGATGATCATATGGTTATTATATTCTTTAGTCTATTCAGATGATCAATTAATCAACATTAACTGATTTTTGAATGTTGGGCCAGCTATATCAGAATGTATTATCCCTTTTATATATTGCTGAACTAAATTTGTTAATATATCTTGATTATTTTTGCATCTATATTAATGAAGCAATTGACCCCTAATTTTCTTGTTTATAAGGTCTCTGGTTTTATTATCAGGGTAATCCTGGTCTCGTAAATGATATAAATGTATTCCTTTTGCTTCTATTTTCTGGGACAGATTGTATAGAATTCTTATTTTTTTCTTCCTGAAATGTATGGTAGAACCTGCTAGTGAAGCTGTCTAGGCATGGAGATTTTTTAGAAGCTTTTACATTTTTTCTAATTTTTAATTTTTAATTGTTGTAGGTACATAGTATGTATACATTTATAGGGTACCTGAGATGTTTTGATACAGGCATGCAATGCATATTCATCACATCATGAAGAATGTGATATCCATCCCCTCAAGCATTTATCCATTGACTTACAAACAATCCAATTATACTCTTTAAGTTATTTTAAAATGTACAATTATTTTATTGACTATAGTCACATTGTTGTGCTATCAAGCACTAAGTCTTATCCATTCTTTCTAACTATATTTTGTAGTCATTAACCTTTCCCACTACCATCCATCCCCCCAATACCCTTCCCAGCTTCTGGTAACCACCCTTCTACTCTCTATCTCAATGGGTTCAATTGTTTTGATTTTTAGATTTCACAAATAAGTGAGAACATGTGATATTTGTCTTTCTGCGTCTGGGTTATTTCACTTAACATAATGACCTCCAGTTCCATTCATGTTGTGGAAAATTACTGAATCTTCTTTTTGTGGCTAAATAGTACTCCATTGTGTACAAGCACCACCTTTTCTGTATCCATTCATCTGTTGGTGGACACTTAGGTTGCTTCCAAACCTTGGCTATTGTGAACAGTGCTGCAGCAAACACGAGAGTGCAGATGTCTCTCTGTATATTGATTTCCTTTCTTCTGTTTACATACTCAGCAGTGGGATTGCTAGATAATATAGTAGCTCAATTTTTAGTTTATTGAGGAACATCCAAACTGTTCGCCATACTAATGGAGTTGTACTAATTTACATTCCCACCAACAGTGTGCAGGGGTTCCCCTTTCTCCACATTCTCACCAGCATCTGTTATTGCCTGTCTTTTGGACATAAGTCATTTTAACGGGGATGAGATTGTAGTTTAATTTGTAGTTTTGATTTGCATGTCTCTGATGATCAATGATGTTGAGCACCTTTTTATATGCCTGTTTGCCATTTGTTTTTAAATGGCTATTCAAATATTTTGCCCATTTTGTATTGGATTATTAGACTTTTTCCTATGGAGTTGTTTAAGCTCCTTATATATTCTGGCTATTAATGCCTTGTCAGATAGGTAGTTTGCAAACATTTTTCTCCCCTTCTGTGGGTCTTCTCTTCAGTTAAGTCTCTTAATGAGAGTTAAGCTATTTAAACAGGTTAACCATTTTTTCGTATGCAATCTTTGGCAGTTTATATGTTTAAGAGAATTGATTCATCTCATATAAGTTGTTGAATTGATAGGAATAATTTTTTAATATCTACAAGTTTTGCAGTGATACTACTTCTTTAATAACTTACACTGGTAATTTGAGTTTTCTCTCTTTTTAAATTGATTGTCTTGCTGGTAGTTTGTCAATTTCATTACTTTTGTAAAAGAATAAGCTTTGGAATACACTGGTTTTCCTCTATTGCTCTCCTATTTTTAATCTTAATAATTTCTGCTTTGAATTTCCTTATTTTCTTTCTTCTGCCTGCACGGGTTTAATTTGCTCTTCATTTCTAGTTTCTAAGAGTAGAGGTTTCGACTACTGATTTGAGACAGTCCTTGCTTTCTAAAATAATTAATGCCACAAATCTTCCTCTAAGCACTACTTTAGCTACATCTTACAATTTTTAACAGCTTTACTGGATATAATTGGCAAACATAAACTATATATATTTAAAATGTACGATGTGATGTTTTGACATATATATGTATAATATTTGTGAAATTATCACTACTATCTAGATAATCAACATATCCACTGTGCCTCAACTTCTCTCCTTGCCATTTAATAACCCTTTTCATCTGCACCACCCCACTCATGATTGTCCCCAGCAACTACTGCTGTTCTGCCACTGTAGATTAGTTTGCAGTTTCTGAAATTCTATATAAATGGACACGTAGCATGTACTCTTTTTGTGTGACTTCTTTCACTCAACTTAATTATTTTAGGATTCTTCCATGTCATTATGTGTATCAGTATTTCATTCCTTTTTATTACCAGTGTTGACAATTTGATTATAATGTGTCTGGGCATGGTTTTCCTTGAGTTCATCCTGTTCAAGGTTTGCTGAATTTCTTGAATCTCTAAATTTTTCTTTCACCAAATTGGGGCAATCACTGCCCATTTTTGTTCAAATTTTCTTTCTGCACTAACTCATCTTTTTCTCTTCTCCCTTTGGGACTCTAATGGCACAAATTTTCTCTAATTTGTTTGAAACCCACAGGTTCTTGAGGCATTGTTCATTTTTCCTCAGTGTTTCTATTCTTCGGTTTGAATAATTTTTATCGATTCATCTTCAAATTGACTGACTCTTTCCTCTGTCGTGTCTACTTTGTTATTAAGCCTATGCTATATATTTTTTAAATTTAGATATTCTATTTTTATGTCCTAAAATTTTCAATTTTTAATAATTTATTTTTCCTTTGAGAGCATCCATATTTCCATTAATTTCTATTCATTAGTACATAAAATATTGCAAGAGTAGCTGCTTTAGAAGCTTTGACTGACAATTGCAACACCTTGGTAATTTGAGGTTGATATCTGTTAGTCATTTTTCTGGATATATTTTATGTCAAGCAATTTTACATTATATCCTGGATATTCTGAGTGTTACATTTTGTAGACGTTAGGTCTTGTTAAAATCTGCTTGAGAATGCAAGCATTTTGTTTACTTGCTTGATTTAGTAGGCATTGAAAACCCAGTTAAATTCAGACTTAAAGTTCAGTCTTGCCTCTGTGGTGAGTGGATTCAATGTGTTTTGTTTTCATAACTTTGGCTATGCTGCTTTGAGTCTGTCCCACACACATGTCATTCAGGGCATGATCTCTGACTTGGATGGATGTTTAAATACATAAAATTTTCTAAAGCTTTTCTATGCTTCTTGGAGTCTATCCTGTTTACTTAAAGCTCAGCATTAAGACTGGCACTTTTTCAGGTTTAAACCCAGAATTAAGAAAATCTTTTACCAGCTGTCTACTCTATGGGGTTCCCTTCCGTACTCTCTGGTCCACAAAGTCCTCTTTTTCTGGTCTGCTGGCCAAAAAGAAAGGGTTTCTTCAAAATTTTAGTGCTCATACCATCAAAGCTCTCTGACTAGGGTCTTCTCCAAACAAAGCCACGAGACAAAAAGGTGAGGGAAAACTGTATTTCCCCTACATTAAGGAAACTACAGAGACCCCTTTTGCCAGTTACTCTGGCTGGAAAGATTGGGTTTCCATAAGGATTTAAGCCACTCCTGGGCTACCACCATGCAGCTATGTGACTGAGTCCTGTCCCTGGGGCAAAGCTACTAGAGAAAAAAAAAGAGGAAAAAAAAGAGAACCTCATTTCCATATAGGTTATTTCTCTAAGTTTTGATTTCCCTTCAATCTGTTTTTGTTTATTTTTCTGAGTCCTCAGGTAGTTGCTTTTGAATTTTTTTGCAGTTATTGATTGAATACAAAAGAAGAGATAGTCTTTAGTGGGTTTACTCTATTTTTGTTGGCATCAGAACTCTAATTTAAACTTAATGTTTGAATGTTCCCAGATTTTGGGGGCTCTGTTAAGCTGGCTCCTGTGATTTGTTTATTTATTTATTTTTGATGTTTCCATCATTCTTTGTTCACTTCCTTACTTTTCAACTCAAAAGGTATTCCAATCTCATGTGTGTATTTTTTGTTTGTTTGTTTTTTGAGACGGAGTCTTGCTTTTGCTCTGTTGCCCAGGCTGGAGTGCAGTGGTGCAGTCTCGGCTCTCGGCTCACTGCAACCTCTGCCTCCTGGGTTCAAGCAGTTCTGCCTCAGCGTCCCGTGTAGCTGGGACTACAGTTGCGTGACACCACGCCCAGCTAATTTTTGTATTTTTAATAGAAACAGGATTTCACCATATTGGCCAGGCTTGTCTTGAACTCCTGACCTCGTGATCTGCCTGCCTCAACCTCCCAAAGTGCTGAGATTACAGGCGTGAGCCACTGTGCCTGGCCCTCCCAATCTTGTGTTGTAATTTTTCTGCCCCATTCCTGAAATTAACTATTTCCCCAAGGAGTTTCTGTTTCTGTTTTTGCTCATTGCTACTCATGTGACACTGGTGCTAGACCGTCTTAGTGAACAGACTAGGAAATAATTCCAAGTATACATATAAATATTATGTTATCTCTCTAGCTAGCTAGTTATCATCTATTACCACTATGAATTTACACGGATATCATGAATATTAGTCCAACGATGTAGAGTTCATTATTTCCTTCCCCTTTTCGAATTTTTAACTACCTTATGCAACAGTGAGAAATCTGGCTTCTATTATGTTTGGTATACCTACACACTTACAGAATCCCAGAATACACTAACAATATTGGTGGTGTTATACAATCACTATTGCATAACACCAATAAAAAGCAAACCTAGTATTTAGATTTTACTTATATAGAGACAGAATGTATACTGTACAAATACTCTGTTTTAAAGTTACTTTGGTTAGATCTTTTTGTACTTCAGTGTGGTTATGTTATTAATTTCAAATAGAATTAGATTCTTTGGATTCTGTTTATAATCCATTTCAGTTAATAAAGAAATTCCTTATTTAAAAAAAAATCCCATTTTGTGGATAGTCTGTAATATATTTAATTAATCTCCCTATATATAGAACTTAGGTTGTTTAGAATACTTTGCAATTGCAAATAATGCTCATATGAATAATCTCACACATATATATTTTGCTATTATCACAAGTTTATCATCCAGTGAACACTTTAGATGTTAGTTTTCTGAGTTAAAACATAATCTCATATGTAGTTTTTTTCAGTGTTGTTAGATTTTCCTCCAAAATGGTTTGCAGAAATTGACATTCCCACCAGCAATATACAAGAGTACTGATGTCCCCACAGCCTTGCCACAGTGCAATTCAAGCTTGTCATATTTTGCCAATCTGATAGGTTAAAAAATGGTATTGTGGTGTCATTTATTTTGCATTTTTCTTCTAATGATTGAGATTAAACATATTTTCATGTATTTAAGGACCGTATATATATGTATAATTCAAATATTCACAAATGTGTATATATATATTTAAATATATATATTTTTTGGGGGGGTGGGGGTCTGGCTCTGTCACCCAGGCTGAAGTGTAGTGGCATGAAAACGGCTTATTGTAGCCTCGACCTCCAGGGCTCAAGCCATCCTCCCATCTCAGCCTCCCAAGTAGCTGGCACTACAGGTGCCCGCCACCACCCTTGGCTAATTTTGTTGTTGTTGTAGAGACTGGGGTTTCACTATGTTGCCCAGACTGTTCTCGAACTCCTAGGCTCAAATGATCCACCTGCCTCAGCCTCCCAGTGAAACTATTTGAGTCTGGTGGGATTTTTGTGCAATAGTTTCCTTGATAACTATTTCTTCTACTGAAATTTGTCTGTTTCCTTCTATATCTCATGGGGTCAATATTGTTAACCTGGATTCCTCTGATAAATTATCTATTTTTTATGTTTTCAACTGATTTGCATATAAATCTACAAGGTCATCTCATGATTTACAAAATTTATTTTTTTCTATGGTAATAATCCCTCTCATATTTTATTTGATATATTTATGCTCTATTCCTTTTTCCTTGTTAAAACTAGCTAGTAATTTTCCATTTTGTGAAAATCTTTTAAAAACCCAGGAGTGCCCTGGCATGCTGTTTCATGCCTGTAATCACAGCACTTTGGGAGACTGAGGCGGGTGGATCACTTGAGGTCAGGAGTGGCAAACATGGTCAACATGGTAAAACCCCGTGTCTACCGAAAACATAAAAAATTAGCTGGGTGTTGTGGTGCACGCCTGTAATCCCAGCTATTCAGGAGGCTGAGGCGCGAGAATCACTTGAATCCAGGAGACCACAGTTGCAGTGAGCCGAGATCGTACCACTGCACTCTAGCCTGGGTGACAGAGTGAGATCCCTTCTCAAAACAAAACAAAACAAAACAAAACAAAACAAAACAAAACGAAACAAAAAATGAAAGAAAAGAAAAGAAAAAGAAGAGCCAGGTGTTTAATTTCCTGATTAGGTATACTGTCCTTTTTTTCTCTATTGTTCTCTACCCAGTGAATTATTGCTGTTATCTTTATTTTTTTTTTTTCTGCTTTGTGCTTTCTTTCGTTTTCTTTTTTGGTCCTTTTTCAAGATTGTTTAATGGGAATTTATTCATATACTTTAGTTTTTTACTGATAAATGTAATTGGAATTATGAATGTTCATTCCTTTGTTCACTCCTTTATGTGTATCCTATAGATTTTGATAAAGCAGTGTTTATGCTATCATATTTTAAAACAAATTTGATAATTTGTTTGCATTCTTCTTTTCCCACAAGAGCTGTTTAAAATTTATGGTTCCAAGATGATATTAAAGCTTTTGTTGTTAGTACTTTCTAGTATTGTTACATTGTTATCAAAAAGAACTTTTTATAAAATTTCTACTTTAACCTTTTCTTGTGACCTAATATATGATTAAATTTTGTGTACTTCATGTGCACTTAAGAAGGTATACTTTCGGCCGGGCGCGGTGGCTCAAGCCTGTAATCCCAGCACTTTGGGAGGCCGAGATGGGCGGATCACGAGGTCAGGAGATCGAGACCATCCTGGCTAACACGGTGAAACCTCGTCTCTACTAAAAATACAAAAACCTAGCCGGGCGAGGTGGCGGGCGCCTGTAGTCCCAGCTACTTGGGAGGCTGAGGCAGGAGAATGGCATAAACCCGGGAAGCGGAGCTTGCAGTGAGCTGAGATCCGGCCACTGCACTCCAGCCCGGGTGACAGAGCAAGACTCCGTCTCAAAAAAAAAAAAAAAAAAAAAAAAAAAAGAAGGTATACTTTCTATGATAAGAGTGTAAAGTTCAATCTACATTCATAAGATCTATATTCTTTTTTTGGTCCAGTCTTTCTTGTACTGAGTACAGTATATTAAAATCTCCCATTGTTAGAATGCACCCATAAATGTATTCTTCCACCTTTTTTAGATTTTCCTTTATAAAAGTCATTTCTGTGTTATTGGATGCAGAGATATTCTTAACTGCCATTTCTTTGTAGTTAATTGTAGCTTTCTTTTATCATTAATAAGCATCTTCCTTTTCACTCTTATCATTTTTTTACTTCCAATTTCTTTTGTCAGATATCAAGATAGCAATTTCTGCTTTATTGTTGCCATTTGCTTGGTATACTTTCACCTACCCTTTTATTTTTAGCGCTTACTAATCCCTGGATTGTAAGGGTTACTTTTGTATATGGAATATACTTGGGTCTTTCTTCAGAAGCCTAATTAAAAATCTTTTATGTTTAATAGAGTGATAGCTTCTTCATTCGAGTTTATTATTATTACTTCCTGATATGTTTGATTTCAACTCTGTCATATTAAATCATCATATAATGTTAAGTGTATTTGTATGTTTTCTTTTCTTTTCCTTTTTGAGATGGAGTCTCACTCTGTTGCCCAGGCTGGAGTGCAGTAGCGCAGTCTTAGCTCACTGCAAGCTCCGCCTTCCGGGTTCAGGCAATTCTCCTGCCTCAGCCTCCGGAGTAGCTGAGACCACAGGCGCCCACCACCACGCCTGGCTAACTTTTTAGTAGAGAGGGGGTTTCACCGTGTTAGCCAGGATGGTCTCGATCTCCTGACCTCGTGATCTGCCCGCCTCGGCCTTCCAAAGTGCTGGAATTACAGGCGTGAGCCACCGCGCCAAGCCTTATTTTCTTCTATTTCTTCCTCTATTTGACTGGTTTGGCTCTTCTACTGATTACATTTCCTCTGGTGCTTAAGAAGGTGTGTATTTTTGTTCTAGTGGTTAACTTTATATTTATAACATGCTTAATGACCCTAGACTCATGTTTTCTTATCAATTCTATTACTTTCTGATTTGCCAGTTTTTTAAGGTTATAATTTAATTCTTATTCGTTTATAGAAGAATCAATGAAGCGATTCTACACTCCTCTTCCCCTTCCTCTTTCTCTTCCTAATTTTTGGTTGCATTGTTTCCAGATTGTTAGAACAGATAAAATGTAATATATATTATATGACATAGTATTTTTCTGCTCTTATAATACCATTTCTTTTATTTTAACTCTAAAGTTAAATTTATTAAATGTTTATCATCAGTCTTTTTGAGGAAATTATCCCAGTCATTGCTTTGTTAGATGAATCCCATCCACTATTTTATTTTGCTTTATTTTGTAATTTTATTTTATTCTATTTTATTTTATTTGAGACAAGTCTCCCTCTGTCGCCCAACCTGGATTGCAGTGGCTCAATCTTGGCTAACTGCAGCCTCCGCCTCCTGGGTTCAAGCAATTCTCCTGCCTGTTTCCCAAGGAGCTGAGATTACAGGCAGGCAGCACTACACCCAGCTATTTTTTTTTTTTTTTTTTTGTATTTTTAGTAGATACAGGGTCTCTACTAAAGAAACCCAGTAGGCCAGGCTGGTCTCGAACTCTTGACCACAAATGATCTGCCCGCCTCAGTCTCCCAAAGTACTGAGATTAAAGGCATGAGCCACCACACCTGACCTCCACTATTTTATTTTTTAAAAGGGCTTGTGGTACAGAATTCCCTGAATTTTAAAAGACTTAAACTTTTTATGGTTTTAGTGGACAACTTGTCTAGACATAGATTCATTTTTCCAAACCTTTTTGTGTACTTAAAAATATTTTTAAATTTATGGCATCTGTTATACAGAGTAAAATTCACCTTTTTAAAACTGTGTACTAGAATTTATAGCTCTTCAAATTTTTATGTATATATGTATTTGTATAACCATCACCACAATCAAGATATAGAACATTTTTTTTTTTTTTTTTTTTTTTTTTTTTTTGAGACGGAGTCTCGCTCTGTCGCCCAGGCTGGAGTGCAGTGGCCGGATCTCAGCTCACTGCAAGCCCCGCCTCCCGGGTTTACGCCATTCTGCTGCCTCAACCTCCCGAGTAGCTGGGACTACAGGCGCCCGCCGCCACGCCCGGCTAGTTTTTTGTAGTTTTTTTAGTAGAGACGAGGTTTCACCGTGTTAGCCAGGATGGTCTCGATCTGCTGACCTCGTGATCCGCCCGTCTCTGCCTCCCAAAGTGCTGGGATTACAGGCTTGAGCCACCGCGCCCGGCCTAGAACAGTTTTATAATACCAAAATAAATGCCTTTTTGAAGTCATCTTCCCACTTTTAGCCATTGAAACTGCTGATCTGTTTCCTGACTGTATAAATTTGCCTTTCAAAGAATGTCCTATAAATGGTTGTTTTTTGAAAGTATTGTTTCACTATTGCTTTGTTTTGTCATTTTTTTTTTTTTTTTTGACAAGTAAGGCCAGTCTAACGCTCTTGCTCTTGTAAATTTTTCCCTCCTTTTGCTTGGAAACCCTGAGGATTTTTTCTTTATATTGAAAATCCAGTGTCTCAGATTTATCTCTGAGTTCGTTGTTTCAGGTCAGTTTTCTAGCACTGGGTTGAACCTATCAATATATAGAGTCAGATTCTCTTTTATTTCTGGAAGGCATTCTTGGATTATAGTTTTAAATACTAATTATGTTTTACTATTTGTTCTTTTTCAAGGATTCTCATACATACATTTGATCATTTTTGCTGATATTTCATTTCAACCACTCTCTTTCTGATGTATTTTACTTCTTTCTTTGTCTCATCTTCATTCTCTTTGTTAACCTGTTTTTCTTCTATACTCCTTATTAAGTTTCATATGAATCAATTCTTTGTTGGGTGCTTTTCATGTTCATTCCTGACATGATGTCTTTTTCTTCTGTTTTATTTGTCCTGAATTCAGTTAATTTTGCTTCATACTGTCCTATTTTTTGGCCATTTCTATTCTTAGTTATTAGATTACTACTTCAAGGTATATTTTTTAATACCTTAACATGCTTGTTTGAAGATACTGTTTTGAAGTGTTTTGCTAGCATGTTCTTCTGCTTGATCATTCTTTACTGGAGGGAATGTTCATCAAATGCCTTCTTTCTATTCTCATATTCTGATTTCTTTCTACAGTACCTTGGTATAGACGAAGATTGGTTGCATCTCAGAATTTCTATGAACATGACTGGCAGTTTGTAGGTAGCTTCCAAAATTCCAAGCTCAAGAGCATCCTCTTCTCTTTGTGTATCAAAGTATGGTTTCTTTACTGGAGGGCCTTTGGGGGACAGTGGGAGACAGTAGAGGGAGGGATGATGGGCCCTAATATTTTGACATTTTCTGTATTGTGAGATGATAAATTTCCCCCTCTTGCTTCTTTTTCTTTTCACTGTGCTTTTTTTTTTTTTTTTTTTTTTTTTTTTTTTTTATGCATACTTTTCAGTACCTTATCTAAAGGCTAACCTTCTAGAGAAACTTTTCAGTATTTTCATACTTGGGGTAGACTTACTTGCTTGTGGTGTTTTTGTTGTTGTTGTTGTTGTTGTTGTTTTGGATGGATTCTTGCTCTGTCACCAGGATGGAGTGCAGTGGTGTGATCTCGGGTCGCTGCAACCAACCTCCGCCTCCCGGGTTCAAGCAATTCTATTGCCTCAGCCTCTGAAGTAGCTGGGATTACAAGCACCCACCACCACGCCTGGCTAATTTTTTTGCATTTTTAGTAGAGACTGGGTTTCACCACGTTGGCCAGGCTGGTTTCAAATTCCAGTGAAATTTGATCCGTCTGCCTGGGCCTCCCAGAGTGCTAGGATTACAGGCGCGAGTAACCACGCCTGGCCACTTGCGGTGAGTTTACATCAATCTTAGGCTTTCTAATAGCTTTCCTCTAGTTTATTTCATGCTATTTTTCCTGGACTACTCTTCTTCTACACAACAGCATGGGGTAGAAGCCTAATAGATAGTTCAATGCTATTTCCTGTTTGTTTTTCTACTTACAGGTAATTTGAAATTTGAATGTTCTCCACACTTAATGGTGGTATTGTGTAGTTTTATTGTTTTTTATATTGTTCTTTGTTTATTTGGGCAGGGGAATGGATATGTTAAGAGGCTTGGATTTATGTTAATACCATTATTTGGCCACTCACATTTTTTAAAAGGGAGAAGGTGGCAAAACAGACACCACAGAACAAAGTATACCTTCTAAATCACAGTTTCACTTCATTCCAGTAATCTTTTCTTAATTTTGGAAGAATAGAATGGTAAAATGCCCACTGAGCAGATAAAATACTGGTGCTTTAAGGCTAATGCATCACTGAAACTTGATGAAGAATAAGAAAAGCATATTTCCTGAGAACACTTTATGAAATGCCTATTAAGATAATCTACTATTGCTGCAGGTTTAGAACAGGCTAATTAATTTTTACATTTCATGAGAGATTATTTTCTAGATGCATTTATTTTCTTTTAGGATTCGACAACTAGATACACTTTCAATATTATTTCTTCTAGTTTCATTATACACTCCAGGCAACTGGAAGTCTATTTTACTCCTTTGTGAGATAAGCATATTAGCAATTAAATTCAAACTGGGCTTTCCAACTTCCTAGTAAACATACTTTGTAGAATTGTATAAACGATTTGATTGTTCATCATAAATATTAGCTGGAAATGAAACCTTAGGTTAAAATGAACAGAATGAAGGGATGGAAGAAAATCAAAAGAAAAATTAAAAACCTCTTTAAAATCAATTGAAACTTTCAATACCTGATTTTTTTTTTTTTTTTTTTTTGAGACGAAGTCTTGCTCTGCCGCCCAGGCTGGAGTGCAGTGGCCGGCTCTCAGCTCACTGCAAGCTCCGCCTCCCGGGTTCACGCCATTCTCCTGTCTCAGCCTCCCGAGTAGCTGGGACTACAGGCGCCCGTCTCGTCGCCTGGCTAGTTTTTTGTATTTTTTAGTAGAGACGGGGTTTCACCGTATTAGCCAGGATGGTCTCCATCTCCTGACCTCGTGATCCTCCCGTCTCGGCCTCCCAAAGTGCTGGGATTACAGGCTTGAGCCACCGCGCCCGGCCTAATACCTGAATTTTTAAAGTGATAATATGAACTTGCACTTAAATACTTAGTAATTAATTTTGCTATCTCTTGTCTCTTTGTAATAACAGAAATTATAGACTCCATGCACAAGAAGAATAGCTATTATTGAGTGCCTGTTTTGTGTCAAGCACTTAATTTGGCAGCTTTAAAAATGATTTCTTAAAATATATTTATTCAAGTGGATGAGCCTGTTTTTCCTTCTTTGTATCAGAGATGGTAGTAGGTATATGTACTGCCCAGAACACAGGGGTTGAAAGATGTTTCTGTTACTGTCCCATTCGGTATACTGTAAAGCAACTAACTGTTCATTCACTGTTTACAAAGACACTAAGCTGGAGAGCATTTATGTATGATTTTAATATATTATAAATTGTCTGTTTTGCTTTTGGAAGACTGTTACTGATTTATTTAATAAATATGATACATACATCCAACTCCTTCTGTCACACAATTTGCTTTTGTCTTTTTCCAAATGTTACAAGTAAAATAATTAACTTTATGAGTGTTTACTATGACAGCAATTTATAACATTATATGAGATTGAAAAGTGAATAAAATTGTACTTACCATAAAGGATTGCCAGGAGAGACAGGGGCATGACAAGTAGTCCCACTAGCATATCAGCAATGGCTAGGGACATTAAGAAGTAATTGGTGGCATTGTGCAGTTTCTTTTCCATGCTTACTGCCATGATCACAAGTATGTTGCCACCTATTGTCATGATTATTATTACGACGATTGAAAGTGCTGGCCAGTTTTGTACCCCGTCTGGGAATTTGAAGCGTCCACCATCGGAGGTATTGAAAATGTCAGTTACTATAGCTGCTACTGGGCTCACAGAAATATCGCATTGCCAAACCAATAGGCCAATTAGGTGCACGCTGAAAATTAAGAAGAAAAAAAGATAATCAGGTACGTATTATATTACTTATACACAATATGTTGCTCATGCAAAACAACTGCTTCTCCAAGGATCATTGTCATCATCATCATTATTGTCATCATCATTATTTCTACTCTCTTAATTAAATCTCAGTATTTCTTCTTTCTCTCCAAAAATCACCAACTTTTATTGAGTGATATTATTATGAGTTAGGCACTTAGTTTGCTGAAACATGTATGTATAATCTCATTTGATCTTATTAAATAACCTCATGATGTCAGTTATAATTTATATCCATCATGTAAATAAGAAGACTGAGTAAAGTTCAGAAAGGGTAAGTAACTTTCAAGCCCAAACAGTCAGTAAGTGGCGGGGCCAGGGTCCATACTCAGGTCCTACTGATTTCAAAGTCTACGTTTTAAACTTTTACTGTGATCTGAAACCACAATATTGCTTGATTTGCTCTAATAGTCTATTCTTTATATTTTAAAAATACTATTTCCTTTAGATACGTTCTGAGACAGCTGATAACAGAATGAAGGGAGATTTCCTTAAAGGATCCATTACCCTAACAAGGAAACTGGAAATTGCATTCTACTGATCCAAGGCTAAGAAGGAATTAAGTTGCCATCAGACCAACTTCAGTCAAGCGTCTGGAAGAGGTACAGTGGGTTTTGACAAGAGTACCCATTCATTTCTTTTTAGAAGTTTTTCTACCTTTTCACATTTGCAAAGTGTCATTATGCTGGTTCAATTGTTTCTTAATGTTTTGTGCTATAAACTTTCCTTCTACCTGCCACTCTCCGCATTTCTGTCTTATCTTATATTTTCTGGGTCCTGTTCTTGGCTAGATAATGATTTGTGGTGATGATTAATGCCTATGGATTTGTTACTTTTCAAGCACTGGAACTAAATCTCTGAAGTCATTTAAAATGTACATTTCTCATGATGGTCCTTAGGTAGATTCTACCAGTAGGAATTTCAGGTCAGGTGGCAGGCTATTGCAAGAGATGGATGTGGTTGTCATTTGCACATTCTAAATTAATATCCCCCTATGGTGACATGAGATTTATTCGAGTTATGTACATAAGTATTCTCTCAAAGCGTAAGCTCCTAAAATGTCTAATAAAGCTACACATTTTTTCCTTAATAAAATAGACAACACAGCCAAGCATGTTCAATATTTCCTGCTTAAAACCAAGAAATATTACCTGTGAATGACTGATTTATGTTTTTTCCATGTGTAGTAATAGTTATTTAATTAATGTTAATCAGCAACATGAGGATATGTTTCCTGTATGTAGTGGTTGTTCAACCTTGATATTATTTATAGAGGAGAAAATTGCCTCTGGTCACACAATATATGCTACATAAATTTCTATGCAAGATAGTTGAAGGATGGTTCTTTCTGAAATTAGGGAGATGGAACACATGACATAACATTCAGAGTCTATGTGTTCTCCATGTTATGTATTTTTATGTCATTATCCCAGTCACTTGTTCTTTGAACTGAAGATAGTATCTCCAGACAGGGATAACACATGTGTGATTTAATGGACTCATTGCTCACTACTATTATCAGAGAAATCGCAATTCTTATCAAATGATGAGAATTAATCAGTAAATTCTTCCAAAAGTATTATTTTCCCAGAACATACAAAATAGGCAAAAATAACACAGGATTCCAAAATCTATCTCATAATTAATCTGTGATTAATATAAGTAAAAATTATTGAAATAAAGGACCAAATAAATAGAAACAAATTATTTGTTCTCAGCTTTGATTACTCTGTCACTGTATTTATTGAATGTGGCATGTGGCCAATGTCCTGGCCACCTGACTTCAGTAATTTTTGACCAGTCACTTAACCTATCACAACATCAACTTCATCTGTACAAGGACGATGTCCATCACATGGTTGTTGTGAAAATTAAATGGTATATGTCAAACTTAATAATAATACCTGTGTCATAAAAGGCCGTCAGTAAATGCTGGAGGTACCTTCTGTCTGTCTCATAGTTA
This sequence comes from Rhinopithecus roxellana, assembly GCF_007565055.1. Lineage (NCBI taxonomy): Eukaryota > Metazoa > Chordata > Mammalia > Primates > Cercopithecidae > Rhinopithecus > Rhinopithecus roxellana. Next base: position 105,277,572 of record NC_044555.1, on the reverse strand, counting down.
AACAAAAGTATTTCATGTTTGCTATATCTCAACTCATGTATTTCAAAATTTGCCAGGATAGTTTAAGTCTAGATTTTATTTTGAGATGATGTCTATGTATGAAGAACTGGACTCAGAAAAGTAATCTTAAATCCAGTACATTTTCCAGAGTCTTTTCTGGCCTACCTGATAAAAAACTTGTTCTGCTGGCATTTTAGAAAACAATGTTCTGTTTTAAATTAGCTGATGATCATCTCAAGTAGTCCCACAAAAATTTATCTCAGATACTAAACTGTGTCTTTGGTTGTTGACTGCAGAATGACAAATAAATTTATCCTTAAACCTATAGAATAAGGTCCTAGGGGTGTATGCAGTCTGCTTCAAATTTTCTGGGTAAATTGTGGAAACATCGAAATTCTTTCACATGTCCCTAAAAATGGTAGAGGAGTACAGGACAAAATTATACATAACAAAAACATGCACGAAGAACATTATGTCAAATTATGAATTTTATAAATTGAGTATCTTTGAGTTTGGACTGTTTCAAGTAGTTATCTAGCCTATCTCTACCGGTCAGAATTTTTTTTAATTAAAGAATCTGTGAGAAAAATACTTAATTATTGAAGGAAGGAGTTTTGTCAGATCTAAACATATCTGTTGTGAATTACAAAATAAGGTAATGGAGTTAGGATAAATATTGAAAAAGTATCTACTTCACTTTCCTGGTTTCAATTAAATTCAGTTTAATACATTTTTATTGAGCACTACTTATAGACAAGATTTTATGATTTTTATTAAAGTTTAATCCTTTATTCTTCAGTTTTGCAATGAAGAATTGGCTGTATTATAATTAAATATAATTTTTAATACTTACATGCTCAGTGAAATTATAAAGTCCTTTTACAAAAGAGGAGTAATTTAAGTCTTGCTCTTAAAGCTTATCCTAATTGTTTTTAAGCTCATAGGAATCTCATAAAATATGTACACGAAAGTCACAATTTCTCTCTGAAATGCATATAATTTACTCATTGCTACTAAAGTTTTAATGAAAATATAATTTTACATTCTTAGTAGATAAACAAAATGATAATTTAATTTAAAAATTCGAATATGGCCGGGCGCGGTGGCTCAAGCCTGTAATCCCAGCACTTTGGGAGGCCGAGACGGGCGGATCACGAGGTCAGGAGATCGAGACCATCCTGGCTAACACGGTGAAACCCCATCTCTACTAAAAATACAAAAAACTAGCCGGGCGAGGTGGCGGGCGCCTGTAGTCCCAGCTACTCCGGAGGCTGAGGCAGGAGAATGGCGTGAACCCAGGAGGCGGAGTTTGCAGTGAGCTGAGATCCGGCCACTGCACTCCAGCCTGGGCGACAGAGCAAGACTCCGTCGCAAAAAAAATTAAATAAATAAAAATAAAAATAAAAATAAAATAAAATAAAAAGTCGAATATATTTAAAATCTACTGCGTTTTTCTATGATGTAGGACAATGGACATTGTTAGAGGACAGGAATGGTTCCTTGTTTCAATAGAATTTTTAAAAATTATATATGAATTCTTTAGTTAATTTCATAGCAGAATGATTTGGTGCCCTTTACGGCAGCCATACACTTTGGTATATTGGCCAATGGCTATATACTAGGCTGGCAGAGGCTCGTGGAGTAGGAACACTTGTCCTTTCATTTTCCCATACCCAACTCTTCTTTTCCCTTCTTTATCGCTGTCCTTCACTCTTTTCTTTCCCAGTTGTCTGCTCTAGTTCTCTTGGACTCTTCCGTACTTGAGACTATCATCACAACAATGACACTCAAGATGGGCCATGGTGATGCACATTGCAGAGGATCCAGTGTTGCTGAACTTTATGTCTCCACCACACTGTAAACCTTTCCTGGGTGAAGTCTTTTACAAGAATCATAAAGGAGACTACCTAGGAGCAAGGAGATTTGGGGTTTCTCAACTACACTGATCAGAGTTTACATAGCTTTGGATCTTTTTTTTCTGTGCCCCGTTCCTCAAAAAGCAGGTTTGGAAGAAACCACTCCAACATTTTACTATGTAAAAGGAAGGTATACCTGGATTAGATCAAATTTAGAATTGCTTTTTATTTGAATCTCCTGTATCTTTACCTACACCCTTTATGTTGTATACTATTGGCTGCAACTGGGTCACTGCATCAAGACTTCTGAGGATGACATTGGTTTTTCCCACCCAGCTACATCATCAGGCCCTACCCCCTGACTTCTGACCTTTTCTTTTGCTACCTCAACTATTCTTCACAAAACCAGAGGCATTTCATTCTCTTAACTGTTCAGTTCACGCAAGAAAGAAAAGAAAAGAAACTTTTTCCTTTCTAAGTTTTACCCACGGAAAAAGTAACCATGAACATTGAGATTATTTGAATTTAGGGCATTATTACCATATTACTTGTTTAAATACATGAGCTGTAGTGCTTAATTAGAGTCCAAATTATTTTTTCTCATTAATTATTTTTGAAGAGGAGACACCCACAATATTAGTCTTTCGGGATGTAAGCCATTTATGCAGATTGAGGCAAATATAGCTGGTCATATAGAAGCATTTTTTAACATGTTGAGCAAGCTACCAAGCAAAATTATCTTTTAATTAAAATAATAAGTAGTAACATCCTTACAGGAATGAATGCACCGCGTTCCTCAGGTTCACCATGATTGCTTCAGTGTTAAGCAACCAAAGTTTAAAATTGAGAAGAGGAAATTAACAGGTTAGGTTCATCATATCATCCTTTCTGGGGAGAAAAAAGGAGAAAGAGAAAATCAGTTAAATGTCCAAATAACTTGCATAGTAACCAATTAAATAAACTTAAATGCACTTAATGGTGATAAGAAACAGTTATTACTTAATTCAGCAAACAGGTAAGTATGTTATACTATGTAAATGATAAAATATAGCAAAGAGAGCAGATTTTTCAATTATTTATCATCACAGTTTTTAAAAATTTCCCGTATATGTTTTATTTATACATGGTTTATACCATATTTCCCCCTCTTGGAGTACACAAGGCTTCAAATCAATGTTTTGAAAAAAATTAAGAATATATTCTTCTTAATTTGCAAACCATTGGGAGAAAATATGTGATCCAATAATTAAATAGCATAACTAAAATAAAAAGGTTTCATCTTATAGCAACATGGAAAACCAAAGCAAGTTTTAGGCGTTTTATAAACTGAACACATTTTATATATTTCTAGCTTTGATTGCTTCAAAGTGAAACCTGCAATTACATAGTTCTCTTTATACTTGGAGAACCAGAGGGCAGCAACAGGTTTATACTAAATAAATGAATTGATTAAATTTATTATATTAAATATAGCAACCACTCTAGTACTGATCAGTTAGTAGCCAACAGATGATATATTAGAGAAAGAGCACATGGCATAATACTGAAAATTACAAACTAAAGGTTAGTTGCACTAGACAATTGGAACAAAAATCTTTAGTTTCTTTTCTGGATTAACAAGTAACAATACATCTTCTAAAGTACTAGGCAGAAAACATGAAAAATCAAACAACTTTTCAAAGAATTTCAGAGTGAATATCTTTTATTTCTGTAGGTTATTTTTTAAAGAGTTATTTGCTGCATCAAATCCAACCAAATATTTACATAGTAGATTATTCATCATTTAGCACTAACTATATTTGGTATGTTAAAGTATTGGCAAAAAGTAAACTGGATGCAAATTTGCTAAGAACCTCTCTCCTATATTTTCGATTTAGGATTTTGATTATACTCTCTACCCACACCAAACATCTAACTGTATTCTTTTCTGATATTACAAAGCTATTTAAGAGTCAGGATCATGACACTGCTAAATTCACATACACTGGGCTATCAATGAGAAGAATTTAGGGGTATGTGTGTGAATGTGAGAGACAGAGGGTGAGAAAGACAGATAATTGAATAGCTTGAGAACATGGAATAACACTGAAAGATCATCTGTTTTGTCTAGTTTATAAATATTTAAAATAAATATGATCATGAAAATCTGTCTTGATAAGACTTTATAAGCTTTCTTTAGTGTGCTTCTAGCTCCTTCTAGAAATTTGGAAGTAAAATTCAACGAGAACAAATCACATCTCCCTATGTTTCCCATCTCATTTAATAGCATGATCTTTGTCATTCAAGATACATATTTAATATTTTCTCCCTTCTTCATCCCTTAGCTCTCATTTGTCAGTTCTATCAGTGCTACCTACACAAAAATCAATCTCAAAATCATCCCCTTACTACAGTAATACATAAAATGTGGCCTTCCAATATCTAGGAACTCAAAATATTCTGACAAAGAGAGAGAGAGAGAGAGAGAGAGAGAGAGAGAGAGAGAGAGATCACTCTGACCATTAGGCCAATTCTGTCCCATAAATTTTACCAGACAACACAGACATCTCTTTCTCTGGAAGATCTGAAAAAACGGTAACGGAAACCAAAAGGTCCCATCCTGATTCTTAGCCCTCAATAAATATCAAAATTCTTCCCTTTTCTTTATGCCAAAAGTATTAAAATGGTTTTCAATATTTATTTTTATATATTCAAATATTAGTATAATTTTTTTTTTTTTTTTTTTTTTTTTTTGAGATGGAGTCTCGCTCTGTCACCCAGGCTGGAGTGCTGTGGCCGGATCTCAGCTCACTGCAAGCTCCGCCTCCCGGGTTCACGCCATTCTCCCGCCTCAGCCTCCCGGGTAGCTGGGACTACAGGCGCCCGCCACCACTCCCGGCTAGTTTTTTGTAGTTTTTAGTAGAGACGGGGTTTCACCGTGTTAGCCAGGATGGTCTCGATCTCCTGACCTCATGATCCGCCCGTCTCGGCCTCCCAAAGTGCTGGGATTACAGGCTTGAGCCACCGCGCCCGGCCAAATTTTTAAAGGTACAAAGATAGAGTAAAATATGCTGTGCTCCAATAGAGTATAACAAAACAAGATGATACAATCACCATCTCATGAAGCACTTTATTAGCCACATTTTTAGTTATAGATGAATTCCATTACTGTTACTCAAAATATTATATTCCTTTGAAAATTAGCCAGCTTTGTTATGCTTTTTGTATGTATATTCCTGAGAAATATAAGCAGAAAGATTAAACATCAAATATTTATTTTTTGTTCCAATTTTATTAAGAATGAGTAATAATCACAAAAAATGTATATAGATTTCCAATTTATTAACTAAAATGACTTGTAGGCAAAATCATGTCTCCCCATGCTGTTAAAATTTGCATGAACACTGACTAGACATGATAGAAAATACCCCTGAACTGGTGGTAAGAGTTTAGGAACATGGTGTGATGGGAATAGATTATATGAATTATGTAAAGTAAATTATGTTATCTTACATGTTTCCCCAAGTGGCCAGACCACTGTGATGATGATATTTTGCAGTAAGAAATGTTCTGTGAGTAATTCTACTAAAAGGGAAGGTGATGCAAAACTTCTTAAGTCTTGGATAAGATCAATCAACGAAAGAAAGTGAAAACCATAGCGAAACAACTCGAAACTTTCTGATCTGCATATATGGAACTTTCTGATCTGTGTAACAGAACTTTTAAAGTTGCGTGAACACAAAAGAATACTTATAAATCTAAGTTTTCAAATTTGGGAAGGCTTGTGTTTTGTAAAATTTTTAAAAAATCACTTGTGAGCTAATTGATGGAATAATTGACTAATTTTTAATGGGACTTTACAATATTCACCTAGAAACTGGGTTTAATAATTTACTGAGTGTTATAATTTATAATTACAATTACATTAGTAATATAATTTGTAATTATAACCAACTTTATAATATATAATATTTGTGTGTTTATGTGTTAGTTTGTGTAGTCATACATATTCATAATTTCATGTCCAGGAAAAGATTCATTAACCTAAAACCAATTAGCTGTCTCAAGTATGAGGAGAAAATCACAGATTAAATCATGGAAATAAGATCAGGATCACTAATCACTAAATACACATTCAGACCAATCTCTCAATCCTTTCTACAGTATAAATCACAGACCTTTTCACGCCCTCTCTAAAGCACTGTAAAATTTTCAGGCATCCATAACAGTAACTACAGTTGCTAAGACAAATGGGGGAGAAACACTAGTTTTCACATAATTTTCAATAGTACAATTTTACACAGGATATTGCAGAATAACCTCAATTAGTGTGAAAATTTAATTAAGTATGAATCCATACCATGAGTATTATATTTAATTCATGCCTATGAAATCTATGCTCATATGGCTATATGCCATGTGTCATACAGCATATGTCATCCAAAATAGTGTGAACACTCCAAGACAACTGAACCAAAATCGAATCTCCGCTGGACATTTAGAAATAAATTGCAAACTATCAGAATCAGTATCACTCACAGAAATACTTAGAAGTCATCATCAATAACCATCTTGGAAGCAAAAGTAATTAAAAAATAAGTTAAAAACTGTGGGACATAGCAAGACGCCATCTCTGCAAAAAAATCAACCCCATGTGATGGTGCGGCCCTGTAGTCCCAGCTGCTGTGGGGTGGGCTTAGGGACTGAGGTGGGAGGATGGCTTGAGGCCAGGAGGTGGCGGTTGCAGTGAGCCGTGATCACACCACTGCACTCCAGTCTGAGTGACACAGTGAGATCCTGCCTCAAAAAATATTAACAAAATCAAAGAAAACAAAAAACTGTGGGGCACAAAGGCTGGCACCACCAAGGCCTTTTAAAGGTGTTGTATTAATACCAAAGGCAAATTTTTGAGCAGAGGAGCCATATATATGCACTTCCCATGTAACATCCACAATCCTTAGACAAGTCCTGGGTACAAAGTAATTGGCTGATCGATGGGAAGGTAGGAAATTTAAGGTGTGAAGTCAAAAGATACTATCTAAGAATAAAGGAAGAGCTCTGGTTTTGCCCAAATTGTGCTTGGAGAGGACAGAAGCTTACAACTTTATTGAAAACCCTTGCCTTGTATCCTCTAAAGCTAACCATTTATAATTCATTTTTACCATTCCTTATCTACCCTTTGGCACTGACGAAAGATTGATCGTGTTTCAATCACATTTTCTGTTCTCACACTACTTTTTATTCTTTCTTTCCCAGACCTGGTTGAATATAATATTGATGACCCTTAAAAAAAAAAATGCCAGCATTTCTACTCGTGTTTTAACAAAAAGTGGAGAGTCTAGATTAACCCATGGAAAGATTCAGTTTACACTAGATTTCTGGAAATTCCATCAGCACATCATAATGATGCAGCATATTTTCTGTCAAACTGAAAGACTAAATTTCGCACTAAATTTTTTTAAATTGTAGAATAGGCCAGATGTGATGGCTCATGCCTATAATCCCAGCACTTTGGGAGGCTGGAGTGGGTGGATTGTTTGAGCTCAGGAGTTCAAAACCAGCCTGGGCAAAATGACAAAACCCCACGCCTACAAAAAATACACACAATTAGCTAGATGTGGTGGCGTGTGCCTCTGGTCCCAGCTACTCGAGAGGTTGAGGTGGGAGGATCCCTTGAACTCAGGTGGTCGAGGCTACAGTGAGCCCTGATCACATCACTGCACTCCAGCTAGGGCAACAGACCCTGTCTCAAAACAAAAAAAAAAAAAATTGCAGAATATAGTCGACTAGATCATTTCTGTCTGACTTTTTATAACAAATCATTTAAAAATTGAATAAATAATAATATAGACATTTGATTTTTATCAATTTTCAGTGTTCAGAAATTATGACTCATAATTCAAATATTATCCCTCTAGTTATTATACCCACTGAGCTTTTAGCGGATGGCTAAATCAAAAATGAATTAGCCATAAATGTTCAGATTAGTCCTGGGAAGATTAAATTAATGTGGCACAGATTTACAATAATTTTAGGGGAACTCATTTAATTCAGAAATTATCCTTAGGACTAATGAATGCTGTAGGAAATTTTCCTTTCAACTTCAAATGTACTCTAGTGATTTTCTAATAAATCATACATTTGTCATACTAAAAACTCACCTTTGCTAACTATAGTCAAATCAGATAATTTTTATTATTTTGATAGAAAGTTTTTCAGTTATTATCATCAATGAAATTAAAGACTACTCCTCCACGAGTGATTATTCAATTTGAATGCAAGTCTAGGCTCATTACCTTTATTCTCTCTCCTCCAAGATAATGTTAAGTAGTTATTTAAACAGATTTACCTGTTCCTCCTATACTTGGAATTTTTTCTCCTCATTTGTATGTACTAAATACCTCTGCTTGTGTTTGACAGGTTCCATGAGCGTGATTATTGTTAAATTATGTGCAAATTCACACAACAGTTAACTCAAAATCTACAGCATATAAAATTATGTTTTTCACAGCTAGACCTATTCCATTTACATAAAATAATACTTTAAAAACATACACTTCCCCATTGATAGACTTAAAGTAGCTATTGCAAATCACTCTATGATGGTAGTAACAGACATAGAGAGAATGTGCCTTAGTGGGCAGAATGCCCAGCAATTTGAAACTGCTTTCTCCACAGGTGGTAGCAGAACTATCTGGGAATTATCTCAGTGTTAGTATGCCCATAGCACAATAAACTGAAGGCTTTCAAAGAGCAGAGCTAATGGAGCAAACCGTATGTTAAATCTCTGTGTTGGAGACCAACTCCAACTGATCTGCAAGACCAAAAGCTGTATAATAGTAGTTTCATATATTCAAATATTTATTGATTACTTATTATGTGCCAGGCACTATGCCAGATGCTGGGCTTGTAGTAGTAAACAAGGCAGACAAGGCCCCTGCTCCAATGGAGCTTACATTCTAGCTGGATATACAGAAAATAAACATTTAAACAAAGAGGTAGGATAATTTCAAATAGTGATAATTGCTATGAATAAAATGAAATTGCATCATGAGATAAAGAGTGATTGGGGGAAATACATTAGAAGGATCCATGTACATAGCCATAGCTTGAGGTTAGATGTCTTTTAAATATGGTAATATACAAATAATATTTGCCAGCATTTGCCAGCTACTCTCCATCACAATACAAAATAGTTATTTTATACTGGTGAGTTAAGTGCACGACAAGTATCACTGATGGAAGCGGATCAAAATTTTCTGTTAATTTGATTTTAATTTTGTAAGCTAGAAAAAAAATCCTCTTTATCTTTTGTCAAGACACTTAAAAATCAATTTAGTTGCATACTAAAACACATTCCCAATTACATTTACAATGGTGTCTCTTCACCCGCAAGCAATTCCACTTCCCATTTCATCAGATTAAGAGATCACAAACTTTTCACTTTATAACAGGATCTTCTGGTTGTGGAGGGTTCCAGCTGAGTCATGAAAAGCGAAAAGTTCAGTCAGTTGCCCAGATGTATTTATTGCCAAATAACACAGGATACTTGGATACATCTGGACAGCCGAATGAACTCTTAACTCCTCGTTTCTCCAACAGCTCTTCGTTCTCAGCTTCAAGACATCCTATATAAAGGGGAAAGAAACAAACAAGAAGCTACTTCAAAGTTCAAGGGTCAGTTTCTGGTTTTGCTGTCCCATCTGGAAAAAAGAAGTGACTTCTGCTATTGTTCTATAACTCATTGATATAAAATGTATACAACTCATAAAATGTAGAAATAGTTAGAAGTACCAGATTAACAGTGTTAAATTCAAATATGTCATGAATACAGAAAACTAAAACAACAAAAATTAATTTGCATAATGAATAATTTATATAAGGTATAATCCATTCTAGTATCATTCAACACCCCAGCCATTAAATATGTATGGTTAGCATAAAGGACATTAGGCTGGGCAGTAGGAGACATGAGTTCTAGTCTTGACTCTTATCACTTACTTGATGTGTCACTGAATCGTTTTGAGCCTCACTGTTTTCATCCATGACAAAGAAGTTGCGATAGAGGACCTCTATCCATTTTTGCTCTGACATGCTGTGATTTGAGTTTTCTTGCTAAATTGTTGACATTATTCTATACTGTTTTACAAAAGATACTTCTAAATAGCTGAGTTTGGTTACAATTAAATCATACTTGCTAGTGCTAATTAAATGTAAAACATAACATTCACCTGACAAAGTCTTTTGTTTGAAAGGAATGCAAAAGTGACTTATAACTTGAGTATTCTCATAACTCAGTCTACACATCCCACAAATTAGTATGTAGGTATTCTGTACCATGCCTTTATCTACTTACTTAAATGAATCCTTAAATACAGTTCTCATTCCTAAAGAGTTAGGAGACCACACAGACTCATAAAAATGTTAAACAAAATTGTTTATTGGCGATTTTCTTATTTTAAAAAATCTTCTGCCTAGAATAGTTTACAGAAAAGTGAAGTATAAGAAGTAATGGCCAGTTTTGTCGCTATCTAAAACTTGGCTTCTACTTTAGTGGTTTAATTCTCAGCTAGAATCTGTTTATTGTTTTGTGTACTCTTCTACCATTTCGTTTATTTATGGAGAAAAATAGTACTTCAGTTTGACAACTTTGAAAATAGTGTTTCCTGTCCCAGTTCTACAAATGTTATATCAGATGGTGTCAACATTTAGCGAAACTGATATGCCTATTTTATAACTCCCCTGAGTGTAATTAAAGCTAAAATATCAGACCACAAATGACGTGTAATATATTTTCACTTTTTAAATTATCTAATTAGATTTGTGGAGAATTCTTCAATTTATCCTCTCAGAGTACCTCCTGTACAACTCAATTTATAAAATAAAACCTGTCAGAAAGTTCGAACTAACAAATCTTCAAATCCTTTTGTTCATGACTCTGTGTGTGTGTGTGTGTGTGTGTGTGTGTGTGTGTGTGTGTGTGTGTGTATACGTGTGTATGCATGTGTTTTGAGAGTAAGGAATCAAAAGAAAGTGCTACAACTACACACATTTTATTACAACCACCCTCCAAAGCACCATCGTTTCTTAAATCATTTCATGATAATTCAAAGCCCTTTGAATGTTTGAATATTTTCCTTCATGCTTTTCAAGAGGGAGAAGTAATTTACCTAATATTTAAAAATCTATGAACTATTGGTCACTGAAAATTTGGATGAAATAACCCATTTACGAAACATCAGATGCTTCATACAACATCTGTTTTTACATCTCACTGAAAGATTCTATATATAGAATTCGGTCACGATCGTTCCACCCACTTGAGTGCCGTGGAGACAGTTTCTATCACACAGACTTCTTTTATAATAGAGACCAACTGTAGGCATTTTGCTAAAATATCAACATGTTGTTCTACAGTTTTATCCAATGTTAAAGTACATTCTAAAAAGAAAAAAATGAGATGCTTCTGAGACTATAAAGAAAATGTAAATATGGACTGGGGTATTAGATTATATTAAGGAATTAGGCTTAAAATTTTGGGGGGTGGTAATTGCATCATGGTTTTGCAGTAATGTAGCCACAATTTTAGAAATAGATACTGAAGCAATGTGAAATGATTTTAAATAATTCAACAAAGAGAATGGGAATGAGAAAGGGATAGATTGGTTGCAAAATTTTAATAATTATTGAATCTGGATGATGGTGTTATGGTGGATCACTGTACTGCTGTCTCTATGACTGTTTATGCTTGAAAGTTTTTAAAAATAAATTATAACTACAAATGAGATATGCTTTTAGATTACAAAGAATGAAAAATATAAAGTTTTGTCAAAGATAGAAGACTTCATTATTTTATACTCAATTCAGTTTTTATTTTTAGCATTTTATACGTCACCAGTCCAGTTGTTAAAAACAAAAAGAAACAAACAAAAACATTATTTTAATTATCTCCTAAAATAATGAGGATGTCTTTTTTTTTTTTTTTTTTTTTTGATGGAGTGTCGTGCTCTTGCCCAGGCTGGAGTGCAGTGGTGAGATCTCAGCTCACTGCAAGCTCCGCCTCCCGGGTTCATGCCATTCTCCTGCCTCAGCCTCCCGAGTAGCTGGGACTACCACGCCCGGCTAATTTTTTTGTATTTTTAGTAGAGACAGGGTTTCACCGTGTTAGGCAGGATGGTCTCAAACTTCTGACCTTGCGATCCGCCCGCCTCAGCCTCCCAAAGTGCTGGGATTACAGGTGTGAGCCACTACGCCCGACCAAGGATGATGTCTTTTCCGTAGTAAAAAATTAGTCTTTGTTGATCATATAAAATGATACAGACATCTTTCATCTTTGATGACTTTCTCTCCAGTGGATGTTATGACAATACATTTTGAGAAAAATGGCCTTTGGGTAAACCACATTTTCAATAACAATTTATTAAAGTCGTTGGATCAGTACCATCCCTTCCACTTAACAACAACTGACGACAATATGAGTTCTCTCATCTAAGCTCTCCCTGGGGAGGTGCAATGATGATGATTCACTAAATGTAGGCCATATCTCTAATTTGGCAAAGGTCTTAAATATCTTTCAGGACAACAATATGATTATTCAGAGAAAGGCAACTGACTGTAAATAAAGTTTTCTGACAGCTGCAGATATAATACGCATATTATGGTATTTAAATGTATTATGAGTTTCTCTGTAAATTCAAAATTGGTTCCATCCTGCATGACTGAGTATAATTTTTCAATATCAGGGACTAAATAGGTTGAAAAGTTGCATTGATTAAAGTATTCATTTCTCATTGGGAATCTCTGTTTGCTCAGGAAATTTGTGAAAGACAATGTATTTGGTGCAAATCACCATTGAAGTATAGTGTGACACCTCTGCCTTTCAGGTGATTTTACAGATCTTTTATGTTATGCAGAGAAATATGTTAAAGAGAATATTTTATTCTTTTCTCTCGTTCCAGGGATTCTATATTTCATGAGATCAAAAAAATGACATCTAAGTAATAATGCTTTACTTTTCAAAACTGCATATGATGCTGACTAAATTATGCATTTGCTTAACAAAAATAGATTATATGCATCATCATGAGCATTTGTTCTTAAGTAGTAAATCATAGGCAACATTGCTTCTTCTATTGCTACATTTTAAAAACTGTCACAAAGAGCCATTATTTTCTTTTGTAAATAACAACTGATATGATTTTTTATTGATATAAATAATTGATATAAATCTTATTTTATAAATAACAATTTCTAGGTTAAAGTTATAGGACCCTATTTTTTAAAATGCAGGTATTGTGTTTACGAAACAAAATTCACAAACAGTTAATGACCACCTTCTTTGTTCCAGGCACTATGATAAAAGTTAGTTTTACTTCATGTTAACAGAAATGCATATTACAGAAAAAGAACTAGTGAAGTTCAAAGAGGTTAAGCTATTTTTTTCTAATAAATGGCAGTATTCAGATTCTGAAAGCATGTTTAAGTGATTTTTAAAAAAACACATTTAGGAAGGCAGTATTAGCAAAGAGTTTATGTTTTCATCGAGGCATTGTTCATTTATTCAATGCATTTATTTAATGCCAAGTATGTGCTTGCTAATGTTCTAGATACTAGGGATATACGAGTAAATAAAGCAAAGACCTCTGCCCATGTAGAGGTTGCATTCTTGTTCTCTCCATTCATTATCAATTTTTTCTTAATGAAGAATTTATGGTAAAATAAATTAGTATAATTTCTAAATGTTTTCAAGATTTTATTCATCTGTTCTATAAGTAAAATAATGAAAGTTATGCAAGCTACTTTAGCAAACTATCTCAGTCTTTAAGGTTACTGCCTAACATATTTGTGATTATACATTCACTACTATTCTCTATTCATACTTAATTTTTTCTACCATCTGCTGGCATTGGGGCACTGAAACAAAATCAGTTGTTTTGTATCATGAAAGATTCTTCAAGCTTTAAAGTCTTATTTTAAAATACTAAAATATTTTGGTCCAAATTAAAACCATCTGTATATGCAAGCAGCTAAGTAAAATGAAAGTCAAAGATAGAAGAATTAGCAATATAGTGCCTCCATAGACAATCTAGCCAATCATATTATATTCCCTATACTTTAGGTAGGCTTGAAAAATTCTACAGGTTCCATAAAACACTTGCTACTCAGAGAAAGCCAGAAATTATTCTAAATGGTCTTCACAGGTAACTTGCCAAAAATTGGGAAGTTGCTCTCATGAATCAAGTATCCAGCTCATGCCAATATTTGTGGAAACGTAGTCATTAGCCTCCTACACACCTTTTGGCTTGATACCTTGCATTCTGGCAGTAGAGAAGCTATTAGCAGAGGACTTCACAAAGTTCATGTCACTGAATCTGTCATTGTGATATACCCTGGGAAGTGTTACTGTCTAAGCCACCATCTGTTGCCCTAAGTTAAATAGAAAAAAGAATAAAAAACTTCTCAACTGAGTCATTCCTGTGGAAATGCCTCAACAAGAAAAACTATTAAAAACAGATACATAATATTGTTTCCATTTGCTGATTTATTATTATATGCCAAGTGATGTGAGAAATACTCTATTTTTTTCTCATTTAATCTTTACTATGAAAACAATGCAATACCAGATTAAAAGATAAAATGAGATTTGAATTACCACATACAACTAATAAGTTATAGAGCAGGATTCAATTTTAGATGTGTTGCACTCCAATATCTGTATTTTTTCACTCCTGATCACTCTCTCTTATAGTGGTTCTTTTATTTTTATAAGAAGCTATAGAATTTTCCACATTAAACATTGTACCTGTCAATCTCTATGTCTAATAAGCATACTCTCATGAGCAGTATTGAAAGGGGTACTTGAAGACCATCCAACTTTCTGTTGCTTTGTGTAGTTTTTCTATTTAGAGACGAGGTCGCACTATGTTGCCTCAGTTGGTATTGAACTCCTGAGCTCAAGCCATTCTCCCATCTTAGCTTCCTGAGGAGCTGGGACCACAGGCACATGCCACCATGCAAAGTTTCGACTTCCTGTTTTAATAGTTAAGGAATCTGATCCAGAAGAGATAAATGACTTGTTCAACGTCCTTATGTTAATTTTTGTCAGTGCCAAGATTAGAAGCCAGTCTCCGGTTTCTTTTCCAGTCCTTTGATTCTGAGCCTTGCTGATAGCAAAAAGCCCAGAGTCACGGATGATCAGTGTCTCACTAGTTTATGCATAACTGTTAGTACCATCGTCTTATCGCCTCTCTTTAAGTGAAAGAAAATGAAGGAAAAGTCATAGACTACAAAATTAAATGCAGTAGAAAAGCTACTTTGGAATGCGGTTCTGAACACTTGGCTCTGCAAATATTCAAAGAAGGAACTCAGGCAGAAAGGCAGACGTGAAGAAAGGAACAAATGAAGGAGAAGAGGAATAAGAAAAGGAAAGAAGGAAGAAGATAACAGAAGGAAGAAAGGCAAAGAAATCGTTGTCCTAAAATCGGTATTAAATCCTGGATGTCTGGAAGCCCCACATGGTTATGTTATGTCTGCTGTTCCAATGATAAATTCTGGCAGGAATATGCTGGCAGGACTACTCTCAAACATAAGTTGCTTATGCAAAAACTTTGTTAAATCTCACAGTTGCTTTCTTGATCATTTAATTTACTCACAACAATAGCAGTGGAACAAAGTGATTTTTAGATACAATTAACACTTCCATGACTAGAGTAAAAATTTAAAGATGGCAATTTTGTTCTGTAGAAAAACATACCAGTTTTCTATTCAAACAAATAGTACAGAGATAATCCCATCAACCAATATTCCTGGATCATTATTTTACTATAGTTTGTGAATTTCATATAATTTACAAAATTCTGGACAGAATAATAATCGACAAGGGAGGTTTCAAATAGCAATCTTGATATCTGACAAAATAAATTTGAAGTTAAAAAATAAGAGTTGAAAAGAAAGATGCTTATAAATGATAAAAGAAAGACAAAATTAACAAGAAAGAAATAGCAATTAAGAGTATCGCTACATCCAATAACACAGAAATGACTTTTATAAAGGAAAATCTAAAAAAGGTGGAAGAATACATTTATGGGTACATTCTAATAATGGGAGATAGCTTTTAGCTGTGGCTCACTATGATCAACCTAAGTTAATCACAAGATAGCACTGCCTTTGATATTGCTAATACTGTTTAATTGTACTAGTTGTTTTGAAAGCCTTGACGTTTTTGAAGCAATAATGTATTCGACTATCATTTAAGATTTGCCAAAGAATGCCTTTTCTCTCTAGGCCATATAATTAAGTAACCAGAGAAAGTCTTTGGTCCATTACATATGAAGCTGAATAATAATAAAATTTTAAAAAATGTAGTGTCTCCCTCGGTCGCCCAACCTGGAGTGCAGTGGCACGATCATAGCTCACTGTAACATCGAATTCCCGGGCTCAAGCAATTCTCCCACCTCAGCCTCCCTAGTAGGTAGGACTGAAGGCAGGAATCACTATGCCTGGCTGATTTTTTAAAAAAATTTTTTTTAGCTACAGAGTCTTGTTATGTTGCCTAGGCTGGTCTTGAACTCCTGGCCTCAAGCAAGCCTCCCATCTTGGCCTCCCAAAATAGTGCTGAGATTTACAGGTATGACCCACCACACCAGGCCAATACTAAAACTTTTGAGTCAGGAAACCAACATTGTGTCTCTAAACCTTCAGGTTAAAATGCATACAGTAATGGAATAAGTTGACTTTAATTGTCATTAATGGAAGACATAAGTATGCTGTATTTGAAGGAACATAGAACTTTGGGGTCCAAAGACAGAAAATTGAGTCCAACTTTCACTTCTTAGCTATGATATTTGGGTAACTCATTTAATCTTTCTGTGCCTTTGTTTAATCTGATATGTGGCCAAAAAGTTGATAGTATGTGAAATTGCTCTTAAAAATCTACATGATTAGCAAATGCTAAAATAAAGCGGTATGTTGATTTTATGAGCAAGTGAATTTTATAAAATTAGCCAGTAGAATTATCTGATTATTTTGAGATTATGTTCACAGTGACATGATTGGTTATGAAAATAGTTAACATTGATTACTTTACTAATATACAACTCTGATAAAATGTATTTTTAACAAAACAACTCTCAGAAAAAATTTATTTTAACTGGATTTTTTACTTTGGCTTCTATAAAAGTGGGAGACAAACTAAGTAAAAATGGTTATAATACGTTTTTCTAAATAGTATTACCTTGAATAAAAGGCAAAGTTGAAATCAGAAGGACTGAATCGACTGTATTTGCACTGGACTAAAATTGAAATGGTAGAGTTTCCATGATATTCAAATGAGAAGGACTGACAACCACTCTGAGAATTTACAAGAATAGGGAAAGAAACAAAGTCACTTACTTAAGTCATAAATTGCAATATGGAATAAATGGCCTATAAAAGGAGAAATTATTTCTTACAGTGAAGAAGTAGCTCTTTGGTCACAGGTTCAGCATAAATACCCTCTCTAGTCACCTTCATCTTTAAAAGAAGCTGAATTGTAGCACCATCCTCAGCTAAAATCTGCAGCTTTTGGCAAATCAGTCAAGAAAAAAGTAGGAAGGCTTTTAAAGTGATGTTTACATCTTTAGGTTTTTTTTTTTTTTTTTTTTTTTGTGAGCATCTTTAGGTTTTATAGTCTCATTTAAATAATGAGCTTGTAATACATCTTTATAAACATGGTTTTTAAAATTTTTATTTTATTTATTTGTGTATTTATTTTTGAGAAAGGCTGTAGTGCGATGGTGCCATCAAAGCTCTCTGCAGTCTTGATCTCCTGGGCTCAAGCCATCCTCTTGCCTCTGTCTCTCAAGTAGCTGGGACTACAGGCATGTGCCACCATGCCCAGCCTGATTTAAACTAAGTGTCTGCAATGATATTTTGAATAGAAATTCCTTTAAGAAGTTCCTATCATTTTACCATTTTCTTTTTTTTTTTTTTTTTTTTTTTTTTTTGAGGCGGAGTCTCGCTCTGTCGCCCGGACTGGAGTGCAGTGGCCGGATCTCAGCTCACTGCAAGCTCCGCCTCCCGGGTTTACGCCATTCTCCTGCCTCAGCCTCCCGAGTAGCTGGGACTACAGGCGCCCGCCACCTCGCCCGGCTAGTTTTTTTTGTATTTTTAGTAGAGACGGGGTTTCACCGTGTTAGCCAGGATGGTCTCGATCTCCTGACCTCGTGATCCGCCCGTCTCGGCCTCCCAAAGTGCTGGGATTACAGGCTTGAGCCACCGCGCCCGGCCTCATTTTACCATTTTCTAAGCAGACAAATAGTATGCACTTAAAATAGTTCTTGAATTTTTTTACTTGAAGTTATAAGAATAATTTGTTTTTAGAATTTTTTTCTGAGTTGATGTTAAGATGGCTGGCTGGTAGTCATTGACAGATTATAATTGCTCTCTTTATGTAATAGTAATTGAAATTTTTTGTTTTGTTGCATTATTTTTAATAAACTACAGGAAAAAAATCTGGACAAACCTTACAATCTTAAATTTTTTTAAGTATTTGATTAAATTATTACCATGTAGTCTTTTCATTTTATAAAATTATATGTCATTTATATATAATTGTTGGTTACTACTTCTCTCTTGACTGGATTACCAAAAGCAATAGATTTCAGCTGAACATGGTGCTACGATCCAACCCATTACAAAAAGAGAATGAAGCCGGCTGCAGATTGTATTTATGCAAATCTATTTTTATAGACCATATTTTTTTTACTCTTAAGTCTTGAAATGAACATAAAAGAATCAAATACCTGGGTCATTTTTACTTTTTACTTTTAAGTTCAGAAAAATCAGTAGATGTGGGACAAATGAGCATGTCGGATTTATTTAAAGCCATTATATTGATTCAAATCCCATCAGCAAAACATCCTTGAGGCTTCTCTTTCAGCAGGGTATTTGTTATTCAATAAAATAACAACAATAAAATGAAGAGCCAGTGAATTAGGGAAGGTGCATTATCTCCATCAAACTTTAGAACATGATATAATGCTTTTTTTTTTTTTTTTTTTTTTTTTTTTTTTTTTTTTTTTTTTTTTTTTTTTTGAGACGGAGTCTTGCTCTGTCGCCCGGGCTGGAGTGCAGTGGCCGGATCTCAGCTCACTGCAAGCTCCGCCTCCCGGGTTCACGCCATTCTCCTGCCTCAGCCTCCCGAGTAGCTGGGACTACAGGCGCCCGCCAGGTCGCCCGGCTAGTTTTTCGTATTTTTAGTAGAGACGGGGTTTCACCATGTTAGCCAGGATGGTCTTGATCTCCTGACCTCGTGATCCGCCCGTCTCGGCCTCCCAAAGTGCTGGGATTACAGGCTTGAGCCACCGCGCCCGGCCGATATAATGCTTTTTTATTGGACGACATACATTTGGTAAGTTAAATTAATATTTTTATTAAGGCAGGTGGAATTATGTGCCTTCACATCTATTCATAATGATTTTGAGTGGCATGTGAGCCCTATTTACAGTTAGGCATCATTCATATTCTACTTTAAGGGATAGCTCAGTGCTTCATTACACTAGTTATGTTATTACAGAAAAAAAAGAACATGAATGAGTACAAAATCACCTGCCAATACAAACTGCTAGAATGAAATGAAGAGATCTATTTATTATGCTCATATTTTCTTTCAAATCTGTACACTCATGCCTTCTTTGCCAAAAAGTATTATAACTGAATCAAAAGAAATGCAATAGGTTAATATCTGTGGTTGCAATTTTTGATGTTAATGAGGAAACTGGCAGTCATATAAAATCATATGATCATAAGAAATACAGATGCAAGAAAGAATACATTGCCTAGCAGCTTGATATTTCTTCTCCTCTTCCATAAAAATTATAGTTATGGAAAGGTTTTTCAAAATCAACATTGTCATTGTGAAATTGTAGAGGCAGACTTTCAAGGTATAACTATGTGTGGTTGCTTTCCATTAAATTGGCAGTAACGTGAATGACAGAGATGACACGTTAGCCATGGCACTCTCTAAGAAAAAGTTCACATGAACCTACATGTTAGCAAGGTCTCTAACAAAATACACTTAATGAGGAATAAAGAAAATAATTCATACTGATATTCATCATTAATTTATCAAATAAACCATAACTGAGGGCCTTCAGTGTGTCAGGCATTGTGCTAGGTGCTGGTGACATGGTGTTAGGCAATATTGACACCAATCCTTTTTGTATGAAGAATAAAGGCCTTATAGAAATAATTACACCAATTCCATATTGTTGGAGGTTATGACCAGTGCTAAGAAGGGAAGGGGCAGGGAGCTATGGAAGTTTAATTTTGATTAGTTGGTCAAATGTGGTTTCTTCAAGAAGTTAACAATTAACAGGGACCTGAAAGATGTATGATGTGCCAAGTTTTCATTAGGCTACAGCGTTATTGGAAAAAATAACTGCATTTCAGTCTCAAGTCTGGTAGATGCAAAGCTATAGTTGTGTGATGAGTATATTAAAAAGTCATAGCTTAAAGCAAAAAAAAAAAAATCTATAAAAATATTTCTAAAAGAAAACTGGAGGACGTTAAACAAACTATACCACATTAATATTTGTTTTATTGTTGAGCAATCATAAGAATTGTGATTGAGGTAGAATTCTAATACTTCATATAGAGACTCCCTTCTGTGGCCACTTTTAATTTCAGGCAACACACATTTTAAAGCTGCCATCTAGTGACCATCACAATGACTACTATTAGTGATCATTTATACCGGTGAACGTTGTGGCGGGTTTTACACAGAATAAAATGCTCCTACCTGGATGGAAGAGGCTATGTAAGTACCAGTTGAATTCCTAAGCCTCTTTTTTCGCATTGAAACTAAATTTAAGTGCACATGACAAAGACACTAATGTGAAAAGGAGAATGGGATAAATTAGTATTAAAAAGAACATGTAACTCACTTCAAATGTTATCTTAATCCCAATTTTGATAGATCAGTTTTGTAGAACATCAAAATTACAAATGGGTTTCCAAAAAGTGAAACGAAAGTGACTGCCTTTTCCAATCTGGTTAAAACAAAACAAAATGCATTAGTAGGTTTGGTCATAAATTTTGTGAGTTAAATTAATATTTTCCTTTAATGAAATAGAAGACATTTGAAAATAACATCGTTTATTGAACCAAGTAAAAATAAGTACTCTTTGGTGAAACATTTCTGTGCATGCATGCATGTGTGTGTGTGTGTGTGTGTGTGTGTGTGTGTTCTGGATTGCACAGTACAACACCTTTCAATGCTATGGATATCAGTCGAAAAATTGAAGCGTACTGGAAATCTCTCCATGACAATGGAACTTTTTCTACCATACTCACCCAAGTTCTCTTACCTGTAAATATGAGATATCACTCCTGTGAGTATGTTGCCTTATATGGCAAAAAGACTTATCCAAGTGGAGTTAATCTCATCCTATTAGCATTTTAAAAGCAGATAATGTTCTCTGGCTTATAAGTGAAAGGGGTGTCCAAGTGAAGCATGAAAAAGCTTCTACATGCAGTTGCTGACTTTGACCACGGAAAGGGCCACATTAGAAGAAATGTGGGCTGCCTGTAGGAGCAGAGCACAGCCCCTGGCTGACAGCCAGCAAGGAAGCAGGAACCTCAGTCCTACAACCCTAAAGAACTGAATCTGCTATTGACTTGAATTAGCATGAAAGCAGATTTTTTCCAGAGCCTCTAGATAAGAGCTGGGCCCAGCTGGCACCTAGACTTCAGCCTCGTGAGACATTAAACAGATAACCCAGATGAGGTCCCTGGACTTCTGACTTACAGAACAGTGAGCTAATAAATGGGTATTGCTTTAAGCTACTAGGTTTTTTGGCAATTTGTTACACAGCAGTAGAAAACTAATACTGTTAGTCAATACAGTTAATGTAAGAGGTACAAGAAGAAGTTATGAGGATGATAGCTTAAGCAAAAAGTACAGTCTCAGTCAAATGATTCGTAGAAAACAGAGGTGAAGAACAGAAGAACTGCGGGATGTAGCAGGTGAAAGCTGGTTCTTTTTGTTAGGTAAAACTGTTTCTTCTGATCAAACAGAATGTATTTGAGGAAATGTCTACATTTTATTTATTTTTTCTCGTATTCTCCTAAATAAATATGGGAGACTCAGGCTTAGAATTTTCTAAAGTTATGTTCTGAAGGACAAAGAAGTTTGGGAAAGAATCAGAAATTGCACGTCATCACAATCCATCTTAATAGAAAAACTTTATTGGATTTGAACAAGTCTGAATAGAAATTGAATTAAATGTATGCCAAAAAAGCAGAAGATACTTAGTTAGGATTAATGTAAACTAATAAGTCAAGTGATTAAGTCAATGCATTGCTAGATTGGTGGCACAAAAGAAAAAGGAAACATTGGAAAGCTCTGCTTGCATAATATACACAATCAGTCAAAACACTGATAGATCAAAAGCAGATAAATGGGAAATTTATTCCATAATGCACAGATTGAAATTCCTCTGAGACTTTGGCTAACAAATATTACCTACTTAAGGAAAGCTTCTCAGAAATTAAAACCCAGAGCTGTCAGATCATGGAAAGGAAATTTCTGAATAGGCTGTAATTGTTATTGAAACACTGAGGCAATTAAAATCTTAAATGTAAGAAAAGGCAAAGAGCTGATGGCTTCCCAGGAGAATGCTATAAAACTTTAAATATCTCCTGTGCTCTAAACTGCTCAAAGGACTAGCAGGATTATTATGTTTTTAAATCCTTTCCCTGCAGTGTAACTTCACAGAAGTCCATTAATAAGCAACTACTATGAGATGAGCATTATTTTCTTTGCTTTAAGATTTATGCGATAAAGAGGTAAATGCTGGGCCCACAGAGAATTAATAATGGAAAAAAATAGAAGAAAGATGAACAATAAGTATCATCAACATTGTATAGTTTGGTCAATGATTATAAGATTCTTTTCCCTCTTGTTGTCCTGTAAATCCTTAACAGAGTCCAGCAAACAATGAAAATAAAATGATTTTCTTTTTTTTTTATTATTATACTTTAAGTTCTACGGTACATGTGCACAACGTGCAGGTTTGTTACATATGTATACTTGTGCCATGTTGCTGTGCTGCACCCATCAACTCGTCAGCACCCATCAACTCGTCATTTACATCAGGTATAACTCCCAATGCCATCCCTCCCCTCTCCCCCCTCCCCATAATAAAATGACTTTCAACTCAATAAATGAAAAAAGAAAAAAATAACCTGTTATCTGTGTACTTTAATTCAGCTTTGCTCCTGCTTTTATTACTGTCCATCTTTGTTGACTTTTTTGACTGAAGAAAAACTTTGTTTCTAGAGTTTCTAATCTTATTTTCCACACTCAAATATTATAGGTAACTGCTACACTTAATTTTGTGATTTTAAGTAACACATATAAGACTTCCCTTTGGCCGGGCACGGTGGCTCACGCCTGTAATCCCAGCACTTTGGGAGGCCGAGGCGGGCGGATCACAAGGTCAGGAGATCGAGACCACGGTGAAACCCCGTCTCTACTAAAAATACAAAAAACTAGCCGGGCGCGGTGGTGGGCGCCTGTAGTCCCAGCTACTCGGGAGGCTGAGGCAGGAGAATGGCGTGAACCCGGGAGGTGGAGCTAGCAGTGAGCCAAGATCGCGCCACTGCACTCCAGCCTGGGCGACAGAGCTAGACTTCGTCTCAAATAATGCACCTGATACCTGGTCAAAGTACCTGGTAGAGTCCTTACCATAGAGGAAGTTCTCAAAATATTCAATGTAAGGGAAAAATTGTAGAAGAATTATGCTTTAGATCAAAACAAAACAAAAGTCAAGAACAACCTAGGATTATTTCTCATCTCCCAAAGTGTTGCCCATTAAGCTTTGCAAATACTCTAAGGACTCAAAATTCAGAGATAAAAAAAATTATTTCTTAAAAACAGTACAATTACAATGGTATTTGTATCACTTTTTTTTGTTTTGTTTTGTTTCTGAGACGGAGTCTCGCTCTGTTGCCCAGGCTGGAGTGTAGTGGCACGGTTCACTATAAGATCCGCCTCCCGGGTTCACGCCATTTCCCTGCCTCAGCCTCCCGAGCAGCTGGGACTACAGGCGCCTGCCACCATGCCCGGCTAATTTTTTGTATTGTTTAGTAGAGACGGGTTTTCACCGTGTTAGCCAGGATGGTATCGATCTCCTAACCTTGTGATCCGCCCGCCTCGGCCTCTCAGTATCACTTCTTTTATTTGTTCTGACAAAAAGCTAGTCCCCTACAAAGAAAATTCTGTTAACAACTTAAAATTAAATCTGCATTCAACTGAATATCTCAGATACCACAGAAAATATGTAATGATGTGCATAAGTCACAGATGTCATCATTTCAAATGCATTACTTACCAGGAAGCTATTTGAGCAAAGTAAAGTAATAAATGTGATTACTACTGAATATCAATCTTATGAAAGGTCACATAAAATTTAAAAAATTTTTTTGTATAAAGAAAGAAATATTCTGCTCTGGTAATATTCATTTCTTTGTAGGCTTACTTAGAAAAAAAAATCTCTCAATAGTTACTGTCGGCATTGAAGCCAATATGATATGTATATTTGAATTTTTCTTCAAAGCAGATACATTTTTCTAGCTCAATTGAGTATCCGGTATCCGTCTTTGGGAGAAGTATTAGATGTTAACACTATTTAAGAAGAATGTTCCTTAATTGTATCCTGGAGGAAAATCCAAAGTACATCCCTACTCTAGATCCTGACTGGGAGCATTAAACATTTTATTAGTATCTAACATGCTCCTGATTTAATTATAAAAGGTTCACAACATTTTATCCAGGGTCAATCAGAAGCTCACTGGAAAGACACTATCATTTGAGCAAAGAACACTTTAGGAAATTTTAAAGATTTTATAAATATTGACATAATAATAAATCTGAAAATATATATTATGTACTAAAGACATACTAGGATAATTGAAAGAAGTTTTGCTTATTCAGAGCACCAAATAAATATTACAACTATACGGAAGAAAATAGAAAGAAAAATTTCCCAAAGTAGCACAACTGTAAGTTTATTTCGTGGTAGAAAATTTTAGACCACTGGTAGATAAATTGGGAGGATGTGTTGAATTGGATCAAAACTGACAGAGAAAGAAAACCACATTTGCTGAGAAAATGAATTATTTAAAAGAGTAGCAAATGATTACAGTCTAAAAAGTAATCACCTTGCTGACTATATTATTCTCAATCTGTGTATTTCATGTAAATCACCTTGAGTTGACTGTGATTTCTAAAATGATTAATTTGGGAGATAGTCTAAAAGGAGGCTGAGGTGGGCTGGATCACCTGAGAGGTCAGGAGTTTGAGACCAGCCTGGCCAACATGAAGAAGCCCCATGTCTACGAAAAATGCAAAAATTAGCCAAGAATGGTGGCGGGAGCCTGTAATCCCAGCTACTCTACTCAGGAGGCTGAGGCAAGAGAATCATTTGAATCTGGGAGCCGGAGGTTGCAGTGAGCCGAGAGCACGCCACTGCACTTCACCCTGGGCAAAAATAATTGAGACTCTGTCTAAATATATATATATATATACATATATATATACACACACACGTATATATATATATATGTAGTTGAGGAATAAAATGAACAGAGTTTGGAATACATATAATCCATGGTTTCATAAAGCACAAGTAGATGGAATTTATTTCGGGTGTTCAAATTATTAATAGTAGTAACTAAATAAAAAAAGAAATTCTATGTAAAATACATGAATTTCACCATGTGAAAATTACTAATAAATGGAAGCCAAGAAAAAAATTATGGAATAAAATTTATTCTTCCTCATGCTTTCAAGAGTGAAGGAAAATAAGCAGTTTCATTAATTATCTTACTTTTTTCCTTAGATGAGCAATATTATTTTCCCAGGAAAAGCTAAGTGGGGCAATTACAAAATCTGAGGCAGTTCCAAAGATATTAATTGTTTAAACATTAAAACTGTCAGGAAAAACATAGTAAAGTTTGATAATTACAGTCATGTTTGGCACTAAATGATAGTTTTTCTAGAGTTTTGTTTGGCCATACCATTGTCAATTTTTTCATAGGTAGAGAAACTTCAGACATAAAGCATTGCAAACTGCCCAAAAGAACATTGTGTTTCCATTATGTTTTTTTTTTTTTTTTTGTCTTCTCACTCTTTCATTTATTTTTCTGTTTTTTAGAAACAGTCTCACTCTGTTGCCAAAGCTGGAGTGCAGTGACATGATCATAGCTCACTGCAGCCTCAGACTCCTAGGCTCAAGCCATCCTCCTGCCTCAGCCTCCCAAAGTGTTGAGATTACGGGGGTGAGTCACCTCAGTTGTTTTTCATTTTTAATTGTACTTTATTGCCAACCTGAAAAATTAATCTTAGTATATTATCATGAGGAAAATGGCTAATTTATAACAGTGAATAATTAAAACTCAAATATTTTAGTTTACCAATTTATAATGAAATATTTTGATGAGTTCATCCCAATTTCTTCTGGCATTTCCACCCTGATTAAACTCAGGCTGGCACTGACAAAGGACTGAACTAGGGGCTAGAATGAATGAAAAGTTGCTGGCCTTCCTGCCTTCTGTTTTTTCTATTATTCACAAACACCAACACAGCTATTTTCTTCAAAAAGAAGGCAAATCAAAAAAGTTCAGCAGAGATATGTTTAAATAATTCATGGACATCACCTTTAATATGGGAGAACTGCATATCTCCACATTAGATCATAATCCCTGTTCTTCCCATGATGTTCATTTTGTGGATATCATTTGTGTCTGGTGACTGTACCTTCTTTTCTAAACTTCTCCTTCACTACAGCTGAAGTATTTATGCTCTAGGTCAGTGGTTCTCAGCCAGGGGTGATCTTACCCCTGAGGAGACATTTGAAGATGTCTGGAGTCATTAATGCTGCTCATAATTGGAAGATTGTGGCTACTGGCATCTAGTGGGTAAAGATCAGAAGTGCTGCAAAACAACCTGCAGTGCACAGGACAACCCTCCACAACAAAGAAACTTTTGGCCCAAAATGTCAATAGTGCCAAGGCTGAGAAATCCTGGTCTAGCTATACCTTGTCAATGACTTAATCTCTTTTTGTTTATCATAACTCTTTACTGAGGTGTCTATGTTCAATTATGTAAGTTTCACATAGCCCTTTGTAATCTACTTCCCATTATCTTTTAAAAGACAGGAAGTCCTGGGATGTTCTGCACAGAGCTCTTGTACTGGTCATCTGAAGTTATTTTATAATCCTTGATATGGAGATGCTTCTTTTCTCGCCATACTTCCTTTATCCTTCTTCCATATCTGTTTCCTCTGTCCATTCTTTGCATTTTCCTTTCTCTATCCCTTCCTTTATTGCTCTATCTTACCTAACAAACATAAAAAAAATAAAAAACTGAAACATGGTGTTTTTGTTTGACATATATATTGAAATATTTATATGCTTGTTATTAAACAGTTACTTGAGGGAATATTGTATGATTTATCTGTAATAACTTAAAAAACTGGTTGCTATCTACTGTGTGATCCTTGACAGAGAGAAATCATCTCTCCTATCTCTGAACTCCTTGTAGTCCTTTCACGTGTTTTCATTCCCAAGCTTCTTTTCATAGTCTTCTTTGTATTATACTGTTTTTATGCTCCAAAGTCCTAGTATAGTGCTTTGTATATAGTAGGCACTCAAGAAATACTTGTTAAAATAAACTTTCTGTGAGCCATTGGCTTTCAAAGAAAAAAAGCAAGCTGTGTATTCCGAGATGGAAATGGGATAACATTGGGTATGTTAATTCATTTTATCAAATTTATCTTTTTTTTTTTTTTTTTTTTTTTTTTTGAGACGGAGTCTTGCTGTGTCGCCCAGGCTGGAGTGCAGTGGCGTGATATCGGCTCACTGCAAGCTCCGCCTCCCGGGTTTATGCCATTCTCCTGCCTCAGCGTCCTGAGTAGCTGGGACCACAGGCGCCCGCCACCTCGCTCGGCTAGTTTTTTGTATTTTTTAGTAGAGACGGTGTTTCACTGTGTTAGCCAGGATGGTCTCGATCTCCTGACCTCGTGATCCGCCTGTCTCGGCCTCCCAAAGTGCTGGGATTACAGGCTTGAGCCACCGCGCCCGGCCTTCAAATTTATCTTCTAGCAGCATTTCTGCTGATTATCTTCTTTAGTCACAATACTTATTCTTATAATACCTGTGTTGCTGAGCACTTAAAAAGTTATTTTAACATGAGAGAAAAGTTTCACCAAAAGTTTATAGTATATTCAAACCACCCCACACAGTAATAAATCACAAAAGTAGAGGCAAAAATATGTAAAGAATGTATATATCGAGATGGTGACTTGGTTCATGATGCTGAAGTCACATGCCTCTAGTTAATAAATGTATACATAAAAAAGATCTTACAATGAATACTTAAATATTTTAATTATATGCAATAAGGTAAAGCTACTTAATTTGATAAAGCTACTATTTTTTTAAAAAAAGAAAAAGTTAAGCATGAGTATCCTCTTTGGAAATGTTCACAAGAACTGGCATTGTCCATGTTGTTGACTACAGAACCCACTAATTGTCTTACAATAAGCAATAAATTACTTGAAGTCTTATTACAAAACGAGTGGGCAGGAATAAGTATTTCTAAAATGCTCTACTTTCTTTTTGGTTGGAAAATGATAATGTTCCATAATGATATCTGGTGACTATTAAAATTATATTCTTGAAATAAAACATATAACCTGAAACATCAAATTTTAGAGATGAGCAAAATGCTTTTTCTGGGATTGTCCAATAGTCAAACTAAATACTTCTGAAGTATAAAATTCTTCTGAAGAGAATAATTGATAGTCACTTCTCCTGAGAGGAGTACTTTCTCTATGAAAATGAAGATAATAATTTAGGAGAAATGTAATATTTATCTTTTAGGAAAGATTCAGAATCTTCCCTTAGCAGGAAAATAAAACCTGAAAATAGTTTGGTTGTGGCATTTTCTCTCCTAAGGTTTCAAAAATTCCAAACCAGTACTAATTGTATCAAGAAGATATATAGATGTTATTTTTTTTCCTAACAAGCAGTGGTCATCTGGGATGAACATATTTTATGAAACAATCTATTCATTTGTATAAATATACTTGTAATTTGTATTAAACATGCAAAGACACCAAATATAATTGATCAAATGAATCCAAACTATGTCTCTAACTATCAGTGTCGATATTTGTCAGTAAATTCCCTAAGATAGGATCTGGCAAAAAGTAGGAGTTCAGTAAATATCTGTTGAATGAAGAAACTATTGAGTAGTTAAGATATTGTAGAGAACACACACAGAATTAAGATAGCATATATGATAGATAATATAATCAAAAAGAAATTTCAAATAATTGTTTAAAAACTTGCTTTGTCAAAGATAGTTACCAAAAAGCAAGTTTATACGATAAACAGGTAAGCTTTGGTTTCATAGAGAAATCCTTTCTAAATTGCATCTCTCATTAATCTGTAACAAAGCAAAATAAGCTTGACTTCTATGTTAAGTGGATTTCATCACTGATATTGTTCTGTAACCTGCAACACTTAGCATCAGGCATTTGATAATGTGATTTTCATTTTACCCTAGTCTTGTATACACCCATTTCTAGCTCACAAACACTTGCTTGTCATTGACTTCTGTATAATTAGTATTTCACTACTCCGAAAAATTCTCAAGGGAACCAAAGAAGGAAGTAATCTAGTATTCATTTTAAAGAAAAGTCCTGTCTTTCTCACTGTATCACTTTGTTCTACAAGATACTCAATCACTTTTACCTTCAACTGCTTCTTCTATAAAATGGAATTAGTAATAGTTTAGGATTGTTATAATGATTGAGAATAATAAAAATTAAGATAATTGCTATAATCAATATGATTGTGATGCTAAAGTAAAAATATTGATACCCATGGAAGGAATAACTGTTTAATGACCCAACTCTTTCTCATCCATAAATAGGATGCAATGTGGTGTCAAAAAAGAGATCAACCTAGGGTACAAGTCATATGTTTTCCATGACATGATACATGTATGAAATCGTTCTCAAATTTTTTCTAGTATTGTGTTTAAGTATTAATGTTTTCATTAGGGAGAATGAATCAAGTAAAACATTACATGCTTATTGTTTTTTATCCGTATTGAGTTCTATTTTTTAACATTCATCTCAAGCTGATGCCCAACTAATATAAAGGAGAGCACCTGCTCTACTATCCCAGAATCAATGATTTTCTATTTCGTTACTAATTTACTTGTTATGGTATAAAGGAATCCTGTATGGTTCATCTATTTTTTTGTGAGTTACTTCCTTAAATGTAGGCTTTCAGTTAAGATTTCTTTATTGTATTCTATTTTCTATATACAATTTTATTGTTAGAGTTGAATGAAAAATGAGAGAAGAAAATGATGCTGAAAAAGAAACATCTTGAAGGGTATGGAGGCAGATGGAAAACAGTCAAATATCAAAATAATGTAGTGTTAGCTTTAGTTTCTTTTCAAAAGTATTCTGGAGAAGAAAAGAAACAATAAAAGGAAAACTATCACATATTAAATGACAGGTACTGTGCTAGGAAGAACTTCCGCATGTTAGCATATTTAATTCTTGCCCCCTACTTGGAGAGGAGGAAATGGCTGGGTTGCAAGTTGGAAGTTCTTAACCAGATATACATCTGCATCTCCCAAAAGTCAAGAACTGTCACTATCATTGTTATTGCTCTGAGGATGAAGGCTGCCTTTATGGGGTGCTGCTCAGATGTGTTGACCAAAATAATTCCTCACTCAGGAAACAGACTTTTCAAACTAGTGGTAGACGCGACAGATGCTTTAGTTGGCGATTGTGCTGAAAGTTTCAGCATTGCTGTTCCTATTATTTGAATTGAAAAAATGAAGTGTGTATCCAGAGCTATAAGATTGATACCTTTTATAAATACTGACTTTAAAAAAATTAGATATGAACTATCTCACAAATGACAATGATCCTAGCAATAATTGCAAACTTAATTTCACTTAAAAAATCACTGCATCACAAACCAAACTTAATCTACTACATTATAGTCCTAATTTAACTATTAAGCTACCGACTTAGGAAGATTAAATGTTGTATTAAAATTATAATAAATATTAGTTTATAGTTTACCATCTTTACATTGATTGGTTATAATTAGTCGTTTCATTATTACAAATCCTATGTTCACTTTCATTTGGAGGAAGTGATGCTGTCTTTGAAGTCATACAGAAATGGTTGTCTGGCATATGAAAAAAAAATGCTTAACATCACTAATTATCAGGGAAATGCAAATCAAAACCACAATGCGATACCATCTTACTCCTGTAAGAATGATCAGAGTTAAAACATCAAAAATAGGCCGGGCGCGGTGGCTCAAGCCTGTAATCCCAGCACTTTGGGAGGCCGAGGCGGGCGGATCACGAGGTCAGGAGATCGAGACCATCCTGGCTAACACGGTGAAACCCCGTCTCTACTAAAAAAATACAAAAAACTAGCCGGGCGAGGTGGCGGGTGCCTGTAGTCCCAGCTACTCGGGAGGCTGAGGCAGGAGAATGGCGTGAACCTGGGAGGCGGAGCTTTCAGTGAGCTGAGATCTGGCCCCTGCACTCCAGCTTGGGCGACAGAGCGAGACTCCGTCTCAAAAAAAAAAAAAAAAGAAAGAAATGAATGATAAAATGGTTTTCTAATCCCAGGTAGCAAAAGCACTATATGTATAATTC
This sequence comes from Rhinopithecus roxellana, assembly GCF_007565055.1. Taxonomy (NCBI): domain Eukaryota; kingdom Metazoa; phylum Chordata; class Mammalia; order Primates; family Cercopithecidae; genus Rhinopithecus; species Rhinopithecus roxellana. The sequence continues at coordinate 105,245,991 of NC_044555.1, read as the reverse complement.
AGCTGAACCACGTGAACTACTTATTAAACCTGACTTTTAAATTATAAGAGGATTTTTTAATTATGTCATGGTTACTTATGTATGTTTATCATTAATAGAAATTCATTTTTCTACATAGTGGTGTGTGCTGTAGGACAATTGCCACAGCATTGGAGTAGCACTTTTCCCAGATGCATGTGAATTTCTTTTTTTTTTTTTTTTTTTTTTTTTTGAGATGGAGTCTCGCTCTGTCACCCAGACTGGAGTGCAGTGGCATGATCTCGGCTCACTGCAAACTCTGCCTCCCGGGTTCAAGCGATTCTACTGCCTCAGCCTCCCTAGTAGCTGGGATTACAGGCATGTGCCACCACACCCGGCTAATTTTTGCATTTTCAGTAGAGATGGGGTTTTACCATGTTGGCCAGGCTGCTCTCGAACTCCTGACCTTAGGTGATCCACCTGCCTCAGTCTCCCAAAGTTCTAGGATTACAGACGCGAGCCATTACACCCAGCCGTGAATGTCAATTCCAGGTTTGTTTTTTGTCTTTAAAAAAGTGTCGTACTTTATGAAGCAAATGGAAATTCCTCTGAGACTTTGGGTAACAAATATTACCTACCTAAGGAAAGCTTCAACATTTATGACCATTTTAACATTTATAACTATTCTACAGAGAACTTTAATGAAGATCAGGAGCATAGTACAAAAGGAAAAAGCTTGAGACATTAAAAGTTGTCCAAGAATGGAGCTGATGTTTATAAAAGAAGGCAGATAAAATGAATTGTGTATTAAGAAACCATTGGTTAAGAGTCTCAACTGCACTTTACATTTATATATAAATTACCCTCATTATTTATTTGATTAAAAAACAATAATACTTTTAAAACTTACATTATTCAGAAATTATACTTGTAAACTCTACAGATCATATTAACTGGTCCCAAAATTAGACAAACAAGTCTTAAGTGTTAATTTTAATTGCAATATAATCTTAATCTTAATAACAATACACAATTCATAATAAAATATAAACAAATTTTAGGCATTTACCCATTCTTTGATAAAAGAATTACAAATATTTTTAAAGAATAGATACGACACAAGTGACATTTTGTAAGCAATGTACTAGTAAATGATGGAGTATAGGATACCTTGAAATGATGGTGAAAGACTTTCAAATTCTCAAATCAATGAAAGTACATAAAATGTGTAAAACACAAATGCAATATTAAGTAATGCATAGTACACATGATGTATTGTGAAAGTACAAATATAATTGTGTCTATGAACCAGCAGTATTCTAAATTGTTTTCTAAACAGTGCAAACTTGTTTTTCATCTGTATTTCCCACTTTGTATCTCACTACACATGCTAAGTACCTGTTCTGCATAGTATTTTCCAAAGCAGTTTTAAACCCTTATAGGAAGAAAATATAGCTGTGGTAAATGACAGGGATAATCTTTCAAATTTATAAAATATCTTCTAAACATCAATGTAATTAAGTCTGTGTCATGAACTCAACTATTACTATAATTTTCAAAATGATGTTCCCATCATTGACTTTACACACAAATTTTATTTAACCTAAGAAAAGCATCAGTTACAGAAGCTACATCGAAAATTAAAATAATTTAAAATTTTTCTCACTCTTCTTTCAAAATAAAAACAAATTGAAATTCATGAGTTTTTGTATTATTTGTTTTGTTCTTATCTGAAACGTTATAAAAGCATTGCTATTTTTATTTAAGGTGCGGATATGTAAATTAAAATTGCATAAAAGTTATAAAATTTATTTTACAGTTATGTCCATTGATGCGTGCCATAAGTCTTTTGTAATCTCTTTTAAAATGTTATTTTTAAATTTTTTAAAAATAAAATATATAAATATACTGTGTGGAAGTAATATGGGTAAAATTTCCTTTCCTTTCTAGCCTTGCCTACTTTCTAAATTAAATGAAAGATTTTAAATTTTAGACAGTTTAAAGAGTTTACATTTTTAAAAGATTCATAACATTTTATTTTAATTAAAAATAGCAACCTTGCCCACCTTGATAGACCTAAGGGCCTCTCAGAAATAAGTTTCTAAAACATTCTAACATTGGACCTTCAGCCTCAACTAAAGATGAATAATTCTAGCAATAAATTATCAAAGTTACCACTAAAAGCAAAAGTAATAGTACTATCTGATAGGGGGAATAATAGTTCCAAAATGTGTATGTGCTCAGTTACGTAAAATTGCTTACATTCTTTGTTTCTCTATTTGTCCATGAAGAAAGAGCTCTGGGGGATGTTGACCCAGTGGGGAATTATTTCTGGAACATGCTATGAAGTGGGGTAACTAAAAATTATTCCTTCAGCTGAAGAATTTTCACATTATAATCTGGTAAACAGTTTTAGATAACAAAGTTATTTTTATAAAAGATTCATTTTAATCATGTCTGGGAACAATAAAATATTGAAAGTGGTGAATGCTAATAGGGAAGGGCTGTCATGAAAGTTACCAAAATGATCTCAATTTATATTGTTGCTTTGAAAAGGATTTGTTCTATATCAACTGCCCTTCAGAGAATGAGGTTGTAATTATGATCATAAGATGATCAGGCCAATTTCCTTAATGATGAAAGCTTCACTAAAACAGGGGATATTGAATATAATCATTTTCTATTATAATATCAGGTAGCAAAATCACTGCCACTATCTGTGCACATCAGCTAATTTGAGTAATAACATTTTTAACATGGATAAAGTACTGGCTAGGTAGAAATAGTTAATCTGATCCTCATTTTTGCCTCTGCAAAATAAAACAATTGAATTAGACTCTTTTTTGTTCTAAAGTGCTGTGACTCTGTGATAATCCACTGCTATGACTCTATGATAATCCACTGCTATAACCTACTTTAGATGAACGTATGGCACCTGGCAGACATCTGACACTTAGGCAATCCAGAGATTGACAGTCCCCCTGGTGGCAGGTTACTGTCTAATTTCAGGTTTATATATGTTAGGCAAAGATTCAACTTTCTGAAAGGTGTATCAACACATAAAACATACACAGTAATAAAATACACTGTGTCAGTTCCAGTAGGAGGTTAGCACTTCACTAATGAATTCAGAAGTCATCCAATCGGTCCAATGAAAAGAGATAGTTTTACTGACAGAGTCTCCATACCACAGAAGGTGTGAAACAAGAATATTCTATTAATATCTTACTTATAAGCTGTGTAGTCAAGATAATTAAGCATTGTTCTTGTGGAATGAGAAGATTTAATTAGTTCGGGACATTTAGAAACTATTAATAAAAGTCTAAATATTAATCAATCTTACAGCTACTGTTAACTGGTTCACTAATACATTATAGTGGAATTTATTAATGATATAAATTAATGGTATTTATGGTATAAATGTTATAAATTAATAAAATATATTTAAAGATGATGATAACCTTTAGAAAATAAATATCCATCAAATTTGAAGGTCACTAAAATGTCATGCCTGCAGTATACAAATTCTATTACTGTTCTTGTTTCCCTTTCAGTGAATCAAACTACATCTCATTATTAATTGAAAGATTTTAGCCTTTCAATCTATTGATGTATTTATATAAACTTCTTACCTGTCTAGACTTCAAGAAAAAAAGTTTTTATGGCAGAGATTTTTGATTAAAAAAGCTATTATAAATTAAATTTTAAAATAGTAAGCCATTTATATCATGGTTATTTTTTAAGTATCTTGTTTTAGTCCTTTTCCTGTAAAGACCTACTTTTAATGTACTATAATGAGGAGAAATACAATCCTTCCACTACCATTCTCATTTTCTTAGATTTGGTATTTTTGCAAAAAAAGCTGCAATACTTTATATGCCAAAAAAGCATTTGCACTTATTCTTAGAGTATTTTTAAAGAGTCTCTTAAAAGTAGAAATTATCTGCCTATTTTCCTTAGAAAAATATCTCCCCCTTTCAAGAAATAGCCAAGAGAATCAGGGTAACAACTAAATAAACGTAACTTAAAAAAAATCTAAGGCTGTGAAATAAGAGAGGTATTTTGTGTTATTATATACCTGGCTTCTAAGAAGAAAATAAAGCACATTCCAAAGCATACTTTTACTTTATGAAGAACATTTAATTTCAGGATAGGCAATGCCTCTTTTAAAGTAAGTATAAGCTTTAGACTTTTGTCCAGCTACGTTAAACTTTTGGCCAAAAGTTCTTAGAGCAATATCTTTACTTGAGATTAGTTAATAATTTCTATTGAAATCTTTAGTCTCGGTTTGGTAACAATTTTACAAAATGTGACAAGCAAACAAACATGATAGAAAGCATAATAGGATACTTCAGGGAAGTTCTAAGATAAAACTGATGAAAAAATATAAAAATACTAAATTAATACACAATAACAACCGAGTAGCTTGTGAAATCTATTGATACAGTTTATCTCAAAGGGTCCTCAATATAAAGTTGTTTGCTTATGTTATTAAAATAGAATTCATATTAATTAAATATATTTTCGCTGCTGGCAAGGGTCATCTTTTTTTTCAGGGAAAGATATGTGCCTTAGTAATTGTATGAACTTGTACAGAGAATAATTTTATTTCAAAAGATAATTCTCAAAACAAATTTTTAAGTGTAAGAAAAGATAATTCTCAGAAGTCAAGCAATTTGAACAGAGAGCCATTCTTTTACTAGGTCATATTGTCTGAAATTCCTAAACGATTGTTCTTCTTTTTTTGTTTTGTTTTTGCTTTTTTGAGATGGAGTCTCACTCTGTCACCCGGCTGGAGTGCAGTGGCACCATCTCAGCTCACTGCAACCTCTGCCTCCCGGGTTCAAGCAATTCTCGTCCCTAAGCCTCCTGAGTAGGTGATGTCCCGAGTAGCTGGGATCACAGGCCACCACACCCAGATAATTTTTGTGTTTTTAGTAGAGACAGGGTTTCACCATGTTGGCCAGGCTGGTCCCAAACTCCTGAGCTCAAGTGATCCACCCGCCTTGGCCTCCCAAAATGCTGGGATTACAGGTGTGAGTCACTGTGCCTGGCCGGCTTGTTCTTCTTTACCAATACATAACTTTGAGGGATGATGAGTCACTTTATCCCTCTCCCCTGATACCAGGATGAAACTTCAGCTTACATTGACTAGGGATAGAGAAGGCAAGTAAAAAAAGATTTAAAAGTCTAAATATGGCATTCAGGTACATCTGTGTGTGAATGTGTTTGTTTTGTATGACTAGATGATATAATACCATACATGAGTAGCAGTTTCAGGATAAGTTATGTTTATCCTCGGTCTATTATATTCATCATTTATTTTTCAACAAGTGTTGTAAAGAGCCTCAAAGAGTGATCATTTGTCTTTTGGGTATGTAACAACCACCGATGGATTAAAAATAGTTAAAAACAGTCTATGTTTCCAAAGCTTAAGTGTTTCATTAGGCTTCCAAGAGTGATACAGAGTTGTCATCTCCATCATGGTTGGTCTGATCATATTATCATCATAATTACAACCTCATATTTTGGCATCTGATCAGTAAGATATGCTTGCCTGGTATTATCAATATGGGTACCTATTTTCCAATTTGGCAGAAAGGGAATCTTCTAGGTACAGTTGAATAATGATAAATTGATGGATATCTTCAAATGAAGTGAACAAAGGCAAATTGCTCCTTTTCAAGTAGTTACGTGCATTAGACTGTTCCACTTCTTAAAAGAAAAGCCTAAAGAGAAATGTAAGATGAAGCCTATTATACACCAGTATTTTATAGAGTTTCAGAATCACCAAGAAAAGGTATTGGGAATGGAGGGAGGGAAAGGCGGAGGGTGAGCAAGAGACAGACCTTATCTCTAAATGAACCACAGATTTATTTCTCTTTTCCTGGGTAAACAAAAGAAACAAGATTTATTTCGATGAAGAATGTTAGGAACCCTTACTGTAAAACTTAAGTAGCAGAAAGCTCATGAAATACACTTTTAAAGAGAAAGAAAAATAAATTGTATTTCCAAGGCAACCTTATTTTTCTGACCTTTGAAATCCTAAAAAGAGCGGCATATTAAACAATATAACAAGCATATTTGCATATGGAAATATGTAGAAATTTGAATTTTAATGTGTTGCCGCCCACCAATTATAGATAATAACTAGTCCAGTTTCAGAAGATTCAGTTTCTACTTAAAATAGTATTACTCATTTTAAAATATATATAAAAAGTTATTGTTGGCAGAAGATGGCAAATTTTAATCACCAATTTAATCTCAATTGTAGCATTTTAAAGAAATGCATTTATCTTTCTTCCACAAATGCTTTAAATATGCTTCTTTGTGGTTCTAGGTATTCCTTTCTTGTTCCATTTATTAAAAAAGAAAATTGCTAGCCTATTAAATAGATATCCTAATGTTTAAATCATTTTCTCTGAATACAAGGTAATTATATCTTAATGGCATGTATACATTTTAAATAATTGAATTTTATAGGTGGCAAAACTTATTTAAAAATAAGTCTCAGGTTAAAATTGTTCAGCTAGTCAAGATGAAAAATATCCTCCTAAAAATTAAAATAAGGAATCCATGTGTTCCTTATCTCATTTTTATTGAATGCATTTTATTTGTTTCTTCCTTTGTGATATTGCTGACCATACAACTGTGTATTTGAAGCCTCATGTTTACGGAAAGGGGAACGTAGTTATTAGAAAGCACACAGGCAAAGAGGAACATGTTTTGACAATAGAAAACTCTAATATATTTCCTAACACATTACAAAAACACTAAAGTTAGTCCTTTTCAGCATAAGTTCACACTGTAGGAAGCAGAAGACTGACTACCAAGATTTGGTAATCTTGAGATTAGATTACCAAAATAGCTGGCATTTTGAAAAAGAGTGTTTTTCACATTAATCTGAGAGACAAAAGGCAAACCAGAGAAAACATTATTGAAGGAGGAAGATTACTTCATCTCTTTGGAGATAGAGGTTAAAAAATCCAACTGCAAATTGTAACTTGAGTCCTTTTATCCTTTTGTTTCTTGCAGTGTTACTCACTGCTAAAGCTTGCTCTGCCACTAGTTGATTTAGGATAAGTCGTTCTCTTGAAGCATCAATTTTTTCATCTTTAAAATAGAGGTAACATCTATTTCAAAGAGTTGTGGGAAACATATGAAATCCAGCAAGTAAAAGTACATAATTCCTAGTAGGAACGCGAAAGATGTTAATTATAATAATTATTAAGCCTAGCAAAGATCAAGGGAGGTGATTTAATAATGCTATCTAAGTGTAAATAGTAATCTTACCCAGAATAAAATAAGCAACTGTCCTCAGTTTCCACTAAGGGAATGGAATATGGGAGAGGATAAAATTTTGGTACAATATATTTAACTTTGATATAAGAAAGGAAGATGCTGAAATGTATTAAGTATTGAAATAGGATTCCAGATGAAGCATAAGGCTGGTAATCAGACAAGATGAGCTTTCCATGTTGCTGTCAACAATGTTAACAAGTATAATACGTTACATTCCCTTCCAGCATCTAAATTACTTAAATGTCTAATATGTGCACCATGTTCTGCATGGCAGTACTTTATACCTAGAAGGCAATGACAGGCTTTTTCTGTGAAAAGTGCTAGGTTTGAAGTAACAAAATTTTGAAACAAATAGGATAAAGGGACATATACTTTTTAAAAATTAACATTAATTGTTGCTTTAAATAAAGTCTCTACAGAAGCCTTTTTGTTTTGAAGGAGTTAAGAATATGCCACCCCAAAATATGCCATTCTGGCATATTGACGATTTTGAGTCAAAGATGCTTGAAAAAAAGCAGATACAAGATCATCCAAACTTCATTCTGTTTCTTAGAAACAAGAGATGAAATTCTCGTGTGAAAGATGTCTTCATTATACCAGAAGGAAAGTTTCATTCTTACCATCAAGGATGAGGTGAGACCAAGAAAAATCTGTACAAACACACTATGTCAGACTAACCCTTATTTCCTGCCCACATCTCCACCCAAGCAAATCCCATAGCCCTAGACCTTTTGCCTTGTCACATTTTCACAATTTATTATTTTTTGTCCAATTCAGCATATAGGTGTTCAACTCTAACGATGTCATTGGGTCTTCATTTTCTTAAGTCTCCTGTGTTATGTAGTTTATATTAAATGTACTTGTATGCTTTTCTCCTGTTGTTCTGTTTTATGTCAATTTAATTTGCAGGTTCAACTGGAAAAACACCCTAAGGGTTTAGAGGCTAAATTTTTCCTTCTCTATGGTATACATTACTCACTTAATAAATTGCTTTTAATCGCCACAGAATTTAACCTACCAACTAATGTTTTGCATAATTTCATTTATTTTTCATTCTTGGCAAGTTAATTAAGAAACTTCATGGGTATTAGAAGTGGCTTTAGGACCTGGTAATTAACTACTGTCCATTCAAAGATGAAACAATTTCCTTTCTGTTATTTTGGTCATCTAATTCTGTTTATTTTCTCTATGGTTCCAAATTTAAGTAAACAAATTGTAACAAAAACTGCCCAATAGTGAAATCAAGTGAAGTAGATATAGTTTGTAATATGCAGATATAAATCAGTATAATCCAATTCAAAAGTTGTGATTTTAGTATGAGTTACACATTAGTAACCAAGAAAACATTATTCTAGAACTTAAATTTTACTGATTCGGAGATGAAATCATATCCTTCAGGAGGCTCAGTGTGGCATGATGAGAAAAGCAGTGAGTTAGAAGTGAAGACCTAGATTCTATTTTTGTGAACCTGGGCAAGACTATCTTTTTAGCATGTAATTTCCTCTTCTGTTTACATCTCTTATGTATTATTGCAAGCTATTAGGTTTAGGAATACAGTTATGAGTATAAAATGGCTTATTTCATGGAGCTTACATTCTAGTTGAGTATGATTTTCTCACTGGATTATCTCCAAGGTCATCTTCACTTTTAAAAATCTGTAACACTGGTCCAGGTGCAGTGGTTCACGCCTGTAATCCCAGCACTTTGGGAGGCCGAGATGGGTAGATCACTTGAGTCCAGGAGTTGAAGACCAGCCTGGCCAACATGGTGAAACCCCGTCTCTACTAAAAATACAAAAATTAGCCAGGCATGGTGGAACGTGCCTGTGATCCCAGCTACTTAGGAGGCTGAGGCGAGAGAATCACTTGAACCTGGGAGGTGGAAGTTGCAGTGAGCCGAAATCACGCTATTGCACTCAAGCCTGGGCGGCAGAGCAAGACTGTCTCTAATAATAATAATAAATAAATTTAAAAAATAAAAATCTGTGATACTAAGATTCTTTAAGACTACCAAGGATAAGCTAGCATTGCGTGTAGAAAAAGTAAAGTACATAACAACTGCCTATTAAGTATGGAATAAAAAAATAGGAAAATAATCAGGCCCCTGGCCACAGGAGGGGCTTAATTCATAATTGTTCACACAATCATCTCTTAGACTCTTAAATTCTTAGAAGCTAAAAATCTAGCTGTGTTTCCAAGGTGTGGCTTAGTAGGTTTGTGTTTCCAACATTTTACTTTTCTGCTTTGTATTTTTACTTTATTTATTTTTAACATTTTTCTTTAGGAAACTCTTGAGGAAGCCCAGGAGGATGTCTTGTTTGTGGGGGAACGTGAATCCTGTTAATTGTATGATTACTGGGCAGCAAGAATATTTTATTAGTGAAATTCATACCTTTTCTAACTATGTAGTTACATAATAAAAATAGAATGTCTTAAGACTAACAGTTTCAAAGCGATCCATGAGAAACTGAATGAGGGGGTGGGAGATGAAAATTCCTATATCTTTTGAAACGTTGTTACCTAGACCTAAGTGTATAATGTCCTTAAAATCTATGATACTTTACAAAGCACTTTCACATTCATTATCTCATTTGAGCCTCACAAGATTATGATTACCAGAATGCGAAACAGGTAGAGAAGAGCAATGTAAATGCTATCTTTCCTATTGAATAATTATTCATGAGGCTCTATTCATTCCCCAGAATGGTCTGCCTACTAATCTCCAATCTGCCACTGTATCACTAGAGCTTAGTTTTCTCTCTTATCTCCACCATCACTGCCAAATCAACACCAGCACTGTGTAGTTTTGCCTATTATTTTTTTTCCAATTTCAATTAGGAACAGGGAAGTAAGAATATAGGTGAGAAGGTTGACAGGATTTGAAGGGAGTTAGTTTGATCTTTTTAACTTAGGTCTGTTTCACATCAATCTTTCTAAACGTGTGTGTGTGTGTGATTGTGTGTGTGTCTGTGTGTGTGTGTGTGTCAGAGAGAGAGGGAGAAAGAAACACCAAATACACAGTCTCAAGATATTTTCTCATGCACATAACTGTCTGATCAACGTTTAATATTTACTACATGTGCAGAGAAAGAATCATTCTGTCCATACTTTATTCATGCAGGATCTATTTACCTTGATTTATGCTGGGGTCCAAAAATAATTCAAAGCACAGGGAAGAGGAGAGAAGATGGCCAGAACTTCTGATTCAAAAGTAATTTTATACTATAAAATGTCGTTTCAAAGCAGTACTGAATGATCTTATCTATCATAAAAGCTCAAGAAAATAGAAAAAAAGAGTGCTTTAGGACATCTATTCTTTTAGCCATGGCATTAGAGGATCATTTTGATGATCTGGTAAGCCATAGAAGGGAAAAGTGGTGACATTAAAAAGGGACATAGTAATATTTCCTTTTTTCCTAACCTTGAGTACACGGGACTGAGCTCTCTTATGCTCTATTTGAATAGGCAGAAAACAATTGCAAGAAGCTTAGTCTGTTTGTAATTATCATACTTTTCTCCTTTATTGGCAATATTCAAGATTGTTTACATACCATAAAGGCCAGCGTGATCTATTATTAATGAGGAATTACCTTCTGAGCTTTTTAATTTTGAAAATTATCAAGTCTTATGGTGTTTCAAAATATAAGGCCTTATTTTGTCATTAAGAAACTGGTGACAAAAAAATAGCATTTTTATTTTTGTCTAGTACACTGTTTCATCGTACCATGGTTAAAATTCCAGTAAGTGCTTCATCATTTTATAGGGTTGAACATTTTCTTGTAGTTAACTGAAGTTTGTCCTCTAAAAAGAAGAAAAAAACAACTAATATTTCATTGAGATAGAGTTTTTCCAGATAATTTAAGAGTTGAATCATCAAACTGTCTCTGAATCTGTCTCTTCCTTTTATCTAGGCCATCATCAACTTTCATCTAGATTATTCCAATAGTCTTGCCATATTTTTCCTTGCTTCCAGACTCTTACCCATTTCAGTTCTTCTCAAGATTGCCACCATAGTTTATTTCCCATATGAGATAAAACCATGTTGTCCATCAGCTCGGGAAATCTATATTGACCACACAGTAAAACTCAAACTCTTTAGAACTTAAACAAAATTTCCACAACCTACTTCTCATTTCCCCCTTCAACACGGGCCCTGCAAGTACACAACAAGAACATATGCCAACACATCTAACACAAATCATATTATGTTTCTTGAACATGTTAGACACCTTTATGCCTCTATGCCCTTATTAACACAGAGAGGAAGTCAAATACAATTGCTCAGGATTTGAATTCAATTAAGGAGTCCCATCACTGAACTGAAGGAAGATTTCAAGTAAGTAAATCTTGCTTTCCTTCTATCCCTTGAATTTCACACACACCCACTCAGGCCACCTGTTATCCGAATAGTTTTTGGCTCAATGCAAATAATTCCAGAGTGGTCTTTTGATGGTTTTCTAAAGATTTAACAAATTGTGCAGAGCATATTCATTCTGATCTAAACGCAAAAAGCACAAAATCAAAAGAGTATCACAGGACAATCATAACAAATTATGTGAGCCCTTTTTTTGACACATGATTTCCCACATTCCAACTTAAAAACTCTCATGAGTACTTCTGTCAATAATTAATAAATTCGTATGAAATAAAAAATGTATATTACAATTCAAAATGTATTACTCTTGCAGATTACAATGAATTCTTCCTTTCCAAATGGATTTTTTAATGTGCATAAAAATGGAAACACTTTGCAGCCCAAATGATTGTTTTGTTTTCCTCTTCAAAAGTTAGTCCTTTTTTTACCTCAGAAAGCTGAAGTGGAACACATTTCTGTTTTCAGCATGGAATAATGGCTATGGATAATTGAGGTAATTACATCACAAGATTAAGGATAATTCTGAATGTTGGAGAGGGAGCCTATTTGCTTAGGCATTTTGCTAGATTAGTCAATTTTATTTACTGCTTTTTTTTTTTTCTATATGCATTAGGAAGCTACAGACAAAACTTAGTGATTGCAGGCAGATGATTTTCAGGGTTCTTATTTACCTACACAATATGAGATATGGTTATCAAAAAGTCTTAAAGGCCGGGCGCGGTGGCTCACACCTGTAATCCTAGCACTTTGGGAAGCCGAGGCAGGTGGATCACCAGAGGTCAGGAGTTCTAGACCAGCCTGGCCAACATGGTGAAACTCTGTCTCTACTAAATTAGCCGGGCTTGATGGCAGGCGCCTGTAATCCCAGCTACTCGGGGGGTTGTGGGCAAGGCAGGAGAATCGCTTGAACCCGTGAGGCAGAAGTTGCAGTGAGCCAAGATTGTGCCATCGCGCTCCAGCCTGGGGGACAAGAGCAAGACTTCGTCTCAAAAAAAAAAAAAAAAAAAAAGTCTTTAAAACTTAAAAAAAAATTCAATATTATAATAATATTTTATGTTCTTTGGCAACTGCCATTACTTTGAATTTTTGTTTAATGAAACAATCAAGATGTCAGGGCTTCAGCTATTTCTGTCTGGCACTTTGGGAAGCTATGGCAACTATTTTAGGTCATCACATATTACAATATTTCAGTGTACTACAACAAAGCTCAGGGAAATAAAAGGAGTAATGTAAATGCTAAAGGTGCCTAATTTGGAAATGTCAAGGCGAGAACATAAAATAACCTTACAACAAGCTCATGTTAGATTAAGTACAACACATTAAGAACAAACTAGACTGCACCATTCCAAAGGTCCCTTTCTACCCTATGGATATAGATTAGTAAGTTCTTTGGTATCCCCTGGAATTCTTCCATAGATGAAAATGACAGATTAGATCATTGACTAAAAACCTGAACAGAAGACTTACGCATTTTAGGAGGATGTACTACTATAAGAGTTGAAATTAAAAATAAAAAGGGCTTAATCAAATCTCTTTTTGCCATGCTGCTCAAATTAACCAAGTTGGATTAATTTTGAAAATGATCAAGTCTTGGGTTTTCTTGTTTAATTTTTATAAAAAGGAATATTTTTGCACTTATATCATATGCATACAACTCTGACCTGCTCATCGAAGATGTGTTAAATAATGTAGAAAATTTGCTGCTGAGTATGATAGTTCTCTTATAATTATGCCACTAGATTTTTAATAATACAGCTATGTTGAAGAAAATGTTAATGTAATATTTACAGGTATTTTAGTTTGCTTGTTTTGTAGACCGAATGTAGAAGCAAAAGGTAGCAACTGGCCCAGTGCCTGAGATATTTAGCTTTAATCATATTAACTATACTTCTGTATTTCTTTGAGGTTTAGATAAATATGATTTTGGAACTGTGAACACATGATGTGAAACTGTGAATTGCATTTAAGATTCATCAACTTCCTAGACCATAATAATGAATACAGTATCAAGAAAACAAACTGGAGGCAGTATAGAGTTTAGAGGCAGAAAACACAGATTCTAAAACTGCCTCTGCTTTTAATACATCTTAGGGAAGACACTCAACCATAACTTATATACCCATCTATTGAGTGACTATAATACCTGTCTTATGTACTTGGAGGGATTATTGGGAGGCTTAAATGAAATAACAGATGTTATAATTTTTTTAAGACACTAGGCAATATGAAGTATCTCATCATGCTATGCATTTTGACTTAAGGGCATTGATTGGCCCTGATTACATATCATAATTATATTGTTTCAAAGTTTTATATTTACAATTTGGGAGAATATGAGCAGAAATACAATAATAAACTTGTCTGAAGTAGAGAAACAGATAAGGAAAAGGGGTGCCAGAAGACACATTTCTCCTTTATATCCTGACGTTCACAGATTTAGAAAAAATAAATTCTTGAAAACAACTCACTCTTTTAAAGTCACTACTATAAGGTCAGAAGTTACCCTAAAGTTTGTTGTTAACATGAGCAATAGTAACTATGGAATGTTTCAAATTCTAACATTTAGCCTGTTATTGTTGCTATAGAAACAGACCTTCAGTCACTACATAGAATGAACCATGTATCATTCACTTTTTTTCCTAAAGATTTTCTCAGGAGAATATCCTAGAAAACTAGACTATGAAATAGTTGGAAAGATATGTCATGAAGCTCTTTGCTGGGCTGTGATTACAGAGTCTGGATGTTGTTTAATGAACAAATACATTTGTTCATGAGTTAAAAGGTGCCCCTGCATTGCCTTGAGGCATGGTCTTTGGAAAAACACAACTGCTGAGAACACAGCTGTTCTCTTCTCTACTGTCCGTAACAAGCTATGAGTTCAAAGACTCATCAAGCACAGCCTTGAAGCAGACAGTGTCTGATGTACTTTCTTATTAGAATATATTATGATATTATATATTAATAATGTATTTTCAGAAATTTAGAGACTGAAGATTTTAGTTATAGAAGTAGAATTTTGAGTTTCAGTCTATAGCAAAACAGTTTTCACAATGTTTTAAAATATCACTTAATTGCACTGCTCATAAATAATATACATGCTCATTGTACAAAGTTTGAAAAACGAAAAAAAGTTTTAAAAAGTTCCAGGTGATGCTAACCCCCATATATAACTACTGGCAATCTCATACATATTTTCATATACCTGAAATCAAATATATAATTTTGTGTCCATGTTTTTCTACTTAGTCTTGAGGTTTTTCGTTTAAAATAAAACCTCATTACCATATGATGCCAGATCTACTGTAATAAGAATAGTAGGATTTAAGAATATCAAATGCCAAATAATATATGCCTTTTTTCTTTTCTAATTTTATTGGAATCCCCTCCCTTGGAGACTAAGATCCTGAGAAGAAAGAGTAGGGGTTTTCTGAAAGTTTATAGGAACGAGAGGTTGAATCATAATGACCTTAGATTTCTTAATCTCTTATTGAAAATCTAGGTTAGTTTACCTTAATATCATAGACATCTAATTTATTAATTCACATTCTTACCGTCAAATCCATGGAAGATAATCATAAAAAACGAATGTAATAACTTGGTAAAATAATTTACTTCTTACTGATTGTTTTTGTTTCTTGGAATTCACTAAAGTTCATTCCAAACTAAAGTTAACTTTTAGATAATTCAGGTTACTAAAGTGAGACAGAGTGTGTTACTGCTTTCGGCCAATTATAGTTCTTTGACGATCTTAAGAGTTATCCTATAGCTTTCAATTGTCCTGAAAAAATTTGGCTGATTAATGGAGAATCATAGAGTGTCAAGGTCCAGCCACACATGGGGAAGATGAGATTTAACTAAATCCTGTTGATCTTAAGGATGCAATTAGATGAGCCTCCAAATCCATATTAGTCTTAGTTATAGCTAAATTAAGATAACTGCACTTCATAGCTGTGCTGTTTTAAAAATAAAAATTTAAAGTGGGAAACATTGACTAAACAACTCAGTTATGAACAGCACATTGTAGCATAGTCTAATAATCTCAATATCTGCATATTAATATATATGTAAATATGGTTGCTGTATTTTCCAAAGTTATATTTGAAATTCCACAGAATGTATACATGCCTTAATTTGAAGTCTTAGTTGGTTGTGTGCGTGTGTACAAGTGAATATTTTTAATGGAGAATTAGCTATAGCTATTTTACAGCTAGGTATATAATTATACTATTCCATTTAACTCTCATATCAAAGGTAAGGAATATCCATTTTATAGGTAAAGAATATCCCATTTTACAGGGAAACTAAGTAAATTGCCCAAGTCTTATAGATAGCATACTCCTTTAAAAAATAATTTAGCTTAAGTAAATGTTTACATATGATTTTTATTTAATCCAGGAGTGATATTGAAATATTTATATGATTTTATCTAAGTGGTGTGAAATATGATTTTTTTTTTGAGACTGTATCTCATTGTCACCCAGGCTGGAGTGCAGTGGTGCGATCATAGCTCACTGCCAGCTTTAACTCCTGGGCTCAAGCGATCCTCCCACCTCAGCCTCCAGAGTTGCAGGACTACAGGCATGTTACATCATACCCATGTAATTTTTAATTTACCTTTTTAGCAGAGAGGAGGTTAAAATATGATTATACACACATTTCAGATAAACTTTAATTTTATAGTCCAAGTTACTCTACTTTTCAGATTTAGCACTTCTCTCTTACAAATGCAAATGCTCAGGATGTGCTTTTCTTCTTGTTTATATTTATTTGCTTGTATCTAGCAGGAGCCCAAGGGTTTCTGATACATATTAATACAAATAGTAGTGACCTTTTTCATTTCCATGATTGAGAAAGAAGGAGAAGACAAATGTTTGGGTATTGTTATTATTCATTCTCTATGAACAGGCTCTATGACAAATGCATATTAGACTCATGCTGAAGTGTGTTGCAAGTGAATACAACTGTTTCTATTTTTAAAGAAAAGATCATAATGTATTTGAATATTTAATTTTACTTTCCAATGAACTTCCTACTATGAATAATGCTAATGCCTCAGCTTATTACTGTGAATGCCAAATTCTTAAAAATAATAGTCCACATCAGTAATGTGAATGATTACAGTATAATAATGCTAATGGTAAAGGAAATATTCCACAACATTTATAGTATTTTCAAAGATTTTTACATTAAGGAATATTACATAGTTTTGAAGCCATCACACATCAACTTAACAATTGAAATAAACACCATGTTGTTATACAAGCCAATCTTAGTGGAAATGTAAAAATAATTGAATTAAACGTTAAAGCAAATGTCAAACTCAAATCTTGTAATAACATGTTACAAATCCAAATCTTCTGAGTTTTCAGTCTATTGATTAAAAACTGCAACTTATCAGTAACATAGCAAAATGCTCATTTCAATATTTGTTATTGAGATTAATAATACTTTTCATGTAATTTGGAGATCAGGCATCTGGGATCTGAAAACAAGGCATATAACTATATTTCTATTTAATTGCTTTTGTCATTTTGATTCAATATTCATTTAAATGTATCTAAAATTGCCGAAATTTATTTGTAAAGAATCATCCATAATTCCCGGGATGTTTTCCTTCTGTTCTTTATTTACCAATGGACATGCATGAAAATTTGAATGTTAATCTCCGTTTGATTTCTCCCTCAATGTGTTAAGAACTGTGAAGAAACTGTTTTACAAAATGGAAACACATTAGATATAAGTTAATTAAAATTATTGACCCAAAATGTTTCACAGATCAAATAAATGAAATAAGTGTGATGATGAGTCTAGTTCATGATTTACATGCATATTCATAAAACCAAGAATAGATAATTCAGTGACAATAGCCAGTAACTTAAATAGGAATGAACTTTAAGTCTATTTTTTTTTTTTTTTTGAACAGGCAGAAAATTTTTAATCAGGATTTTTTCCCAACTATAAAACAAAATCCCATTTTTTCCCTTAAATTTAGTTCCTCAGGAATAGAGGAGTTTGCAGTGATGATCTCAACTCCGCATCATCTGGTGACCCCTGATTCTGCAGGACTAAGACATTTCCCAAGAGTTCTGCCACATCAGCCAGTGAGGACAAGAGTTCTTCAGTGCGGTTCAGCTCAAGGACACCTAGGCTTCCCCCGCAAGGGGGCTTGCTTGCAGGTCTGACAAAGCACAGAGCATTGAGCAGATGGCCTGGGACTCCCAGGCCTGGCAGAGGGTTTTATTAGGGCCTGCCTGGCCTGCAACGTTTCTTCCAAGTACCCTGACCCAGCACTCATCTTCACTGGCATTCTCTGTTATCCACCAGCTCCTCTGCACACCTCAGCGTCTACTTCCATGAACTTATAAACATCAAAAGGTAACAATGGACTGGGGTGCGGTGGGAGAGTCAGGGCAGGGCAGCCTTCGAATCCACACTATTGAATCCTCAGTATTCAAAGAAGAGAAAGATGGGGAAATTCTCCAGAGATCATGAGATACATCCAGGCAGTGTTCTCATGTGAGAGGATAGGGAGGCCAAAAACTAAAATTGCTATCAGCCCCCGCCGCTGTCTGGTACACGAGGAGTTTCCGAGGACTTTACAAGCACAGTCGCAAAATGCTAGTAAGACTGGGACTCTTCAACTTTTTCTTCTAGGGCCAAGTAGACTCTGTATAACTTATTTTGTAAGAAATAGGTGTGGGTGACAAGAGGGGCTACCTTCCACCCCTGCAGCAGAGTGGTAAGACTCCAGCGTGGGCCCTGCGCAAGGCACCAGCCCAGAGGCCGTGAGCCACAGAAACCCACAGCACCTGGTGGCCCCTTTGCTCCAAGCAGCCAGTGCTCTATCAACCTGGCATTTACCAAACATCTCAACAGCAGACTAGAACTCGAAAACACAGCTTCTGTGTAGTACACACTTATGGTCTGAAACCCAACTAAGGCTCCCCACATCCTTCAAAACTCCACAGGCTGAATGTCCAGCTTGTTCCTCCAAGATAGAATTGCCCTCAGCCCACGAATTCTCTCTGGGACTATTTACAGAATTGGAAGGAAAACCCACGGAACCGAAAACCTCTTTACGCAGATGGGTTCAGGAAGAAAGCCACCAACAGAAGTCAACTCAGGATGGAAAGGCTGAGGCTGGCAGAACCCCTGGGCCTATTTCCAAGGAGCCACCCTTCCCAGCAAGAGCAGAGGGTGCCCCTCACCTCAACCCTCAGCCCTTTAACTTCTGGCTGGGCCAGTGATTCTCCTCCCCAGTCTGTGGCCCATCTGGAAACTGGCTGTGGTACTTTGGAGAGATAGGAAGGACAGGACGACAAGAGACAGGACACCAGTGAGTGGCTGGGCCAGGCGGCCCCATTTCCTAAAACCAAGATGGCTGCCACTGCTGCCCAAGCCCTCAAAGGCAGACAGGCTTCATGTGCAGCACCAGCACACACACACAGGTAACAAGACCAGGGGAGGGGACCCTAAGTGTCCCCTCCACAGGGAGGGGGCTATGTACAGGACAGGAGGGAGAGTCTGGCCAGGTGCACCCCACCCCCGCATCTCATACAACCAGGAGATCAAACTGCTCAGCAGCTTCAAACTCCGCGTTCATGGCCGCTGCCCACTCATCCAGCTCCATTTTCAAGATCTCTGGCATCTTCTTCTTCTTACCTTTCTGTTTCTCGAGTGGTGGGGAGATTCCAGGGAGAGTCATGTCTGGGGCCCAGGGCTTTGCACAGACTCTGGGGACCTCAGTGAATTTGGAGCACACCACTGGTGAGACTCCGGACAAGTCTTCTGCCCCCAGCAGCCCCTCGAAGCCAAAGCAGGACCAGCGGCCTGGGGTGGAGGTGGAGGCAGAGCCCAGGGTCTCCAGCTGGCTGTAGGAATGCCTGACTTTCTTAGACATTTCCAAGTCTCTGGCGTCCAGCTCTCCTTCCGTGGAGCTGGACTCGGCATCAGGGTTGGGCACAGGAGTGGTGGTGGGGGTGGCAGGGATGCTGTGTGTCTTGAAAAGGTCCTCTTTAGTAAGCTCCCTGGCAGGGGGCTCATTTTCTTTCTCCAAGAAAAAGGCAATCCTAGGGCTCCTGCGAGGTGACTGGACAGCTGGGACCTCTACAGCATGGGCCACTATCTTCTTTAAAATGATGGGCTTTCTGATTGCAGCCACACTGGGTGTCTTCGGCCAGATTTCAGGGAGGATGCTCGGGAGTTCAGAGCCTGATTTCCGCTGGGACCTCCGCAGAGGCTTAGTAGGAGATGGTGCCCTTGGCCCAGAGCGCTGAGCGGCTCCTCTGGACCGCATTCGCCTCCCAGACATAACTAGGCTGGGTCTCGAGCTCCTCCAGCGCCACCGCCCCGGGCGCGTGCCAACGGGGAAGGCCACTCGCTGCAAAAAACTCTTTAAGTCTATTCTTTATTCAAGTCTTTTCTTCAGCTAAACTTGTAGATTAATTATAAAACACTACTATAGTTAAAATTTAAAAAATTTTGCTTTTGAATATTCTTTATTCAGGCAAACTGCCTAAAAGCAAGCACATGGCTAACTCATGATAACAGTCCATGGGTTTGTATATAGAAGATATTAATAATCTATCTGCCATAAATTTATACATTTAATGATAAATTTAATATATTGCATAAATTTGAGTTTTGGTAAATACATCTTCATTATAAACATTGAACTGACACTATCAGATTAGTAAAGCCATAAAAAGTGTGTTGCTACATGCTAGGCTTGCCTAAAAATGTCAATTCATTTTTAATTGCTTATTTCAGGATAAGAATGCATGTTGCATTTGGCCAAATGTCAATATAATGGTTACATAGTTAATAAAGACCAAACACAAAAAAGATGATTTTCTGAGGACAAAAATAAAAAACTTTATGCAGTAAATTGCTAAAGGAGTTGTCTCAGCATTGCTACCATTTTTCTTTTTTTTTTTTTTTTTTGAGACAGAGTCTCACTCTGTTGCTCAAGCTGGAGTGCAGTGGCGAAATCTAGGTTCACCGCAACCTTCACCTCCCACGTTTGAGTAATTATCCTGCCTCAGCCTCCCAAGTAGCTGGGATTACAGGCACCTGCCATCACACCCAGCTTTTTTTTTTTTTTTTTTTTTTTTTTTTTTTTTTGTATTTTTAGTAGAGACGAGGTTTCACCATGTTGGCCAGGCTGATTTTGAACTCCTGACCTTGGATGATCCACCTGCCTCGGACTCCCAAAGTGCTGGTATTACAGGCGTGAGCCACCACGCCCGGCCAAGTAAGCCCTTGCCCAGCTAATTTCTGTATTTTGTGGAGACAGAGTTTCACCATGTTGGCCAGGCTGGTCTCAAACTCCTCACTTCAATCGAACCACCCCCCTTGGCCTCCCAAAGTGCTAGGATTATAGAGGTGTGAACCACCATGTCCGGTGGCATTGCTACTTTTAAGCTGTGTGATCTGAGACCAATTATATAACTTCTCTGTGACTGTTTCCTCATCTTTTAAATGAAGGTACAAACAAAACTTATTGTAAATAGTTGTTGCATGGAGATAGTGAAAAATGCATACAATACTCTTAGAATAATGCTGGATAAATAATGTCAAATGAATGTTAGCTGTTATAAGTATAAAACACCCCTAGTTTATGGTGTAAAAGTACTCTTTTAATTTAGTTCTTAAAAGATAGAAATGAGAGACGGAGTCTGGCTCTGTCGCCAGGCTGGAGTGCAGTGGTGCGATCTCGGCTCACTGCAACCACCGACTCCCTGGTTCAAGCTATTTTCCTGCCTCAGCCTCCCGATTACAGGCACGCGCCACCACTCTTAATGGTAATAAGCTTAATTTGTTCAACAGCCTGGTTCACTGGCTTGCCTGATGATTATTATGCTCTATTAAATGATTCACAATTCATATGATCATCACAATTCTAAGTAATAGACGAAGGGGGCTCAGTAAGAGTTTGGGCACTGTTCTATAAATCAAAAGGGAATTAGGCTTTATGAAGTTTTTCTTCTCCAATGAAAAAGCTCAAATGTACCAAGCTGCTCATCGAATTAAAGTAATATTTCACATTCTGAGAAAACTTTAGTTTGTTACCTGCAAATTATTGTGTGTATAGGGTTCTTAGATTAATTGGTAAGACAAAAGCCAGCCTATGATTGCTATCCTTTTTTCAGTTTTTATGACATATTATTTATTACATGAACTTTAGAAAAGAACGTGGATAGAAAATGCAATGAAAAAACAAATTAGTCCTATTCTCCTCTGTATAAAAAAAACTTACACAAGTGTAGAACATACATCATAGACAGTATTGTATAACTGTCTTTACTCTTTACTTTTGACCTCTGTAAATCATTTGAAAGAAAGTATTTCTGCCTTAGTATGTGAACAGTGCCACCACCCTGAAAAGATCACTTATTTCAAAAATAATCTGAACTATATACATATGTTATATATATTATGTTGTATATATCATATTATATATAATATATTACATTGTATATATCATATTATATAATATATATTATATATAGTATATTCTCTATATAATGCATTATATAGTATATATAATATATATTATATTAATATATACACAATATGTATATATTATATATTATAGTATATACTATATATAATATATAATTATATATTGTATTTAGTATATAATATATAACATATAAATATATATTATATATTATATTAGCATATAATATATAATATAATTATATAATATACTATATATTATTACATAATGTATAGTATATTATATATAACATATATTATATTATATATAATATATAGTATATAATGTATGTACTTATGTATGACATATATTATATACTATATATTATATATAGTATATACATACACACATTTTAGGTGAAGTAGAAGTTAATTTTTGGCCCTAAGTATCCAAGACTTACTTGAAATATCTAATAATCCCAAGGAAAAACTGTGGCTATATAATCTCTCTTACATTTTCTGTTTTAGATCCTCCAAAGCAGGAAGGTTATGTAAGAGCATGTTTATGAAGTATTACAGGTAAAGAAAATAATTCTTGGTACCCATTTTGGTGACACCAGATTTAGAGAATATATAATACATGGAGTAGAATTTACTTATTGTGGCACATACTGTAACACCTATTTTTATTTCCCCTATCTATGCTTTTTCAGGTCCTACACCCACTTATCTTGAATTTATATCTAGCCATAAGTACAATTTAAAAAATAATTATAGAACTTTGGAGCTTTGGAGGATGGCTTCCCTCACAACATCTCTAAGAACTAAATAAAAATTTTGAAACAAAAATGTGTGAGTGATGCACAAATGTAGAACAGAATATTTGTCTACTGAATTGGGATGGTTAGTCATTAATTTTAAATATTCTTAAGACATGTTCTTAAAGTGCCCTCAAGCCTATTGTGTAAAGCTCTTACTGAAATAATTTCAAGCTAAAAGGAGAACAGATCAGGCATCTATGCTAGGAGGATAAACTCGTAAATAGTCTCACTTTAGGAACAATATAGTCTGCAAAGGAAGACGTACTAAGAAAGAAAAAGTGGTAGGACTTGTCACTGAGAGTCTATTATATCCAAACACTTCCATTTTTTACTTGTCTTAGTAAATCAAACATGTGTTTGTGTTGTGTGTGTGTGTGTGTGTGTGTGTGTATATATATATGTATGTATTTCTTCGATATCAGTGAAACAGATTTTTTGTATGTACTTTCTCTTCCAAGACATGGGCAGATACAGGTGATAATTTTTACCATATTTAGAGGAAAGTAATTTTTACCATACATAAGAAGAACGTATGTAAGTGGATTTTGCTAACATAACCTTAATGCAAGCATTAAACGAGTCTGTAGATTTCTAAATATGTTTAAATAGTTAATAAATATATCATTGCCTTTTAGTAAAGGTCATGCTTCTGTCTAGTAATCAGTGCACACTTTCTTGCTTCTTCTATAACTGCCTTAGATTTGTGAAACACATTTGGAAAAGGGTCTGTGCACAATATGGGCTCACAGGGAAAACTAATTGAGTACAATTTAGTTCCTTGGCTTCCTAGAAATCATTGTTACATGTGACTTCAATGCCACACAGTTCCACAGCTTCAATTCCATCTTCCATAGCCTCAACATGTCATAAATCACTTAAACATTCTCATATGCTTCCAAAATTCAGCAAATAAGTACTTTTGTCATTTATTTTAGGCTTCTCAAAATATAGTCGGTACATATTTTGTAAGACACTGGTAGCAAAGAGTAAGCTTTGAGTGTTGAGTTGATCAATAACAAAGATAGAATAAGCTAATGATAATTCAATTGTTTATATCAGATTACAAGTACCTAATGTATCTAGTACCCAACACTAAAAAACAAACAAAAACAAATAACTGTAGAAACCCTCTCTTTGAAAACTTATTTAAGTCCTGTTTATGATGTCTCAGGGAAACAGTAAGACAGAAACCAAGCATCCTCTTACAGAGAACAAAATTAGAGCTCTGCATAAATAATTAATTTTTATTGTTCTCTAGGGTATTTTTTGTTAAAAAATTGATACTATAAAAATAATTTTTAAGATTAGCATATAATCTAGTATTTAAATTTATTGCTTATAGGTTTGAGTATAGTAAGGTCCTTAGAATGTGATATTATGTTTCCCTCATTTTGATAGCGCCCAGAGTTCCCTTAAAATTCAAGAAGCAAGCAAATGATTAAGAGGTCAATGATTCTGATAATTCATAGGCTACAGGATATTACAAAACACAGTAGAAAATGAATACAATGCAAGGTTGTTCATAAGACAGTTCCATTATCTATGTCACTGCTACAGTTGCTAAGTAATTTTTTAACTAAAAAAAATTAAAAGATTATTCAAGACAAGCATAGGGAAGTAACTTAGAGTATGTTTCCTGAGATTTTCCCATTGATTTTAAATATCCAGTATTGCAATTTATTGAATTTAAAATATTTTTGAATTATTTTCAAAACATTTTTAAAGTGACTATACAATGGATTATACTTAAAAGAAAAAAGTCACATATATGAATTAGGGAAGATCTAATATAAACGGCCTTAAAAATCAAGTCAAGAAAGAAAAAAAAAGGGAGCGTTCAACTACTTATGTAAATAACCAAACACAAAACTCATTATCTTGAATCTTCTCAATGTTATTAAAAAATCTAAAATGTAACTTTTGCTCAGAACTCAAGTTCTCTATTCATTGTGCATAATATGGCACATTGGCAACATTCATATGACAAAATTAGACAATCATAAAGAAAAATAAGATAATTGAGTTTTAGAAAGAAAGGTTGTTCTCATAGTTTTGTAAAACTATGTCTTACATACTCAGGTTTATTTTCAATTCAGTTTCTCTAGAAAATTATCTTTGTGACGATTGCACCTTATTATTTTTTGCAACTTTCCTCAAAACTATCCCTGAAGGTTGGTTAGTTATATTTTTTCCATTTCATACAGAGACAGTTGAAGCAAAGAAAGCAAGCTCAGAATATAGTTGACTTCAAAATGTACAATTGTAGTTTGTGTTTGCAATCTTTTTAGCAGCTAATATGTTGCTTTCTCTACTATTACTGTGGATCTTTTTTCAGCAGCACGAAGCAAGAAAGCACATCTTTTCATAAACAGGTTCTGGTTCTAGATATAATTTGGTTGTAAATGATACAAATGGAAAAGCAGTATCATATCAGAAAGATAAAAAATACATTTTAAGAAGAAAAACCTCTCTTAAAGAGGAATAATGGAGAAAGTGGACTTTAATTTCCTACAAAGGTATACCTGCGAAAAAGAAGACATATCAACAACTAACCAAATACAGTTGATCCTTGAATAACATGGATTTGAACTGCTCAGGTCCAATTACACACAGATTTTTTTCAAAAAAAGTTACACCAAGTGTTCCTGCCTCCCCTTCCACTTCCTCCACTGTTTCTGCCTCTGCCACCCCTGAGACAGCGAGACCAACCCCTTCTCTTCCTCCTCCTCCTCAGCCCACTCGATGAAAAGATGATGAGAATGAAGACCTTTATCATGATCCACTTCCACTTAATGAATAGCAAATATATTTTCTTTTCCTTATGATTTTCTTAAAAACATTTTCTTTTCCCTAGCTTCCTTTATTTTAAGAATCCAGTACATAATACATATAACATAGAAAACGTGTGTTAATCAACTGTTTATAATATCAGTAACTCTTCCAGTCACAATAGGCTATTAGTAGTTAAGGTTTTGTGGTGTCTAAAGTTACACGCAGATTTTCAACTGCACGGGATTCATTACCCTGAACACCCACGTTGTTCAAGGGCCAACTGTATTTAAATTATAACTCTGTTAAACAAAAATTATGTGAGTCCATTGTTTTGGATTTAACTACTGCAGTTGGCCCTAAGGAGCAGATGGAACAAAAATGGAGTCAATCTTGATAAATGCCAAATAATCAAACTGAAACTATAAGGAAGCAGACAGATCCTGAAACAGATCAGTATTTCCTGAAAACAGGATATTTCCAATCCTACCTGAGTCAGTGTAATAAGGAGGTCTCCTCTGCTGAAATTCTTACAAAAAAAAAGTAACCTGAAGCAAGCTGACGTTAACCAATTATTTTTTTTTCTATTGTTCTGTTACCTTGTACCCTCTTACAAAACTCACTGTTCTGCCATTGTACAGTGGAAGTGCTTGTTCTATTTGCAATACATGAATGAGAAGGAAAGTCAATTCGATCGAGAACTAAATTTGTTATAATTCTGTCTTTTGATATCTCAATCAAGCTGTTAAAAAAATTAACCAAAAATTTACATGAACATCAACGGTATGAAGCTGAATAATTTTGGCATTTTAGAAAATTCCACCTTAAGTTACAGAACAGCTTGAAGCACTTGGATAAAGTGATTCTGTTGGTGGGAATGTGAATTAGTTCAGCCATTGTGGAAGACAGTGTGGCAATTCCTCAAAGACCTGAAGACAGAAATCCCATTTGGCCCAGCAATCCCATTACTGGGTATGTACCCAAATGAATACAGATTGTTCTATTATAAAGACACATGCATACATATGTTCACTGTAGCACTATCCGTAATAGCAAAGACATGGAATCAACCTAAATGCCCGTCAATGGTAGACTGGATAAAGAAAAAGTGGTACATATACACTGTGGAATACTATGAAGCCATAAAAAGGAATGAGATCATGTCCTTTGCAGGGACAAGGATGGAGCAAACTAATGCAGATACAGAAAACCAAACACTGCATGTTCTCACTTATAAGTGGGAGCTGAAAGATGAGAACACATGGACACATGGGAGGAAACAACACACGCTGGAGCCTAGAGGTGGGGAAGGAGGAGGGAAAGCATCAGGAAGAATAGCTAGTGTATGCTGGGCTTAATACCTAGGTGATGGGTTGATCTATGTGGCAAACCACCATGGTACATATTTGCATATGTAACAAACTTGCAAATCCTGTGCATGCACCCGAGAACTTAAAAATAGAAATTGAAGAAAAAACAACAATAAAATGAGGTGATTTTCACAACCAATGGCAGTCATAGTGATTCCGGTGGGAGAATAAAAGCTTTACTGCTGAATCTTAAAACTTTGCATGGGTATATGTCAGATGGAAAAAGAGACACCTAGTATAGTTCTCACTGATACCATGATTTGCTGGGACTTTTACCAGATGCAAAGCACTGGTCTTTTGCAAATAATCTTCTGAGCCTTCACTCCTGTCAGTCTTCTTCACAAGCTAAACTATTCAGTGGAAATGATCTAGTCAGAATTACTCCTGCTGGTTACTATTAACACATTATGAGATTGCCTGCGCTGCCCTCACCCCCGCAGTCTAGTCTATTTCCTCTTCCTGCTGAGACAAAGATCCTACCTATTCTTTCAGTTCAAGAGACAAAAATGCATAAAAGATAAGTGGATTTATTACCTCTGGAGAAAGGGCAACCCAGTAAATAAATAATTAAAAGCAAACACAGAGTTGGAAACGCATTTCCCTCCCTCAGCGGAGGCTAAATTTGGAAAACAGCCCTGCTGTTTCAGAGCTCTTAGCATCGTATAAAATCAATCCACCAAAAACAAACAAAAGCAAAACAAAAACCTTTATAGTGAGATTAAAATAATTTTTATCAAGTGTGTGTTTGGTTTTTGTTTAATTGTTTGAGAGCTTTTTAATTTTCTATTTTGCAAAAATAAACGCCAGTTAGTTATGATTTTCTTCTTGGCATATTTTTGCTCAAAGCTTCATAAGTCATGTGACTCTAATCCTAAATAGAGATTTTTAGCATTTAAGTTTTAATGTTTTAATTTCTTTCATTTTTCATTTAAAGATCCAGGTCAATGCATGTTTCCTATCATACCATCCTGCTTATTATCCCCTCTCCTCAATGATACAGTGCTGAACATGTGCTGGAACGAATACACTAAGTATTTCATTAGCTTCTATAGGCAATTGTCGACTACTGATTAAGAATCAGTACAGTTCTAGGTACTATGGGAGATAGAAACAACAAAAAAAGATGTAATAGTTGATGAAGGAGAGCTTACAATCTAATTGGGAAGGCAAGACCTACGGCACTTCAAGAACTAAGGTGGGTTCTTTGGAATAGATTCCATCAAGCAAATCCATGATTAGCACATATCACAAGAATTGAGTTATACACCTATTTCTTTCTCTGTTACAGAGCATTGAGTACTCTGTCAATGGATTTAGCCACTCTTTTAAAACTTGGGACATTTATACTAGGCATCATGATTTTCTGTTACTTATACAAGTACTTTAACATCAAGGGCAATACTATTGTATACATTTTATTTTAGGATTATTTTTCCCCTTACTTTATGTTTCCTCATTTATTTGCAACATAAAATAGATACATTGTCTGATTCACTGATAATTTCAAAATGAATAAGAAGTCATCTCCTGGCAAGATTAGTATTGTTTATTATACTACATGAATTATTACCAGTGAAAGGAGAAGTTGTCGGGCCCTTTAATCCATAATGGATTCTGCATATGTCTGCACAGTCATTTAGAAAAAAACAAGTGTATTTCATTGTATTGTAAAATCCTTGGGATATATTATATGTGCAAATACCTAGAGGATATTTTCAAATAATTTATTCATCTAAAGGCTTGATTATATTTCAAGTCCTAAATCAAGGGAACAATTTCTTTTTCTGTGTTTGTGATCTACATCTTGGTGTGTGTGTGTTGGTAGGTAAACAGAGAAACAGAACATACTGTAGAAATAAATTACTTCAAATAGATTTAAAGTTGTGAATGGATTTGCATACAAAAGAAATTAACTGAAGTTTAGGGGAGTTTACTGAGTTTTATAATTTCTTCCAGTAAAAGAAACATCATGTAATTTTATAATAATAATATCATTATAAACAAAATTAAGTGAAATATTCAGTAACCCTATATCTGTATAAACATTCTCTTATGAGTATAAGTATGAAATTAAGAAATATTACATGAAGTACATAAGCAATTGGTTATTTTAAAAAGGCAACCTTTTCATCTTGTATTCCTACCGAATATTGAAAAACTCTGCCATTATTTTACTTCAGCGTTGGTTTTAGCCCCAAAGAAGAAGACAATTGCCAATAGAGAGCAATCAATGTAGAATGAAACAACATATCGACTGTGTAGTGCACACAAATGTATTGCACATGTTTAAAGACTTTGAAATGGCTAACCTGTTGGCAGCAAGATTCTATTTGAAAGGGCTAACAAGTAGAATAATATAGTTTGGAAGCTAATTTTCAAATTAAACCTTAAAAGGGTGGGACTTAGGAAATGTAAGACTTGCTTGTTAT
Source organism: Rhinopithecus roxellana (assembly GCF_007565055.1). Lineage (NCBI taxonomy): Eukaryota > Metazoa > Chordata > Mammalia > Primates > Cercopithecidae > Rhinopithecus > Rhinopithecus roxellana. Next base: position 105,216,528 of record NC_044555.1, on the reverse strand, counting down.
GTGTGTTTTCATGGCAGATTTAAATGAAAGTCAAGAACAAAACCGCAGTTGGGTTTTACAGTAGTGGTCCCCGAAATGCTCAAGGATTTGAGATCTCTGGATGCCAAAAGGAGGTCAGAATGCAGATGGATAGGTGCCAAAATAGTTGCTTATAGATTTCCAGGTCAGGCACGGTGGCTCACGCCTATAATCCCAGCACTTTGGGAGGCTGAAGCAGGTGGATCACTTAAGGTCAGGGGTTTGAGACCAGCCTGGCCAACATGGTGAAACCCCATCTCTACTAAAAATACAAAAATTACCCAGGCGTGGTTGCATGCAGCTGTAATCCCAGCTACTCAGGAGGCTGAGGCAGGAGAATTGCTTGAATCAGGGAGGTTGTGGTGAGCCGAGATCACACCACTGCACTCCAGCCTTGGTGACAGAGCGAGACTCTGTCTCAAAAAAATATATCTATATATGAAAAGTGTCAAATAGTGATTGATTTCATAAGAATGAAAGGATTAGGTAAATGCTTTCTGTTGTTGTTGTTGCTGACAAAGTATATGTACTTAACAGAGTCTCATGTTGGGTGCCCAAGGAGATTACAGGTACCGTGGAGTCATACTGCCACAAGTCAGCTTGGCTTAAATATATAAAATCTATTTTTTGAATATCTAATCTTGACATTGGCTAATTGAAATGTGCACAGACAAATTCTGTACACTGAATGCATTATTTTCACATCATTAAAACTTCTTTGGTAACCAAATAAAGGAAACATTAGACCATAAAAATAAAAGAGTGAAGTGTACACATATTGCCTTCTAGTCTTAATATTAGGTGGAAAGTAAATGAACAAAGAAGACCAAGATATTATCCACCAATAAAGAAATTAGGCAATAAGTATACTTATAACTCAATTTCAAGTGAAAACCAAACTCAAAATTTGAGAAACAAGAATATTCTGCAAATAAAAGAATGGTAGACATTTCCCAGTATTGGTTTGTTCTTTAAACAAATTATTACATGCAAGTTCTGTTTTTGTCATTACTAGCTGACATTCTGGAGTAAAAATAAATTTTACCTCATAACATATATACAATCATTTCCCTTAAAACGTGTTCCTTGTTGGAATGGTTTATTGGATATTATAGGTTTTTTTTTTACAAGTTCACTCATAGTGTTCAAATTAATTAGCAAAACAATTATTGTGTATTTACGTGGTGGCTTTGTAACAGCTAAAAATGAAATAAGTGAACCTATTCCTGCCCGAAAGGATGTATAATTTAATTTTATTGATAAAGTAGGTATCAGTAAAACAAACACAAGTGCTAAACTATGTTGTGGAAATGATCATAAAGCAATGAGGTATACATTAAACAAATAGCACAAATGAGAAGTACAGTAGGAGTTTGGAGACAAAAGACAGAATAAAAGGTGCCCTAAACATGCCTGCTGAAAGGAAGTGAATTAAGTTAATTCACTCAGTAAACATTTAATAGGTAACTACTATGCACAGGGGACTGAAAGATGGATAAATCAAAGGCCTTGCAGTAAAAGTTACATAAAGGATAAGAGTCCAAGATAATTTCTATTATTTTGAGTTTCAAATGCTTTGATGAGATTTTTGTTTTTTAAGCATCCTTATCAGGGTCCAGCCAACGTTTTCTGTAAGGATCTGGTATCACATACTTTAGTCTGGGCTAAATGGTCTCTGTCACAACTACCCAATTCTGCATTATAATGCCAATACAGAAATAGACAACGCGTAAACCAATGGATGTGGCTGCACTCCCATGAAACTTTATTTTCAAAATCAGGCAGAGGACAATCTTTAGCCCATAGACTGTAGTTTCCTGACCCCTAATCTAAATAATCAGAGGAATAAAATATATTAATATGTAATAAATATATCCATTCTCCTCACAAAGATTTTTGTTTTTCATGCTCAAATTGTATTAACGTCTTTGTTTTCTTAAAAATAATATTCTATTTAATTTTGACCCATTCTCAAGCAACTTCATCACACCCAGTATAGGGAGAGGGAAAATAAAAGGTAAACTAGTTTTGAATTTGGGTGAGGTAAAGAATTATTTGTCTGTTTCATTTTTTAACTTTTCTCGTTAAGCTTTCCCTATTCTCTTCCCTCCGTCCTTTTTGCCTAAGTTCACCAGAGGAAAGTAACTGCCGTCCCTTCTTTTTCTTTCTCACAGTCAGCTTAATTAATCTATCAACATTTCTATTCAAACCAAATAATACATCACTCTACTTCCGAAGGCAATAAATATACTTCCAGGGTCACGTTAAAAATAGATGCTTGCTTGGCCCTGTGGCCAAAGTTAAGGAGACATGAGTTAGCCTGGAAGTTTAGGGGAGGGGAATATTTATTTGACTATTAACTTCTAACAACTAACAAGATCCACCCTAAATTAGCTGTATATGCGGATACATCCCAATCAATACATGGGTGTATAAATAACCTTAAATAGAATACACAACTTCGAGGTTTACAAAATTATCTAAAAGAGACTTGCTACTGGTATAGAGGCCACAAATATTCAAAATATAATATCACACCATTCACTATAATTTGGTAACATTAATGACTTCTTAAGGTATCAAGTATTTGACAGTATATCTTATTCACTGATACATGTAATTTCAAACATATAGAAATCCTAAAAAGGGCATTTTATTTCAAATCTATTGTAAGGATTCTCAGTGTGCAATATTGAAGGTTAAGTATAAAATAAAGTAAAATATAGTAATAGTAATCTAAAAATCATGTGGCATTTTATGCACCAAATTAATTAGTGAAATATGGATTGGAAAGTCACAAAGAAACGCAACTCAATGGAAATAATACTATTTAGAGATAATCGTGTAAATGTGAAGTTTCTATGGATGCAAATGGTTGTGTTGTGTTCTATTTAGCAATTTTGGAGAAGTAAAAATGAAAACAGACAATGGACTTGTAATAAAGTCAATAAGCAGTCCATGGTGGAGTAGAATACGTTTATTCCTGGATGCATAGGAAATACTTTTTCAAGATTCTTGTTTCTCCTAATAATGAATTGACAGGAAAATAAAAATGTTTTATGTTTGGAAAATAGGAATCAGTAAGAGAATCTGTAAGTTAAAAATTCCAGAGTTACAAACTCACCCTTGATTTGCTTTAAACAAATCATGAATAATAATTTGAATCTTAGAAGATAAAACTATATGTTCCTATTCTTCAAGCTGACATACTGGTTATCATGATCTCACTGTGTATCTGTGGCATAAAGATCCTGACACGTGGTAAAAAGTTCATTAAATGGATACACCGATTTTACTACATATGTAAATTCAATTCTTATATATATAACATCTCAAATTCATTATATCATTTGATAAAGCCTGTGTTACAGATGGTGCAGACAGTATTTCTGCCTTTTTGTTCGTTTACTTATTTACTTCTTAATTTAAAATAATTTTAGACTTAGAGAAAAATTGTAAAAATAGTGGAGAGTACCTGTACACTCTTCACGCAGTTCCCCCTACTGTCTTATACAACCATAAACAGGTGATCAATGCCGGGAAATTATCCTTGGCAGATAACTATTAACTAAACTAGAAACCTCACTTGAATTTCACCATTTTGTTTTTCTAGTCCAGTATTCATTCCAGGATCCTATATTATATTTCTAGTCAGTATTCATTCCAGGATCCTACATTGTATTTAGTTGTTGTTTCTCCTTAATCTCTTCCAACCTTTGACAGTTTGGCAGCCTTCCCTTGTATTTCATAACCTTGATTTTTTAATGAGTAATGGCCAATTATTTTGTATAATGTTTCAATTTGGGTTTGTCTGATGATTAGACTGAGGTTATTCTTTTTGCGTGGGCAAGAATACTATGGAAGTGATGCTGTGTTCTTCTCAATTCATTATATGGTGGTGAGGAGATGGGGGGAGCATACAAACTGTCACTATGTGATAACCTTGATTACTTGGTTAAAGTTAAGTCTACTGATTATAATTCTATGATGCTACATTAGCCTCTTTGTAATTGATATGGTTTGGCTGTATCCTCACCCAATTCTCATTTTGAATTGTAGTTCTCATAATCCCTATGTGTTGTGGGAGGGATCCAGTGGGAGGTAACTGAATCATGGGGGTGGTTACCCCCATGCTGCTGTTCTTGTGATAGTGAGTGATTTCTCACAAGATCTGATGGTTTTATAAGGGGCTTTTCCTCTTTTGCTCTGCACTTCTTTCTCCTGCCAGCACATGAAGGACATGTTTGCTTCCCTTTCCACCATGATTGTAAGTTTTCCTGAGGCCTCCCCAGCCATGTGGAACTGTCAGTCAATTAAACCTCTTTCCTTTATAAATTACCCAGTCTTGGGTTTGTCTTTATTAGCAGTGTGAGAACAAACTAATACAGTAATCAAATAGATAACTTGAGGGAGATATTTTGAAACTATGTTAATATCCTGTTTCTCCAAAAAATTTTGCCCCCCTAATTTTAGCACATATTAGTGGACTTGGCCTGAAACAGCAATGGTTACTGTGTGTTTGCCTGATGGTGATTTTGTATTTCCCTAATTGTGTCTACATTTATTAACTGGAATTTTTCTATATGGCAGAGTTGTCCCTCCTCTCCCCCTTTGTCTGCTTATTCAATTATTTATATTTGGGTAGAGTTGTGGACATTTCCAGTTTAAGATTTCGTAGCTTATCATATTTACTATAGGAGAGTACAAGGTAGACATTTTTGTACCTTAGTGCTTCACCATTTATGCCATACCACAAGAGACAAAATAGAAACCCTCCAATATTCCTGATAGTCTTCATCCATCCACTCACCATTCCATGAGCACATACTAAAATTCTACTTTGGCTATCTGGTGAGTGACAGAGTTCAGCAATTTCTTGTATATTTCCAAACTAAAAGATAAAAACAATTTTAGTTTGGATTTCATGCTTCTATATATTCTCTTGAATTGTCTCTTTAGCATTTCATATTTGATAGGTTAATTAATTGTATCAGTCATTTAGGATCAGAAACTGTCATTGCTATCCTCGTTAGAAGGGAATATGATAATTCATAAATATTCAAGATGAAAGATTATCTTTTGCAATCATAAAAACTTGATCAATTCTGGAATTTTATTTATTGTACTTGTTTAAAAGTATTTATTACAAGAGCAAACGTAGATAAAAATTAAAATAAGTGAAATTAAATGTAGCTAAATCTAATGCAAGGATCATGGAGAAACCAAAACAAACAAACAAACAAAAATTTGTTTTACTTTTCCTCTAAAAATAAAATTAATATTTACAGAAATGTTATTATATTATAACAAAGAAATTTTAAGCTTGGGCATCTTGTTTTTTTATTCTAGATAGATTAGGTCTTCATGACATAACTGACTGCCTCCCAAACCATAAATTAATTGACCAAGGTCAATAGTTTTACAGAAGACACAGAAAAAAACAACAACAAAATATTGGCTTGTTCTTCAGGAGTTTAAGTTATAGTTACTAATAATCTATTTCCAGCATGGAAGTTGTGAACCCTAAAAAAATGAGAATTAAAAATATTACCTCGCTTTAAGAATTTGATTAGGTGGGCCATGAAGTATAGAAACAAATTAATGACTGCCCTAGACAAACTGTATCTTAAGGGAAGTAGACTTACCACATTAAAACAGATTTCTTCTCTTCATTGCAATCGGTTACTTCTTAATATCACTAAATGTTTTCCATATTACACGCAGGTGATAGATATTTACTTTTCAGGGTGTATTGTTGAATTTGCATGGATTAGTTATAAAGAGGAAAATTTTCATACATATTACTGTTGTGGGTTCTATGTATGAAACCAAATAGAGAAGTAGTCACCTTCTGAAGGTAATTCAAGCAATTAAAAATAATAAATAGTTAAGGTAAATACCCTAAAATATCAATGAGCTTTAAAAACATAAAATGTCACATGTCTAAATATTTGCTGGGAGACAATTTTTTCTGGTTCCATTTCATCATTATTTTGGAAAGAAAGAGCAATCGGGTTATGGAAAATGTATGAAAATATTTATATTTTAAACTAATATGAAAATCAAGAAATGTGTCAAGACAAAGCAACTAGTTAAATTATGTTGAACTGGCATGCCTTTACATTTCATTGAGCTGCACATATTTATTTGCAAGATTGTTTTATAATCACAACTAGAAAAGTTGTTTTTGAAGATAAGGCTACTCCTCACTGTAAATGTTATTTATTACTCTAATAATATATAATATTTATTTCTTAAGATAAATTATATATTTGCTTTGCCAAGTTAGACATGATGCAAGCACATTTAATTTTTTGGTTATTTTTTCACAGATGTCCTTTTTGGCTAAAATCGAAGTGAAATAAAATCTTCAGTATTAACATGCATGTTATAGGATCTACAAATTGGCTACACTTAAAAGTGATTTCAGAAAAATTTATTCATCTCCCATGAGAAGGTTTCTGTGTAAAGTCTATGATAATGGATGGCAAACTCAGACATAAACTATTTTTATATTTGACAATTTTCGCACAAAATAAAACCTATTCCAGAAAAAATAAATTACCTAAGACTTGAGTTTTCCTTAGTAAGCTCTTTCTAAGCAATACTGCATTTAAGAAGACTCTCTGTCTCTCTGGATTAAAAACTCTCTCTTTCTCTTTCTTACTCCATTTCTCCTTCCTTTTTAGACTATAGAGAATTATAGGTAAAGCAAAAGGAGAACCTGACTCCTTCAAAGTAGGACTTTTATTGCATTAAGAAATAAATTGTTATATTCATTCATTTGTAACCAACTGTATGTGAAGTATTGTACTAATGACAGTTAAAAAATAAATTAAAATTGGATGGATGGGTGATTAAATGGGCATTCTTCTTCTTCATGTTGAAGCAATACTCTAAGAAAAATGTAAGTGCAGACAGCACAGAAAGAAGTTGGGAGATTACATTAATCTTTCCATCTCTGATTTCCCTAATTACATAATTAGTAGTGAGACAATAAATCATCTAAGCCAACAAACTGAACACAATAAAATAATAGGTGATTCTGTAATACAAGAAGTTCAGAAAAGGTAATAGAGAAGATCAGAAAAAAAATCTATGAGCCATCAATTAATTGACAATGGCCCATAGTTTTACAGAAGGCACCAAAAGAAAAGAACAAACTATTGGCTTGTATACTGTATATATAAAAGTATATACAGTAGCAGAAATCAAGCCAATGGATGAAACAATGAGATAATTAATTTTCTTGTACAAAGTGACCTAAATGAAGGTAAGTTGGCTGAAATTACCATGCAACAAAAATTAAATGCATATTTGAAATGATAATGGAAATATGAAGAAAGCCAGGATGGGAATAATCAAAATAAATGTGCCGTGATTCAGCAAGTCATTTTTGCAAACTTCATTAACAGGTAAAATCAGAAGGGTGGAGTTTTACACAAAACTCAAGAAGGTATAATATTTTCTGAAGGAATCCAGTCAAGCCAATGGAATTTAAGAGGTAGAAAAGAATTCTACAATGTGTAGCCCCATCAGCCCCCTAAAAGGCAGATACAGATATATCTCATCCAGAGTTTTAGGAAGACAAACCATTTACTAACATTTTGGGCTGATACATGAGGTAGCTGTAAAATTATTTTCATAAAATATAGTTTAAAAATACACTTAAATGGCATGTGCCAAAAATATACAAGAACTTGAGGAACAACAAAAAGTAATGGACAACTTTAAAATGAACATCTCTAGCAGAAGAATATTAACATAGTGCATTAGCCATACTCCAATATGGGCTGAAAACACATTGTAGGAGTATATTTAGGAATAGATAATAAGGTAATCACTACAACATATCAGCACATTTTGACTAATAGACTAGACAGGTGGCTTACCAGACCATTTAAAACAGAAATAGTGCAATGGTAACTTGGCATGATCCCAGTTTCTCAGTTCTATGAATAACCTAAAGCACACAACTCAAATTAACTCTCATGTTTGCTACTTAATCTAAATACATCACCCTCCTAGAAAAGTCTTTAGCATTGTCACCTATCAAATTCCATTCAGCCTTCTGATTCTTAGTCTCCAGGAAGTCTACTAGTAAGCATCTGATTCCTAATCATACCTTATTCTTTACTTAGCAGGTTTGTGAAAACTGCCTCTTCATTCTTGGTATTTTTGTTTGTTTGTTTTTTGTTGTTGTTGTTGTTTTGTTTTTTCTTTTCAACCCCACCTCTAGTCCAGGTAATGTGTTTTGTAGTTTAATTTAGTACTAAACATTAAGTAGTCAGTATAACCAAACGATAAACTTTTACTGTATGTCTCACTTAGATACTAAATGTTCAAATAATTTGCATTTCAACTTCCCTGGGAAGGACATGTATAGGCAAGAGAAATACAATACTGATACCACCTCCTCTAGGAAGCTTTCCCTGACTGACTCCTCTACCCTGTAGCTGGGTTCGGAGAACTTTCATGTGTTCACAAAGTATTCTGAGCTCATTCTTGCTATAGCACTTCAACATAGTATATTAATTGTCTGCTCTATTGTCTACTTCTCCCAATAAAATGTTATCTTTTTGAGGGGAGGGATTGTGTCTTATTCATTGCTGTATCTGCAGCTCCTAGTACAGAATCAAGTATTAGGGTACAGCTTTAGTTAATGAATAAAAGAACAATGTGGGGTAAATTTACAGTGCCAGTCAAACAAAAACAAAAACAAAAAAACAACCAACCAATAAAAAATTATTCTACAATTATGGCAATTGAAAGGACACTGGTGATGGTTACTTAACCTTTAACTCTTCAAAATATAACATTAAATATGCATACCAAAGCTTTTGATTTGAATTTGTTTTTAGAAATTTCATGAATTACACACTTCTAACTGATGATAATAATCACCATTACTAGGTAGGTACCATGAGTTTTTAGTGAAAAAATTATATATATAACATACATGTTATATATATATATATGAGTAGATATACATATATACACATACACGTGTACATCAATTATTTTATTATTTTTTAAGTTAAGGGGTTTTGGAATCTCATGAGGAATTAGTTACAGTAATAAGCAAAGAGCAGAAAACAATATAAGTTTTATAGATCGATTTTTAAAAATTTTATTCACATCACATCTTCATTTATCATAAGTTGGATCAATAGACTTTCTAATCCATTTTACTGCCTTCAGATAGACAAGGTATTATTAGTCTCATATTATACCTAAAGGCTCAGGAAGGTTAATTCACTGGCTCAAGATTACACACCAAATAAGTGTTGAAGGAGTATAAGACAGACAAGGTTCGGCAGAGTAGTAGCAGAAATATTGCAAAACACTGAATAAAATAAAAGCTGACTGCATTTTATTTTAGTATGCACTATGATTTTCTTATATTAGTATATTTAAATGGGCTGACTTTTCCAAAGCAGGTGGTTATTACTTTATTCAGCTTTATTTACATATCAACATTTATATGGATTCCAATTCAAGCCTAAAGAAAGTGTTTGTAGCTGGATATAGAATGGTGAACAAAGGCTGCATAATCCTTGTACAGTTAATAAAGAAGAAAGATGAACAAGGAGAAACAGGAGGGAGAGAAGGGAAAATAGGAGGAGAATGGGCATAACAAGGTTCTATCTAATAAACGGCAAAGTGAGTAAGAAGTTGTGTGAAAAGGGGATGAGAAAACTAGCTTAGAAGCAAAGTGATCTTCATATCACTTACAAGATGGGCATAAATGTTTTGGGTGCGGCAATCAGTTTGCTTTTCTCCTAGCACTCTCCATAACCTGATGAAATTAACTTTTCCTGATACCAACTACTCCTCACAAAGATGTCCTACGAGGAAATAGAAAGAAATATGCTAAGATCTTTGATTTTCTCAGGAAGAAAAAGGTTAAAAATAAATGAACTATTATTTGATATATATATATATATATATATATATATATATATTTTTTTTTTTTTTTTTGAGACAATGTCTTGCTCTGTCGCCCAGGCTGGACTCACTGCAAGCTCCGCCTCCCGGGTTTACGCCATTCTCTTGCCTCAGCCTCCTGAGCAGTAGGAAATGTTTAATTAGACATAACTAAAGTTATTTTCAATATTTAAATTAATTTTTAATAACTTAGGCTAGAAATTTAACCCAAAGAATAAAATGATGGGCAGAGTAATTACTGAAACATTTTGGATATGCTACCTATAAATCATATAACACAGTAAAGAAAAAGAAAAAGCTAAGTGACAAAGAGGCTTGTAGGAACCTAGACTATTTCATGTTGTATCAATGTACTGTGCAAATGAAATTAAGAATGGATGATTTTAACAAGATTTATTGATGATATAATTCTTGTTTTTAGTTTATTGAATGTCTTATAATAATATTGATGTAATAATCTTCATATATTCACTCAAATTTCTATAATAAATACTTTCGTCCACTTGATTCTTACCAATACCCAAGCTCAAGTCCTCTTTTCTCCCCAAAAGATTCCCAGGTGAGAAATGATCTGGCCCTCCTCTAACCTTTTCCAATTATTTAATTCTTATCGCACACTTTCAGATATGGCAGTCACTTGTGCATGCTCCTTGTATTTCTTCTCTCCCATACTAGATCATAAGGTCTGTCTGGGTCGTAGGATTTTATCCTCCACATAACAGGTGCTCAAATAAGACTTGTTGGTTTATTTATTCTTTCAACAAATACTTATTGAGGACCTGCTATATGCCAGGCATGAAGAAACACAATGTGCTGAATATGTTCTGATATTTTCTTTAAAACTATTAGATCATAATTTTCAATTTGATAATATTTCAAAAAATGCCACAATATTTCTAATCAGCATGTATTAAAATTCTTCTTTCTGTATAAATCCATGTCCCACCTCTATTCCATTTATATTCTCACTTAAGTGTATTTCTGTTATTTTTCTTCCGATTATAACATTTCTTATTCATGTTTTGGACTAGGTCTCTTAACAAGTACTTCTAAATATTTTGCTATTAGGTGTCTAAGTTTAGCTTTTGGTTCCTGATATAAGCAAGGAGATGCAAAAAAAATAAATAAATAAACAATTTTCTAATTATGAGGAATATAGTCAGGACTGCAGCAAGCACATTTTATATTTGGAATTATATGCAGAGATCCCTCAGCTTTCCAGCCAAACAAAAGCATTCTAAGTCTAGGGAATCTTTTTTCCTATTTCAAATCAAAGACATATGATCTATTTAGAATTGTTGAAGTAACAGATTCTCATTATTAAAAAAAAAAAAAACCTGGAAATTACATGAAATTTTAAATAAATGGGTTAACGAGACATCCAGTTAGCTGATCACAAGATGATATGTCCACTAATATCATCATGAGGTAAAAATTATACTATGGAGATTTCAGTTATCATCTACAAATAAACAGCATCTGATATGTCATCAAAATAAATTTCAGGCCTGGCACAGCGGCTCAAGCCTGTAATCCCAGCACTTTGGGAGGCCGAGACGGGCGGATCACGAGGTCAGGAGATCGAGACCATCCTGGCTAACACGGTGAAACCCCGTCTCTACTAAAAAATACAAAAAACTAGCTGGGCGCGGTGGCGGGCACCTGTAGTCCCAGCTACTCGGGAGGCTGAGGCAGGAGAATGGCGTAAACCTAGGAGGCGGAGCTTGCAGTGAGCTGAGATCCGGCCACTGCACTCCAGCTTGGGCGACAGAACCAGACTCCGTCTCAAAAAAAAAAAAAGAAATTTCAACATGATGAAAAATCATAATAATGTTCTTCCAAATGTATTTTTATAGTTCTATTAAAAGAATACTTCTAACTGCTACTGAAAGCTAACTTTGACTATTCATGTGAAATTTCAGCAAATTTTTAATGTAAATAAAAGAGGAATAAAAATGTATTATAATAGAAGCAATATACAAATTTAAGTTGTGAGTTTCAAATTTCAGTTGTGGAATAGAATTTGGAAGCATAGTTGGTAAACAGCTGAAAATGGAGAGTTAAAAAATCTACATGAAGTACAAAATTACTCTTTAAGAATTCATGTTTTACCCTCCTGGCTGTCTTTCAATCTCTATTATGTTCACACTGCACGCTCTGGGTATTGAATAATAATATACACAGCCCATGCAATGAGCACATCCTAGAGCCAAGTCCAGTTGTGATATAAGACTCAAAGAGTGGTATCATTTGATCAAATTTTAAATGTTAAGTAAATTTGAAATGATTAATTTTGAAAGTCAAAAACTTAGCCAAAAGATTATAGGATTTTAAAGCTTGAAGAGACAATATCTAAGTAGTCTCTTACCCTCTAGCCATACCCTCCACCCTCTTCCAAACCATACCAGACAGATGAATATCTATTCAAAATGAACTCCAAATTTATCAGGGAACAACTGGGATAATTTATCAGAATTTGTAATCCCTAATATTAAACATCTTTGTTCATCATATCCAAATTAAATTATTTGCTTTGAAGACTAAACCAAAGTGGCGTCATGGAAAAAAAATACTGGCCATAGATCTGAGAAAACGTAAATAACACCTTATAACTATTTGTCTTTGAACAAGTCAGTTAAATTCCCCGAGCCTCCATTTGTATGCCTGTAAAACAGGGATAATAATAAATGTAGATATTACGTAAAAGACTAAAGGAGTTTATGCATGCAAAAGTGTTCTGTAAACTGCAAGAAGTGAGCAAATATAATGGATTCTTACTCTGAGGTAGTTAATACTGCAAACCATATCACCATTTTCTCCTCTTCATAGGTCTTGTTCTAATCTTTTCATTGTCTTTCTGTGTCTTTGAAATCTTTCCAAGAGCCTCTACATCACTGTTCAATTCAACAGCCCTGACTAGATTTAACATTCAATAGAGCAGTTGGATGGTAGCTATTTTGATTGCTTATTATTCTTACTTCAATAGAAAGCAAACTGAACAAGACAGATGAGGAACTGTCTACAAAGGAGTTTACAATATAGGGGCAGAAAGAGGGAGATAATAAAGAAGAGAACAAATAAACAAGAAAATTGTATACAAGAAAATTGTACACAATAATAATGCTGTGAAAGATAAAATAAAACAGATAAACTCAAGAAATGGGAGTGAGTAGTTTGGATGGCATGGTCAGGATAGAACTCTTCCAAGCAGTCACATATGACATGAGACTTGAAGAATGAAGATGATCTAGTCATTTGAAGAAATGGAAAACTAGTGTTCTAGAGAGACCACCAAGCACAAATGACTTTAAGGTGGGTGTGAACCACTGTGACAAAGTGAATTCTAAAGACAGAGATTAGGGAGAAAATCCTACGACCGTATTATGAACATGTTGCACGTAATGATAAGGAGTTTAGATAGAAAGGCATTGAACAGTCTTAAGCATGGAATGATGTGTTAAAATCAACTAAACAACTAATATTCCGAAAGATTTCTGAATCCTCTTAATACATTAAACTGAGTACCACCTTGGGCCTCTTTTACCATCTAAAAGATCTGCAAATTGGACTTGGGGATTTTCCTTTCATCTGTTTAGTAAATATTAATTTTTGTTCATATGATACTTTGCAATAAAGCAATGACTTAGACATTAAATATAGCCAAATTAGAGATTTATGCTATCCACTTTGTGTTCATTCTCCAGATCTGTCAAAGTAGACTGAAATGTCAAGCTCATGCTATTTCTATTTCATAGGAAGTCATGCAAAATTCTGTATATGGATGAAACCATGTTTCCTACTCCTCACCTATTGTTCAGTTACAAATGGCTGAATGGTGATGCTATACAAATCTTCAAAACCAGAGAAAAGGCCGGACATGGTGGCTCACACCTGTAATTCCAGCACTTTGGGAGGCCAAGGCAGGAGGATCACTTGAGGTCAGGAGTTCGTTACCAGCCTGGCCAACATGGTGAAACCCCGTCTCTACTAAAAATACAAAATTAGCCAGTCGTGGTGGCAGGTGCCTGTAATCCCAGCTACTAAGGAGGCTGAGGCAGAAGAATTGCTTGAACCTGGGAGGCAGAGGTTGCAGTGAGCCGAGATAGCGCCACACTGCACTCCAGCCTGGGGGACAGAGCGAGACTCCATCAAAAAATTAACAATCAAACAAACAACAACAACCAAAAAAAAAAAAAAAAAAAGAAAGAAAGAAAAAAAAGAAAAGACAAAAGATTACCTTTGCTCTGTGACCACAAGAATTTCTTATGTTCCTATGGCTAAAAGGCTTGCTGGTGTTCCCCAATTCAGAAGAAACAAAGCATTCTTCAGAGAAAACTGCATTAACAGTGTTTACAGTAGAATAAACACTGTGTTTCTTTGTACTGAAAGAAATCCTGCTGTATCATATTGTATTGGGAATTATCAGAATTAATTAATCATCAAGAAAAAATCACAAAAATAAAAACTACTCTTTATATTAACAGCCAATAGGCAAATGTAACAAAATCTGCTGCCAACTCTTAATATCTTCTGTATAACACTTAAATAATATTGAAAAAAGCTGAATTTGACAAATAAAAATATAGTATCCTCCCAATGCTTGAAAAGTGTATTAGACACTATAGATTTAGTACTATAATTGCCATGATCATATGTGGAAAATACTTAAAAAATGAAATAATTGGGGGCAATAGGGAGAAAATAAAGCCTGAATCTAAATTTATGTACTGCTGTTCTCTTGGAGCCAAGATCTGTTGACGTTAAAGTATCCATATGTAGTGTACAGTAGGCAATCAACAAATTATCATCAAACTAAACTTTTGGTACATGTTAGTTTCCATACCCCAATACAGAAAAGGGGGATTTTGAAATATTTGTTAAGGGACAGACTCTTAAAATTTTACTGAGCTAATATAGCACTCATGTCTCTAAACATTTGCCTAAGGCAAAAAATGACATATATTGAGATATATGGGAGAAAACTATTTAAAATACTAGAGCCTAACACAAACTAAGAAACAATGATAATGATACCAACAATCTGTCAATTTGCATAACTTTCTTTTTTAAGACAAGGTGTCATTCTCTTGCCAGGTTGGAGTGCAGTGGCACAATCACGGCTCACTGCAGCTTCAACCAGTTGGGCTCAAGCAGTCCTCCTACCTCAGCCTCCTGAGTACCTGGGATTATAGGTACATGCCACCATGCCTGACTAATTTTTGTATTGTTTGTGGAAATGGGGTTTCATTATGTTGCCTAGGCTGGTCTTAAACACCTGGGCTCAAGCAATCTTCCCTCCTTGGCCTCCTGAGTGTTGGGATTGCAGAGGTGAGTCATGGTGCCTGGATTTGTATAACTTTTAAAGGAAAAAGGAAGTTTCTAGAAGACCGTAGTAGTACAATAATGATGGAGACCAGGACGTACTATTCGAAAATATGGGACCTTGACATTTAAGAAAACAACAGAAGCAAGAAGGTCATTCTCACTTTCCCCTCACCCTTCTCCTCTGTAGCAAGTCATAAGACCTTCATTTGAGAACTGCACTCCCTTCACCCAGATAAAGAAACATTCTTATGTCTGAAAACACAGAGTCACAGAGGGGAATCTGAACAAATAGGCCTTGTTAAGTTCCCTCCAGTTTTATTAGATTAGATCATACTTTTTTATCCAATCATACTTCTCCACTATTATCCACTTTTGCACCAAACCTAGCACTGAAAATAAAAAGTTTTACTTAGTTATTTGGGTCTTAATTTATTTATGAAGTTTCCCATGTTATTTTAAACTTATATTAAATTAATTTGTAAGCTTTTCTCTTATTAATCTGTCTTTTCTTACAGGGAGTACAGCCATTAGCATAAGATGGGTGATGAAAAGATATTTCTGCTCCCCTATTATAGCAATACCAAAATACAGACCACACTGTTTCCACACATCTCTGTTTTGGCACATGCTATTTCCTCTGTCTGCAATTTCTTTTATCTCTTTTTATGCTTGGCTATCTCATAGTCATTACACAGAGTCCTATGAGATATCATGCTCTCTGTGAAGCCTGTACTGATAGTGCCAACCATTTCCTCCTCCAGCTTACTTGTATACCTCATGCTTATTTCTAACATTACATTCATATGATTTTGTTTTAATTATTTGTCTGCACATCTCTCTCCCCTACAAGAGTAGGAGCAATTAATTAACAAATATTACAACATTCTTTTTGGGGTCTCTAACACCTGTCACAGTGTCTGGCCCACAGTAGGCATATAGTAAACAGAGAATTGAACAGTGCTAAGCAAACTACTTATACATATTTGAAGTTGAGGAAAATTAAAAGGTTGATTTTAAAATTGGATGTAAAGACCATTTTCCACGCTGGAAAATGTAAATCAAAGCATGTTGTCAAATTATTTTTTAAGTTTTATTTTTAATTGACAAATAATAATTATATGCACTTATAGGATACAATGTGATGTTTTGATACTTGTATGCATTGTGGAATGATCATATCAGGCTAATTAGAATAGCCATAACCTCAAATACTTATTTCTTTGTAGGGAGAACATTTAAAATTCATTCTTTTAGTTATTTTGAAATACACATTACATTATTATTAACTATAGTCCTCATGCTGTGCAATAAGATCCTCAGAACCCATTCCTCCTAAGTGAAACTTTTTACTCTTTGACCAACAACTCTTCTTTCCCCGTTCACCTTCCTCCCCACTCAGGCCTCCGGGAACCACCATTATACCCTCTACTTCTATGAGTTTGACTTGTTCAGGTTCCACGTATGAGTGAGATCATGCAGTAATGAAATGGGCAAATGACCTGTATAGATATTTCTCAAAAGAAGACATATGAATGGCCAACAGATATATGAAAACAATGTTCAACATCTCTAATCACCAGAGAAATGAAAATTAATGTGTAATGAAATTATACCCTTATCTTTCACACCAAATACAACAATCAACTTAAAGGCGATTAAAGACTTGCATGTAACACTTGAAACTGTAAAACTCCTGAAAGAAAACGTATGGGGAAAGTCTCAGCAATGATTTTTTAGATATGACCCCAAAAGTACAGGCAACAAAAGCAAAAACAGACAAATAAGATTGCATCAAACTAAAAAGCTTCTTCACATTAACAGAGTTAAGAGACACCCCAGAGGGTGGGAGAAAATATTTGCATAGACATTTCTCAAAAGAAGAAATACAAATGGCCAATAGGGTTATGAAAAAATGTTCCTCACGAATCATCAAGGAAATGCAATTAAAAGCAGAGTGAAATACTACCTCACAACTGTTAGAATGGTTTTCATCAAAAAGAAAAAGATAACAAGTGTTGGCGAGGATGCAGAGAAAAGAGAACCCTGTACACTGTTGGTGGGAAAGTAAATTAGTACAGTCATTTTGGAAAATAGTATGGAAGTTTCTACTTCTACTTCTGGGTATATATCCAAAGGAATTGAATTAAGTATGTCAAAGAGATATCTGCACCCCTACGTTCATTGCCGAATTAATCATAATAGTCAAGATACGGAAATAACCATGGTACCCATAAACAGATGAATGGATTTTTGAAAATGTGGTATACTTATGCAATGGAATAATTCAGCCTTAAAAGAACAGGAAATTCTGTAATTTGTGACAACACGGATGAACCTTGGCATACAGGACACGATGCCAATTTTTTTTTTAATATAAAGAAGAAATTCTAAAGTTGTATGGACTCTTCTTGGAGCAATGTATTTATCTTAGAAAATTTGTACTTCTGGATAAAAAGACAGAGGTATTTTCCTTTCAAGGAAAAGTAATGTGATTTTTAACAATTTGAAATTTATTCTATGGATTAGGAAAAAATTGTAAAGTTAATTTATATTTATCATAGCTCTGAACCTAAAATTAAAGACAATTTAGCCTTTATTAACAGATCTGTGGTATGCACTAAAAATAAAACGATCAACCATATGGTCAAATCACAGATGTCTCTAAGAATATCACAAAAATCTAAATATGCTTTAAATAATTTTAATAACCTAGATGATTTTACCTACTAATTTCAAATGATATTTGTCAATAAATTAAACCTTTGAAGTATATAGCTGAATTGATATAAAAATTTAATCTACTCAATACTTACTTCCATAATGGTTTTAAGATATACTGTAGCTAATCTGAAAGCATAAATAATGTGCATAAATTCTTTTAAGTTCAAGTATAAAAATTCTTAGACCTTTTGATTGCACATAGAAAAGAGGCAATTTCATCTCTTGTGATGCATAATATTCACAAATCTAATTTTCTCTTTTCAGGTTTTCCATTTTATTCACAATCATCCATCAACCTTCCTAGATTTCTTATATTTTAACAACTTTTTAATGCTTGTTTTAGAATAATGATCCTATGTAATGATTGATGAAGATCATTCAGAAAAGGTCCATATCCTATCTTTTTTCATAAATATGTCTTTTTCTTATTTATTGCTCTGAACTTGCATAAATCACCACAATCTTTTGCATTTTTATCAACTTGCCTTTTGCATTCTTATACTAAACACACAGTGCATGTACCTACTGTCAATTACATTGTTCTTAGTTGCCTGATTTTAATTATTCAAGATTCCCCTTAAACTCTCTAAATTCTTAAATTCTCCCTTTAACTTTATCCTTTGTGCTTCTGGAAATCAGTTTCCAACTGAGGCAGTTTGCTTCCCCAATTCTTTGTCATTTACTCATTTTTTTTTATTATTGTTTTTTCTCTCTCTCCTTCCACTTCCCCCATCAACCACTCCCTTCTCTATCCAGGGAAACTGCTGCTTGTGTTTCGGGCATGTCCACTACATTTTCTCATATTCCTTAATTCCTCCTGCATAGATCTATCTTTTCATGCTGTTTTCTTGAGGCATTTCTTTTTCCTTATGTGAACCTTAATGTAGCAATTTTCGTCTATATTTTACATTCCTGTCACAACTTGATATTTATACTTCTTTTTCTATGTTACGTATTTTTTTAGCTTCCTCATACTTCATTCTCTCTCTTTTGTAACTAAGTGGCTTTATAGTACTCAGTAGAACAGGGATTATTGCCATCAGCTCAGAAATTCTGTCTGCCCCCTGCCCCTAAACAATAGAAGTATGAAATGCTGCCTTTTCTTGTGTTTTGGATTATTTTCATGTGTCTTTTCCTTGCAGTTGCCCACAATCCCTTCCTGAAAAATGTTATATTCCTTTCTCTCCACCTGCTTTTCATAGAGAATGCACTTTGGTGATTTTTTGAGCCCTCATTCTCTGTTGACTCATCTTTTCATTGCATATCTGGGCAATACTCTTACATCCTCAGCCATTTACATCATGATCGTGGACCTAGCATAATTAAGAAACTCAGCATTAAGAACTAAGAACGTAATTACTATGATCTCACTTTTCATTTATTTTCCACAGTATGATGCCACCAATCATTAATACTTTTAATTTTGAGAAAATAATTACCTTAAAATAACTGCCTCTAGCAGTACTTAGTTTATTAGCAGAGGCATGTAATACTCAACAGAGGCTCAAGCACCAAAACGTTCAGATCCCGTAAGTAGGTGATATGCCACTGAAGAGGTAAGACCAATCTAATTTTTAAGAATAAGGTGCTAATTTTATTTAAGTATGAGGAGAAACAATTAAAAGGGAATAATGCAGTAGTTCTAGTAATCCCACGATGTGAATCTCTGAGGCTCATAAAGCTCATTAAATAATTTCCCATGCACTTAAAATATGACTAAAAAATGTAGAGTTACATAGAGCTTCTCAGAAAATGGAGTCTCACTTACTCTGATGGAGTCTAACTTATTCTGCCGCCCAAGCTGCAGTGGAGCAATCTCTGTTCGCTGCAACCTCCACCTCCCCAACTCAAGCGATTCTCCTGCCTCAGCCTCCTGAGTAGCCGGGATTACAGGTGTGCACCACCATGCCAGACTAATTTTGTTTGTATTTTTAGTAGAGATGGGGTTTCACCATGTTAGCCAGGCTGGTCTTGAACTCCTGACCTCAAGTGACCCGCCTGTCTCCTCCTCAC
Organism: Rhinopithecus roxellana; assembly: GCF_007565055.1. Classification (NCBI taxonomy): domain Eukaryota; kingdom Metazoa; phylum Chordata; class Mammalia; order Primates; family Cercopithecidae; genus Rhinopithecus; species Rhinopithecus roxellana. Next base: position 105,196,503 of record NC_044555.1, on the reverse strand, counting down.
AAAGTGCTGGGATGACAAGCGAGAGACACACCGTGCACGGCCCTTCTCAGAAATGTATCTAATCCTAAAACAAGGCAAACTCACATTTATCTACCAGCAGCTACATCAATTTTTGAACACTCTATTTACTTAGGCAAACACACAAGTTCCCAAATTGTTCCACTAACTGCAGTTAGAATTCGCATTTATAGTGAAGGGAATAAAATGACCAAAAACACTGGCCAAAGAACTTAAATCTTAAATATGTCTTCTTTATACCTTATACAGCAGTTATTTCACAGTTGGTACCTTGAGGGATTGTTTATATTCTACAAGACTAAAAACTAAGAGAAATTTTTTGTTTTAGCAGTAAATTGCCTGAAATTGAGCCAGCCCAAGAACATGTAATTAATAACTGTCAGCCCATGCAAGGAGCTCTGTATTCTAATTAACTGTGCTTTGATAATTTCCTAGCAAAGTACTTTCACACTGAGAGCTTAATCCTGTTAAAACGGATTAATTTGGATTTTGCAGACAGGACACAAAGTCAAAGCTCAAAGACTCTTTCCCACCCTGTTACTATCCCCATACTGCCCAGGTTAAAGCATCCAATTTAACTGTGGTTCATATTTTCACTTGAAAAAAAAGCCAACATATTCATAAATAATATGTGAAGGCTGATAAAGCTTGATGACAATAAGAAGTTTGCATTAAAAACACTAACATATATATTAAAGAAGACAAAATAAAGATTACAAAGTAATCAATATTGCTACACCCATTTTCCCTAAGACACAACTCAATAACCTAGATTTCACGGCTCTTGCAAACAGTAAGACATATATTATGTTGCTGCAAAAAAAAAAAAAAAAAAAAAGTAATGGCAAAGACCACAATTACTTTTGCACCAACCTAGTATATTTTGAATGCTCTGTAATTTGCAAAGACTTATTTATCTAGGAACTTAACTTACATAGAATGAAAGTGTGAACCTCCCCAAAAGCAAAAATAATCTGATATCACAAAGTGCACATTCAATTCACTAATAATAACATTGTTTCTCCCTTTTAAAAATAATGTCTCCTATTTTCAAGTTATTTTTGTAGAAAATTGATTCTAGGGGGGCGGAGCAAGATGGCCGAATAGGAACAGCTCCAGTCTCCAACTCCCAGCGCGAGGGACACAGAAGACCGGTGATTTCTGCATTTTCAACTGAGGTACTGGGGTCATCTCACTGGGGAGTGCTGGACAATTGGTGCTGGTCAGCTGCTGCAGCGGGACCAGCGAGAGCTGAAGCAGGGTGAGGCATTGCCTCACCTGGGAAGTGCAAGGGGGAAGGGAATCCCTTTTCCTAGCCAGGGGAACTGAGACACACGACACCTGGAAAATCAGGTAATTCCCACCCCAATGCTGCACTTTAAGCAAACGAGCACACAAGGAGATTATACCCACACCTGGCCGGGAGGGTCCCATGCCCACGGAGCCTCCCTCATTGCTAGCACAGCAGTCTGCAATCTAACCGAAACGGCAGCAGCGAGGCTGGGGGAGGGGCGCCCGCCATTGCTGAGGCTTAAGTAGGTAAACAAAGCTGCTGGGAAGCTCGAACTGGGTGGAGCTCACAGCAGCTCAAGGAAACCTGCCTGTCTCTGTAGACTCCACCTCTGGGGACAGGGCACAACTAAACAAAAAAAGGGGAAGCAGCAGAGGCCTGTGCAGACGCGAACGACTCTGTCTGACAGCTTTGAAGAGAGCAGTGGATCTCCCAACACAGAGGTTGAGATCTGAGAAGGGACAGACTGCCTGCTCAAGTGGGTCCCTGACCCCTGAGTATCCTAACTGGGAGACATCCCCCACTAGGGGCAGTCTGACACCCCACACCTCACAGGGTGGAGTACACCTCTGAGAGGAAGCTTCCAAAGTAAGAATCAGACAGGTACACTCGCTGTTCAGCAATATTCTATTTTCTGCAACCTCTGCTGCTGATACCCAGGCAAACAGGGTCTGGAGTGGACCTCAAGCAATCTCCAACAGACCTACAGCTGAGGGTCCTGACTATTAGAAGGAAAACTATCAAACAGGAAGAACACCTATACCAAAACCCATCGGTACGTCACCATCATCAAAGACCAGAGGCAGATAAAGCCACGAAGATGGGGAAGAAGCAGGGCAGAAAAGCTGGAAATTCAAGAAATAAGAGCGCATCTCCCCCTGCAAAGGAGCGCAGCTCATCGCCAGCAATGGATCAAAGCTGGTCAGAGAATGACTTTGACGAAATGAGAGAAGAAGGCTTCAGTCCATCAAACTCCTCAGAGCTAAAGGAGGAATTACGTACCCAGTGCAAAGAAACTACAAATCTTGAAAAAAGAGTGGAAGAATTGATAGCTAGAATAATTAATGCAGAGAAGGTCATATATGAAATGACAGAGATGAAAACCATGACACGAGAAGTACGTGACAAATCCACAAGCTTCAGTAACCGACTCGATCAACTGGAAGAAAGAGTATCAGCGATTGAGGATCAAATGAATGAAATGAAGTGAGAAGAGAAACCAAAAGAAAAAAGAAGAAAAAGAAATGAACAAAGCCTGCAAGAAGTATGGGATTATGTAAAAAGACCAAATCTACGTCTGATTGGGGTGCCTGAAAGTGAGGGGGAAAATGGAACCAAGTTGGAAAACACTCTTCAGGATATCATCCAGGAGAAATTCCCCAACCTAGTAGGGCAGGCCAACATTCAAATTCAGGAAATACAGAGAACACCACAAAGATACTCCTCGAGAAGAGCAACTCCAAGACACATAATTGCCAGATTCACCAAAGTTGAAATGAAGGAAAAAATCTTAAGGGCAGCCAGAGAGAAAGGTCAGGTTACCCACAAAGGGAAGCCCATCAGACTGACAGCAGATCTCTCGGCAGAAACTCTACAAGCCAGAAGGGAGTGGGGGCCAATATTCAACATTCTTAAAGAAAAGAATTTTCAACCCAGAATTTCATATCCAATCAAACTAAGTTTCATAAGTGAAGGAGAAATAAAATCCTTTACAGATAAGCAAATGCTTAGAGATTTTGTCACCACCAGGCCTGCCTTACAAGAGACCCTGAAGGAAGCCCTAAACATGGAAAGGAACAACCGGTACCAGCCATTGCAAAAGCGTGCCAAAATGTAAAGACCATCGAGGCTAGGAAGAAACTGCATCAACTAACGAGCAAAATAACCAGTTAATATCATAATGGCAGGATCAAGTTCACACATAACCATATTAACCTTAAATGTTAATGGACTAAATGCTCCAATAAAAGACACAGACTGGCAAACTGGATAAAGAGTCAAGACCCATCAGTCTGCTCTATTCAGGAGACCCATCTCACATGCAGAGACATACATAGGCTCAAAATAAAGGGATGGAGGAAGATCTACCAAGCAAATGGAGAACAAAAAAAGCAGGGGTTGCAATCCTAGTCTCTGATAAAACAGACTTTAAACCATCAAAGATCAAAAGAGACAAAGAAGGCCATTACATAATGGTAAAGGGATCAGTTCAACAGGAAGAGCTAACTATCCTAAATATATATGCACCCAATACAGGAGCACCCAAATTCATAAAGCAAGTCCTTAGAGACTTACAAAGAGACTTAGACTCCCATACAATAATAATGGGAGACTTCAACACTCCACTGTCAACATTAGACACATCAACGAGACAGAAAGTTAACAAGGATATCCAGGAATTGAACTCATCTCTGCACCAAGCGGACCTAATAGACATCTATAGAACTCTCCACCCCAAATCAACAGAATATACATTCTTCTCAGCACCACATCGCACTTATTCCAAAATTGACCACATAATTGGAAGTAAAGCACTCCTCAGCAAATGTAAAAGAACAGAAATTATAACAAACTGTCTCTCAGACCACAGTGCAATCAAACTAGAACTCAGGACTAAGAAACTCAATCAAAACCGCTCCACTACATGGAAACTGAACAACCTGCTCCTGAATGACTACTGGGTACATAACGAAATGAAGGCAGAAATAAAGATGTTCTTTGAAACCAATGAGAACAAAGATACAACATACCAGAATCTCTGGGACACATTTAAAGCAGTGTGTAGAGGGAAATTGATAGCACTAAATGCCCACAAGAGAAAGCAGAAAAGATCTAAAATTGACACTCTAACATCACAATTAAAAGAATTGGAGAAGCAAGAGCAAACACATTCAAAAGTTAGCAGAAGGCAAGAAATAACTAAGATCAGAGCAGAACTGAAGGAGATAGAGACACAAAAAGCCCTCCAAAAATCAATGAATCCAGGAGTTGGTTTTTTGAAAAAATCAACAAAATTGACAGACCACTAGCAAGACTAATAAAGAAGAAAAGAGAGTAGAATCAAATAGATGCAATAAAAAATGATAAAGGGGATATCACCACGGACCCCACAGAAATACAAACTACCATCAGAGAATACTATAAACACCTCTACACAAATCAAGTAGAAAATCTAGAAGAAATGGATAATTTCTTGGACACTTACACTCTCCCAAGGCTAAACCAGGAAGAAGTTGAATCCCTGAATAGACCAATAGCAGGCTCTGAAATTGAGGCAATAATTAATAGCCTACCCACCAAAAAAAGTCCAGGACCAGATGGATTCACAGCTGAATTCTACCAGAGGTTCAAGGAGGAGCTGGTACCATTCCTTCTGAAACTATTCCAATCAATAGAAAAAGAGGGAATCCTCCCTAACTCATTTTATGAGGCCAACATCATCCTGATACCAAAGCCTGGCAGAGACACAACAAAAAAAAGAGAATTTTAGACCAATATCCCTGATGAACATCGATGCAAAAATCCTCAATAAAATACTGGCAAACCGGATTCAGCAGCACATCCAAAAGCTTATCCACCATGATCAAGTGGGCTTCATCCCTGGGATGCAAGGCTGGTTCAACATTTGCAAATCAATAAATGTAATCCAGCATATAAACAGAACCAAAGACAAGAACCACATGATTATCTCAATAGATGCAGAAAAGGCTTTTGACAAAATTCAACAGCCCTTCATGCTAAAAACGCTCAATAAATTCGGTATTGATGGAACGTACCTCAAAATAATAAGAGCTATTTATGACAAACCCACAGCCAATATCATACTGAATGGGCAAAAACTGGAAAAATTCCCTTTGAAAACTGGCACAAGACAAGGATGCCCTCTCTCACCACTCCTATTCAACATAGTGTTGGAAGTTCTGGCTAGGGCAATCAGGCAAGAGAAAGAAATCAAGGGTATTCAGTTAGGAAAAGAAGAAGTCAAATTGTCCCTGTTTGCAGATGACATGATTGTATATTTAGAAAACCCCATTGTCTCAGCCCAAAATCTCCTTAAGCTGATAAGCAACTTCAGCAAAGTCTCAGGATACAAAATCAATGTGCAAAAATCACAAGCATTCTTATACACCAGTAACAGACAAGCAGAGAGCCAAATCAGGAATGAACTTCCATCACAATTGCTTCAAAGAGAATAAAATACCTAGGAATCCAACTCACAAGGGATGTCCAGGACCTCTTCAAGGAGAACTACAAACCACTGCTCAGTGAAATAAAAGAGGACACAAACAAATGGAAGAACATACCATGCTCATGGATAGGAAGAATCAATATCGTGAAAATGGCCATACTGCCCAAGGTTATTTATAGATTCAATGCCATCCCCAACAAGCTACCAATGAGTTTCTTCACAGAATTGGAAAAAACTGCTTTAAAGTTCATATGGAACCAAAAAAGAGCCCGCATTGCCAAGACAATCCTAAGTCAAAAGGACAAAGCTGGAGGAGTCACGCTACCTGACTTCAAATTATACTACAAGGCTACAGTAACCAAAACAGCATGGTACTGGTACCAAAACAGAGCTATAGACCAATGGAACAGAACAGAGTCCTCAGAAATAATACCACACATCTACAGCCATCTGATCTTTGACAAACCTGAGAGAAACAAGAAATGGGGAAAGGATTCCCTATTTCATAAATGATGCTGGGAAAATTGGCTAGCCATAAGTAGAAAGCTGAAACTGGATCCTTTCCTTACTCCTTATATGAAAATTAATTCAAGATGGATTAGAGACTTAAATGTTAGACCTAATACCATAAAAACCCTAGAAGAAAACCTAGGTAGTACCATTCAGTACATAGGCATGGGCAAGGACTTCATGTCTAAAACACCAAAAGCAATGGCAGCGAAAGCCAGAATTGACAAATGGGATCTAATTAAACTAAAGAGCTTCTGCACAGCAAAAGAAACTACCATCAGAGTGAACAGGCAACCTACAGAATGGGAGAAAATTTCTGCAATCTACTCATCTGACAAAGGGCTAATATCCAGAATCTACAAAGAACTCAAACAAATTTACAAGAGAAAAATAAACAACCCCATCAAAAAGTGGGCAAAGGATATGAACAGACATTTCTCAAAAGAAGACATTCATACAGCCAACAGACACATGAAAAAATGCTCAGCATCACTGGCCATCAGAGAGATGCAAATCAAAACCACAATGAGATACCATCTCACACCAGTTAGAATGGCAATCATTAAAAAGTCAGGAAACAACAGGTGCTGGAGAGGATGTGGAGAAATAGGAACACTTTTACACTGTTGGTGGGATTGTAAACTAGTTCAACCATTATGGAAAACAGTATGGCGATTCCTCAAGGATCTAGAACTAGATGTACCATATGACCCAGCCATCCCACTACTGGGTATATACCCAAAGGATTATAAATCATCCTGCTGTAAAGACACATGCACACGTATGTTTATTGAGGCACTATTCACAATAGCAAAGACTTGGAATCAACCCAAATGTCCATGTGTGACAGACTGGATTAAGAAAATGTGGCACATATACACCATGG